>NC_080422.1:103905933-104229933 GCF_029873635.1 Malania oleifera | reverse complement strand
GACCCCCAGCATCTCGATCTCCTCTCCAGGAATCCTGTCGGACATCAGTATATGAGCTAAAAGGTAGGGATCTCCTTTTATAATTCGCTTCAGCCTCACTTTCTTGTATACTGGCCTCAACTGCCATGGCCTTGTCCACTAACTCAGAGAAACTTTGAGTCAATAATGCCATAATATGAGCATGTATCTCCTCCCTCAGTCCTCTTTCAAACATTCATGCTTTCAACAGCTCATCCAGAACTATGTGTGGAGCAAAACTAGATAACTCCACAAACTTGGCCGCATACTATTGTATAGTCATGGTAGTAAGAAAGAATAAATCATAACAGTTTGTGGCAGAGAGTTTAATACCGGTCAAAGAACACCTCCCCAAAAAAACTCTAGGTGATGACCGCAGGTCCTAGTCGCTGCTCCTCTACCAGCTTCACCAACCTCCACCACTTTTTTTGCTTCCCCCGCCAGTTTAAAGGTGGCGCATTGTACCCTCTACTCCTCAGTATAGTGCAGAACTGTCAAGAGTTCTTCCATATCCTGAATCCAGTCCTCAGCTACGATCAGGTCTGCATCTCCTACAAAAGCCAGTGGACTCGTTCGGGTGAATTGCTAAAAAGTGCAGCCCATATCAGCCAGTTGTTGATCTTGCTCTCTCTAAGTTTCCTTCTTAGCTTGACGTGCTATGCTATGCAGCACCGCTGAGGCATCAACGCCATCCTCACTAGAGGTATCCACGTGTTTATCTCCTCCGATGTCAACGTCCTTCCCCTTAGAATCCATCTTAAAGATAAGATGGAAACATACTTAGAATCTTCTAATTTATCATAATTGAAACAAGTTGGAAACGAAAAGCTACTATATCATAGAAGTTCTAATCTACGATTCGTTCATACTATCTTACCACAAAATCGTAACACAGACACGACAAACATACTCAACCAAGCTAACGTTCTGACTTATGTTGTAGTAACCGGGAAAAAAAAAATTTAAAATAATAATAATAATAATAATAATAATAATAATAATAATAAACTAAAATTAATTAATTAAATTAACAAGTAAAATGAATAGTATGATAAGGACAAAATATATATATATATATAAAAGTAATTATGATATTATATATATATATATATATAAAATACAAGCTTCTTAAAAAAAAAAAGAAAAAGCTTTGAAAAGTCAAATAAATTCAAACCACAAGCTTAAGCTTTGAAAAGTCAAATAAATTCAAACCACAAGCTTAAGCTTTGAAAAGTCAAAAAAAAAAAAAATCCAATTTGAATTGGATTCATTTGGTGTGCGTGAGTGCACTATTATCTCTCTTCTCTCTCTCTCTCTCTCTCTCCTACGACTCTCTCTCTCTTCGATTCTGGGCTCGTTTTACGCCGGATCGACAAACCGAAGCCACCACGACGCTCCTGGCGAAGTTCTCTACAAGTCTGCCGGAGCGGATCGTCAGGGAAACGAAATTGGATTTCATTCCAAATCCAAGGTAAGACTTTATATTCAATATTTGGATTTTTGACAGTTGAAGAAAGTGATATATGCATAAAAATACTGAACTTTAATACTGAAAATTTTCAGTTCCAGGGTATTGATTGGGAAAGTTGGGAATTATCCCTAAGTTGAGGTAAGATTTTTTAAGTTGAATTTGACTTAGTGGTAGTTATAGAAAATGTTGTACGTATGAAAATACTAAACTTTAATTCTACGAGTTTTCATTTTCAGGGTATTGAGTTGAGAACCTTGTGGGTACGGGGAAGATTTTCTTAGGGGCTTTTCAGGAATCAGGTAAGGGGATAAACTAAACTAGTTTTGTTTTGAGAAAATGTATGTATATATATATATAGCATCTGGTTTCAGGAAAAATAAATATATTTATATATATGATTTATATTTGGAAAATACTGTTTAAATGATGATATGTTGAATACGAAGAAAATTTGTTTAGTGTGGCATGAGTATAAAAATGTTGTGAAATACTATTTTTTTTTTGGAATGGGGACGATATGGATTTCTATGATGGAAAACCGGCGTACGGGCCGAGATATTTTTATATGTATATGTGATTTGCCGGCGTACGGGCCGTGCTATATGGTTGAGATTTGCCGGCGTATGGGCCGTGCTATGTGATTTGCCAGTGTACGGGCTGTGCTATGTGGTTTGCTAGCGTACGGGCTGTGCTATGTGATTTGCCGGTGTACGGGCCGTGCTATGTTAAAATGTGTAATACCGGCGTACGGGCCGATGATTTTCATGATACACGTATATATGTGAAATGATATGATTGATGTGAAAATAAATGATATGAGATATTTATGTATCACGGTTTTAGTATATGTATATGATATCAGAACCTGGTTGGCTTGGTCTAGGCTAGCACTTGCACGGTACCGTTGCTATGTGTCCATGGTCCTCGTGATCATGATATCTGTGTTAACGCCGCTGTACGGAGTGGTGTGAGATTGGATGGTCGATGTGGTTATTTTCAAGAAGTGTGCTGTTATCGCCCCTGGTGTACGGACCAGTCTGGGTAGACCCATCGGACCTACAGACTACTGTTTGACTTGGCAGTGGTCGGCCAACGATTGTCAGGTCCCGCCTTCGGGCCACACAACCCAGTCATGTGGGGGTAATACATGACAACAGCCAGCTAACCTACCAGGATTGTTTTATGTTATTATTAGTGTATGAGATGAGATATGTTTATGAAAATGCATTATATTCTGCTATGTGTTGATATATATGTATGTTTTCCCAGATTTGATAAACAGTATTGAATATGTTATGTATGGTATATGTAGAACACATAATACTCATGTTGCCACACACTGGTATTAGTTTATTTCCCTTACTGAGAGGTGTCTCACCCCTAAATCTTATACATTTTTCAGGAGCCCCTAATAGGAGAGCGGGAAAAGCCCCGCTGATCTAGATCAATTGTTTGCCCTCTTTGGAAGGGTAAGTTTTTGGTAGGGACAGTTAGGTTTTGTGGGGATTGTCCCTAAATTTCATTTTTGAGATGTATATACTGTGAGATAGTAATTGTAGTGACTCTGGTATGTGTTATGCACATTATGATGAGATGTATATGATTTTATATGTTTTGCTGCGTAAGCTTCTGCTGTATGTTTTGTTATATCTTTGGTGCCCACGAGCCCAGGTGGATTGTGACCTGCTGAGTTGGAATGTATGATGTGATGATAATTTATTTATATATAAAAAAAATAATATGTGAAAAAGGAGCAGGTCGTTACAGTTGGTATCAGAGCCTAGGTTGCTAGGTTCTGTAGACTTTAGAGTGCAGCAGGAACAATACCAGAGTTTAGGAAATGATTTGAGGTTTTGTTCTACAGTCTAGAGGCAGGACTTCCGTGATAGTTTCTGTGCTTTTCCTGGGGTGATGATTTCAGGAAAACCATAGTAAGCTATTGTCGGGTTGTGTTCCTAGAATGTAGAACTGGGGATTAACAATGAGTTAGAAATGTTGAGATGAGTGGTGAGGATAGGTGGGTAAATTATGAGGATAAGATTACTGAATTGCAACTGCTATTTTCCAGGATGGATCCAGAAAGAAATAGTGCCCATGCGAGTGGCAGTGATGTAGCAGGACCATCAGGTACAGTTAGGACCGACTCTGATGCGGTATTACGTAGCGTGGCTCAGCAGGTTATGGCTGAGATTGCTAGGAGCTCGAGGGAGTAGAGTGGTCCATCTACAAGCCATGGGTGCACTATAGAGAAATTTACAAAGATGAATCCTCCGGCGTTCACAGGTGGAGTTGATCCTGTAGCCGCTGAGAACTGGATGCAGGAGATTGAGAAAATTTTGGCTGTGCTGCAATGTACTGAGGAACAGAGGGTCCTCTTTGCCACCTATAAATTGACAGGAGAGGCTGAGAGGTGGTGGACTGCGGTGAGACTATTAGAGCAGTAGAGGGTGACTCCAATAGCTATGGCATGGGATCGGTTTAAAGATCTATTCTTTGACAGATATTTTCCAGCTACTGTGAGGGAGGCTAAGGTAGAGGAGTTCCTGAGTCTAAAGCAGGGAAAACTATCCATCCAGCAGTATGCAGCATGTTTTATCGAGCTCTCTCGATTCGCCCCATACATTGTTCCTGATGAGGTGAAGAAGGCGAGGCAGTTTGAAAGAGGCTTGAGGCGGAGTATATTTAGGCAGGTGGTGGTGCTGCGGATCCAGGACTTCGCTGAGTTGGTCGACAAGGCGGCCTTGGCAGAGATTGGTGAGCGTCTTGATGAGGACGAGCAGGGATAGAGGAAGAGATCTGCATCTACGAGCTACCAGCAGGGTCACAGGCCGGGTAAGTGGAGGAGAGGTAATCATGGTAGAGGGTGGAGACAGGAGATGGGAGGACGCTAGGTGCAGATAGGGCAGGGTCTTCCAGTTTGTCAAACTTATGGTAGGAGGCACTGGGGAGAGTGTCGAGCTGGTGGTGTAGTGTGCTACTGCTGCGGTAGATCGGGACACATAGTGCGAGATTGTCCTACCCCGCCAGATACAGCTCCAGTGTGCTATCGCTGCGGTAGATCGGGGCACATGGTACGAGACTGCCCTACTCCACCAGATGCAGTTCCAGCTCCTAGACCATACCGAGGAGGTTATCAGGTACCACGGAGGGGGCCAGCAGAGGAATACGGCTCCAGCCAGGGTGTTTACTTTAACGCCGGGTGAGACTGAGGCGTTAGGTGACGTGGTGACAGGTATGGTCATTATGCTTTCTTTTAAAGTTATTGCATTATTTGATTCAAGAGTTACACACTCGTTTTTGTCCTTGGGGTGTATTAAATTATGTGAGGCTGAAACACAATTATTAGATGTTGAACTGTTAGTATTTACACTGACTGGGTCGGTAGTGAGGTGTGGTAGGGTACTCCGCGACTGCCCAGTAGAGATTCAGGGGAAAACATTGTCTACTGATTTGATAGTGTTAGACATGCATGGGTTTGACGTTATATTTGGCATGGATTGGCTAGCAGCTAATTTTGCCAGCATAGATTGTCGTGCGCGAGAGGTGATATTTAGACCCCGGAGGGAAGCAGAATTCAAGTTTGTAGGGTCACATGTACAATCCTCGCCTCAGCTAGTTTCAGCTATTCAGGCCAGGAGACTACTGCTGAGTGGTTGTCAGGGGTTTGTGGCGGTTGTGAAAGAGATGTCAGAGAATGAGTCGAAACTTGCTAGCACGCTTGTAGTGAAGGAGTTTGTGGATGTTTTTCCAGATGAGTTACCAGGCTTGCCACCCGACCGTGAGGTGGATTTCTCTATTGATCTACCTCCAGGTACAGCGCCGATTTCTAAAGTACCTTATCGAATGGCGCCAGTGGAGTTAGCAGAATTGAAGAATCAGTTGCAAAATCTGCTAGATAAGGGCTTCATACGGTCCAGTGTATCTCCGTGGGGAGCTTCAGTTTTATTTGTGAAAAAGAAAGACGGGACTATGAGGATGTGTATAGACTATAGGGAGATAAATAAAGTGACAATCAAGAATAGGTATCCTCTACCCCGTATCGATGATTTGTTTGACCAGCTCCAGGGTACACGGGTGTATTCGAAGATTGACCTCAGATCTGGCTACCATCAGGTGAAGGTGAAATCAGAAGACGTCTCAAAGACGGCCTTCAGGACTAGGTATGGGCATTACGAGTTTCTAGTGATGCCGTTTGGTTTGACAAATGCTCCTGCGGTATTTATGGACTTGATGAATAGAGTTTTCCACCAATACCTAGACCGGTTTGTTGTTGTTTTTATTGATGATGTACTGGTCTATTCTAGGAACTATGAGGAGCATGAGACGCACTTGTGGCAGGTTTTGCAGACACTTCGGGAAAAGAAGTTGTACGCCAAGTTCAGTAAATGTGAATTTTTGCTGGAGAAGGTCGTGTTCTTAGGGCATGTTGTATCTAGAGACGGTATTTCTGTGGATCCTAGCAAGATTGAGGCTGTAGTGAATTGGGCTAGACCGAGAAATGTCCACGAGATCAGAAGTTTCTTAGGGCTAGCAGGCTATTACCGTCGTTTTGTTGAGGGATTCTCAGCTTTGTCAGGGCCTTTAACACGACTGACGAGAAAGAATGTCAGATTTGAGTGGGATGATAGCTGTGAGCAAAGTTTTCAGAAGCTGAAACAGAGACTAGTCACAGCACCAGTGTTGATCATTCCGTCTGGGGGTGAGGGGTATACCATTTACAGTGATGCGTGCTTGAAAGGACTTGACTGTGTATTGATGCAGCATGGCAGGGTAGTGGCGTATGCATCTAGGCAGTTGAAAGAATATGAGAAGAACTACCCTACCCATGATCTTGAGTTGGCTGTAGTGGTACACGCACTGAAGATTTGGAGGCATTACCTGTACGGTGAGCAGTGTGAGATCTTCTTCGACCATAAAAGTTTGAAGTATTTCTTTACGCAGAAAGAACTGAATATGAGGCAGAGAAGTTGGTTGGAGCTGATTAAGGATTTTGATTGTACCATCAGTTATCACCTAGGGAAAGCAAACGTGGTAGCTGATGCGTTGAGCAGGAAATCCAGGGAGCCAGTGTTGGCGGCTATGGGGATCCAGAATCCTATCATAATGGACCTGGAGAGACTCGGCATAGAGTTGGTGGAGAGTGATCTCCCAGTATGTATTTCCAGTCTAGTGGTACAGCCTACCCTGCAGGAGAGAATTAAAGATACCCAGAAGGAAGATCCAGAGCTAGTGGAGGTGATAGACAAAGTACAGAGTGGGTAGGGGGAGGAGTTCAGTATCGCAGATGATGGAGCTTTGCGGTTCCGTTCCAGATTATGTGTTCCTGCCGATACTGAGATCAGGAAGACTATTCTAGAGGAGGCTCACAGATCTTTGTATACAGTTCATCCCGGTAGTACGAAGATGTATAGAGATCTGCGAGAGTCATACTGGTGGAGTGGTATGAAGAGAGAGATTGCCGAGTATGTAGCGCAGTGTTTGACGTGCCAGCAGGTAAAGGCTGAGCACCAGAGACCGGCAGGGCAGTTGCAGCCGTTATTCATCCCGGAGTGGAAGTGGGATCACATATCGATGGACTTCGTGTCAGGACTGCCGACGACGTTACATGGTCATAATGCCATCTGGGTGATTGTTGATTGATTGACGAAGACCGCCCACTTTATTCCCATCAAGATCAGCTACTCCCTCAGTCGTTTAGCGGAGATTTACATTCAGGAGATAGTACGTTATCATGGGGTGCCTATATCTATTGTGTCGGATCGAGACCCACGATTCACATCACGATTTTGGAGGAGTCTGCAGGAGGCTCTGGGGTCTCAGTTATCGTTTAGTACGGCATTCCATCCTTAGTCAGACGGGCAGACTGAGAGGACGATACAGATATTAGAGGACATGCTCAGAGCGTGTGTACTAGAATTTCGGGGTAGTTGGACTCAGTTCATGCCATTAGTAGAATTTGCGTATAATAACAGTTATCAGTCTAGCATTGGCATGGCACCATTTGAGGCTCTGTACGGTAGGAGATGCCGTTCTCCTTTGTTCTGGGATGAAGTGGGTAAGCGGCGAGTAGTGGGGCCAGAGCTGGTTCAGCAGGCATGTGATAAAGTTCGTCTTATCAGGGATAGGATCAGTGCAGCTCAGAGTCAACAGAAGAGTTATGCCGACCATTGCCGCAGGAATTTAGAGTTTGACGTAGGTGATCACGTATTTTTGAAAATAGCTCCGATGAAAGGGGTTATGCGATTTGGTAGGAAGGGTAAACTTAGTCCTAGGTTTATCGGTCCATTTGAGATTCTAGATAAAGTGGGACCGGTAGCCTACAGGCTAGCTTTGCCACTTGTATTGTCCAGGATTCACAACGTATTTCATGTTGCTATGTTGAGAAAATACGTCCCAAACCCTTCTCATGTCATCAATTATGATGAGTTGGAGTTTAGTGATTCACTGGGATATGAGGAGGTACCAGTACAGATTCTGGATAGGAAAGTGCAAGAGCTACGTAATAGAACGATTCCTCAAGTAAAAGTCTTGTGGAGGAATCATGCAGTAGAAGAGGCTTCTTGGGAGTCTAAGAAGCAGATGAAGCAGAGGTATCCGCATTTATTTCAAGAAGTTTAAGTGAATAAATGTAAATAGTTAAGTAGTTTTCTGTTGCAAGTACATGTAATGGTTGAATAGTGTAGTACTTTAGTTTTGGGAGAATGGTTTTCTTTTGTATATGTAATCTTCCAAGACTCGAAATGTAACCACTGTATTCCTCCGCCATAAGTGAGGGTAGGTAATAAAATGAGTAGACCTCTTTTCCTAATTAAAGGATGGCGAGTTACGGAAACAGTAAATTTCGAGGACGAAATTCTTTTAAGGGGGGAGGAATGTAGTAACCAGGAAAAAAAAAATTTAAAATAATAATAATAATAATAATAAAATAATAAAATAAAATTTATTAATTAAATTAACAAGTAAAATGAATAGTATGATAAGGATAAAATATATATATATATATATGTATATATATAATACAAGCTTCTTCAAAAAAAAAAAAGAAAAAGCTTTGAAAAGTCAAATAAATTCAAACCACAAGCTTAAGCTTTGAAAAGTCAAAAAAAAAAAAAAATCCAATTTGAATTGGATTCATTTGGTGTGCGTGAGTGCACTATTCTCTCTCTTCTCTCTCTCTCTCTCTCTCTCTCTCTCCTACGACTCTTTTTCTCTTCGATTTCGGGCTCGTTTTACGCCGGATCGACAAACCGAAGCCACCACGACGCTCCTGGCGAAGTTCTTTACAAGTCTGCCGGAGCGGATCGTCAGGAAAACGAAGTTGGATTTCATTCCAAATCCAAGGTAATATTTTATATTCAATATTTGGATTTTTGACAGTTGAAGAAAGTGATATACGCGTAAAAATACTGAACTTTAATACTGAAAATTTTCAGTTCCAGGGTATTGATTGGGAAAGTTGGGAATTATCCCTAAGTTGAGGTAAGACTTTTTAAATCGAATTTGACTTAGTGGTAGTTATAGAAAATGTTGTACGTACGAAAATACTAAACTTTAATTCTGCGAGTTTTCATTTTCAGGGTGTTGAGTTGAGAACCTTGTGGGTACGGGAAAGATTTTCTTAGGGGCTTTTCAGGAATCAGGTAAGGGGATAAACTAAACTAGTTTTGTTTTGAGAAAATGTATGTATATATATATAGCATCTGGTTTTAGGAAAAATAAATATATTTATATATATGATTTATATTTGGAAAATACTGTTTAAATGATGATATGTTGAATACGTAGAAAATTTGTTTAGTGTGGCATGAGTATAAAACTGTTGTGAAATACTGTTTTTTTTTTGGAATGGGGACGATATGGATTTCTATAATGGAAAACCGGCGTACGGGCCGAGATATTTTTATATGTATATGTGATTTGCTGGCATACGGGCCGTGCTATGTGGTTGAGATTTGCCGGCGTACGGGTTGTGCTATGTGATTTGCCAGCGTATGGGCTGTGCTATGTGGTTTGCCAGCGTACGGGCTATGCTATGTGATTTGCCGGTGTACGGGCCGTGCTATGTTAAAATGTGTAATACCGGCGTACGGGCCGATGATTTTCATGATACACGTATATATGTGAAATGATATGATTGATGTGAAAATAAATGATATGAGATGTCGCGACATCCCGGGAGCGCGTGTGCCCCGAGCGGCGGAATTAAAATCAATTGGTAATTTTTTCAGGAAAAATGGAATGTGTAATGTGTCGGAGTCGCCACTAACCTTTAGTGCGGTTAGAACACATGATTACTACCCCGTTAGGGGTAGAATCGGTCTACATTACCAGAGTTGGGGTCGGGAGTTCGGTTACGCGAGGGGAAGGTACGAGCACCCCCTACGCGCCCATTCTTACGAACGGTACCTAATTAATTTGAAATTATCCCTAAGTTAATCTAATAATTCTTTAAACTACTCCTTTTATGAATTAATAAACACACATGAAAAATGAATAAATAAATAAATATATATATATATATATATATATATATATATATATATATATTCCCTCAGAGCTTAAGGTACGTGAAGCCCGAAGGCTCATACCCCCCGCGTTAAAATCATAGGGATTAAAATCAAAATTATTTAAGAAAATACACTCCCACATTTTAAAATTGTACGTAAAAGTTTTATAGGAAAATATTAGTATGGGAGGTTTTAATAATAGATATAATAATTTAAATGAATAAATAAAATAGTAATAAACTAGAATATTAGGATACCAAAATACGTACTAATTAACATATATAATAGAAGCTAAAATATCTAACATACCAATAATAGTAGAATATAAACATATAATATAGACTAAGATAATGAGCATATCATAATATTAAAATACTACATGTACGTTATAAACAAAAATACTTAAACATACCATAATACACATAATTACAATAATAATAATAAATATCCACAAATAATATAATACGTAATAGATTACTATAATACTATATATACTAAACATACCATATAGTAGCATGATACCAAAACACCAAAAATATTACCTAAAATATTAAACTTACCATAATAGTTAACATATTAAAAGTGTTATAATAATAGTAAATATATAATATTACTCAAGGTGCTATATTAAAAGTTACCTAAAATGCTAAATTATATACATGATGTTATTTATAAATCCTAGGTTATTAAATACCTAATATGACTAACATTTTAGAATGCACATACAACTATAGTTTTAAAATATCACTACAACTAATCTACTAAAACTCCTAACATGATATATAACTCGACCAAAATTCTAAAATACTAATAATATACTATAAAGTTAACCTACAATATATGCATGAATAAACTAATATTAAAAAAAATCTTACACATAAGAACCACAACAAGATAAAAAAAACCGAAACCTAAGAATACATATTACACATACAACTTAAATATTACGCACTAAAAAAATGACAACATAAATTATCACACTTAAATATTACAATTGAAACCTTACCTTGGCAATGAAAAGACAAATCCTACAATAATGAAGATAAACAAATTAGTGTACCGCAAAAGAAATTTAAACGACTATCACGACAAGGATATGCAACAGGTAATAACAATGTTAAATCATGAAACACGTATAGTTAAATATATATATATATATATAAACAATTATTCGTAACAATATAAACAATATAAACCCCTAATATGGACATGTATACATGGAAATTAATAACGGCAATAAAACATAAAAACTCCATATACATACAAATGACGATAACAATAGCTTTAACAATAATATACAACAATATTATATATATAGTGAAAATCGGAACTTTAACCAATTTCTATAATCAAAACTTTACAATAAAAAAAATATGAACACAAATATTAACCACATGAACAAATATTATTACAGGAAAATAAAAAATATTTATTATTTAAAATGCATAAAAAAAAACAAAAAAAGAATTTAAACATGCATGAATATTATGACCTTAAAATTCCTCCGCAAAAAAAAAAAAATAAAATAAAATAAAATAAAATAAAACATCCTACAATCATGAGAGCAAACCGGTTAATATTTACAATAATAAAAAAAACAAGATGATAATAAAATTAAATAAATATGTGGATAACTAAACAAAAAAAAAAAAAAAAATAAACATTTTTACATATATTTGCTGGTGTTTCAGTGTGTGTGTTTGTGGGTGTTCAGTGTATGTGTGTGTGTGTTATGTGTACGTGAGAGACAGGAGGCAGGGGGAGACTCACTGGGGGCTTACCACGGGGGTACCACCGGGAGACGCCGACGGCGACGGGAGCGAGGGATGGCGACGGTGGTGAGTGGGCTGCTGGGTGGTTGCTCCTGCGGGGACGGCCAGAGGAAACAGTGGCCGTGAGCGGTGTCGCTAGAGGTTACAGGGAATGCCGATGGTGGGAGGTTTCGCCGCCGGAACTCGTCGCTAGAGTCGCTGCTGCTGGGGGTCTTGCCGGAGGGACCAGTGGCCGGAGCTGGGCTGTGACAGTGTGGAGGACCTCCGGCGTTTGCAGAAGAGTTGTAGCAGAGATTGGAGGAGGGAATCGGCTAATCTGTCGTGAAGGATGGCCGCTCGGTGGTGACGGCGTCGGTGGCGGGCTCCTTCTGGCGTGTGGCGGTGGCAAGCTCTGTCAGCGTGACGACTCTGGTTCGTGGACCACCGGCGACGGCGGTAGCGTGGCAGCAGATGGCTCTCGGGTCTGCTGTGGAAGATGGAGTGGTGCAGTGGCGGCCGGAAGGAGGTGGCCTGCGTTCGGTTGGTTGCTGGCCTGTTGCTGTGAGGTCGGGGCTTCTGGCTGGGTGGACTGAAAGGAGGAGGCTGCAGAGTAGTTTGGGAGAGGGAGACTCGGATGGTAGCAGGTTGGCAGCAAGGAAGGCTGAAGCAGCTGTGCTGCGAGTTGGTGGAACGTGAGGATGAGGGAGTGAGAGAGGGTGCTAGGGCCGGCGAGTGGCAGCTGGGTAGATGGAGAAAGAAGGATAAAGCTTAGGTTTTTTTTTTTTTTCTTCGTCCCCCCTCCGCTGTGCTCAGCGCCCCCCTATTATATAAAAAAAAAAAATATCCCGAACCCTAAACAACTTTCCTTCTTTTGATTTTCTTTTTTTTTTTTTTTTTTTTTTTACTTTTATGCTTATGGTAATAATAAATATAGAAATAATAATAATAGTAATAATAATTATAGTAATAGCATCAATAAGGTAATAGTAATAAATAATAATAATAATAATAATACTACTAGTAAATAATAAATAATTATAGTAAAAAAAATAAAAATAAAAATAAAAATAAAAATGAAGATAAAATAATAATAATAACAATAATGTTAATAAAAATAAAATACGATTATTAAAAGTAATAAATAATAATAATAATAATAATAATGACAACATTACCAAAAATAATAAAAACAATAGTAGTAATAATAATAAATAATAATAATAGTAATAAATAAATAATATATCAAAAATAATAAAATAAATGAAAAATAAAAGTAATTATAGTAAAGTAAAAATAAACGTACTAGTAATAATAAATAAAAATAAAAAATAAAAAAATAATAATGATAATAAAAATACAAGTAAAGAACTAATAATATAGGAAAATAATAATAACAAAATAATACTAATAATAAAAATAATAATAAGGACAAATGAAATAATAAAAATACTACTAATAATAATATAATAATAATAACAATAGTAATAAATATATTGGGCATGGGTAAAAATAGGGTGTCTACATGAGATATTTATGTATCACGGTTTTAGTATATGTATATGATATCAGAACCTGGTTGGCTTGATCTAGGCTAGCACTTGCACGGTACCGTTGCTATGTGTCCATGGTCCTCGTGATCATGATATCTGTGTTAACACCGCTGTACAGAGTGGTGTGAGATTGGATGGTCGATGTGGTTATTTTCAAGAAATGTGCTGTTATCGCCCCTGGTGTACGGACCAGTCTGGGTAGACCCATCGGACCTACAGACTACTGTTTGACTTGGCAGTGGTCGGCCAACGATTGTCAGGTCCCGCCTTCGGGCCACACAACCCAGTCATGTGGGGGTAATACATGACAACAGCCAGCTAACCTATCAGGATTGTTTTATGTTATTATTAGTGTATGAGATGAGATATGTTTATGAAAATGCAGTATATTCTGCTATGTGTTGATATATATGTATGTTTTCCTAGATTTGATAAACAGTATTGAATATGTTATGTATGGTATATGTAGAACACATAATACTCATGTTGCCACACACTGGTATTAGTTTATTTCCCTTACTGAGAGGTGTCTCACCCCTAAATCTTATACATTTTTCAGGAGCCCATAATAGGAGAGCAGGAAAAGCCCTGCTGATTTAGATCAATTGTTTGCCCTCTTTGGAAGGGTAAGTTTTGGTAGGGACAGTTAGATTTTGTGGGAATTGTCCCTAAATTTCATTTTTGAGATGTATATACTGTGAGATAGTAATTGTAGTGACTCTGGTATGTGTTATGCACATTATGATGAGATGTATATGATTTTATATGTTTTGCTGCGTAGGCTTCTGCTGTATGTTTTGTTATATCCCTGGTGCCCACGGGCCTAGGTGGATTGTGACCTGCTGAGTTGGAATGTATGATGTGATGATAATTTATTTATATATAAAAAAAAATAATATGTGAAAAAGGAGCAGGTCGTTACATATGTACCCAAGTTTCAATCTCTCAACCCAGAAATGAGACCATTAATCGATTTACAGTAGTTTTCCAAAAATCATCATGCTTGGAAAAATACATAAGACCATCCAAGGATCTCCGCCTCCAAGTTTCCAAACCACTATTCAACCTAACCTACCCACTCTTATCCTTATCCTAACTCGAACCTATACTCTAGAATTAATCATCCTTAAAGTTTGTAGAACCGTTAGGCTCTGATACAATCTTGTAATACCCTGAACCCACCAAGTAGGGCCCGAAGGTTACGTGTTTCATTCACCTATTCCTTATATCATAAACTACAATCACACAACGAAAATAAATAAACAATCTCTATTTAAATACCATAGTTTATCAATAAATCCCAAATAAAACAACAGCACCCATCTGTTTATATTACATCCCAGTATTTAAAACATAAACTATACATAAATTGTTCTTACAATCACCCTAAAATTTACCAAAAATACTACCATGCCCGGAGCTCTAAGCTCGATCACCTGATGGACCTGAAAATATAATCATTTACTAGGATGAGACATATCTCAGTAAGGAAGAATAAATCATAACAATGTGTGGTAGAGAGTTTAATAAATATAAAATATAATCATTTGCTATTCAACATCGGTAAAGGAAGCACATACAAATTACACTCACATTCCACGCCAATTATCCACACAAGAAAATATAGTCCACATAGGACTCACATCCATACAGTATATACTATCCACACAGGACTCACATCCACATAGAAAATACTGTCCACACATGACTCACATCCACACAAAAAATATTGTCCACACAGGACTCACATCCACACAGGATTCTGCACAAGTTCTTCCCCACCAATCATCATTGTCATGCTTCCACGATGACCTATTCATAGTATATCAGTGAAACAACCTCCTCAGGCTTGCCAATGTTCTACTCCAATATATAATGATAATATAATGAACTCCTAAGGTCTGCCAACGTTATATCATGATTACATCTAGGCAATATAATGAACTCCTCATACCTGCCAACGTTATATTGTGATACACACGAATAACCACACAAAATGACCCATTCACACACATCAAATTATTCACTACACAGTAATCACAAGTAGCCAGTATTTGCAACCAATCTATGTTCACAATTAAACTGTATTCATAACCAGCCAATATTCACAAGTAGTAAGTTTTTATCATCAATTAGCATTCACAACAGCCAATATTCGCAACCAGTTAAATTATGAAAGTTATATTCATGCTACACAATTTTTCCCATATAATATATATATCAAAAATCATTATTTTCCAAATGCCTAAACTATTTAGAAAATCATACCTATTTATATAAATTTTTATAATCAAATTTAACCGGTTCAAACTTAGTAAAACCTGCTATAATTAATTTCTTTTACCTACTCCACGAAATTCTGCCTAAGTCGAATAAAAAATGAAACCCTATATTCCAAAAATCCTAACTTAATTAGTTTAACCCCACAATATTTATCACTTATCATCTCCTAGGCCCACACACTCCCAATACTTAATTTAATATTAAAAATATCCTACTTACCTTGGTTTTGGGATGGTACCCCGGAATCCCAAACTAAAATTCTGCTCTGCCTAAGTTGCAGAGAATCTTTCCTAGAAACCTTGTGGTGGTTCTCAATAATCAATCCAGGCTTTAACAGAGCCGAAATCAAAGAGAGAGAGAGAGTGAGGGAACCATAGGGTAGAGAGAGAGAGAGAGAGAGAGAGGTGTGCGGAGAGAGAAGACGTCGCTTAAAATGAAAGCAACCCTTTTTATAAGCAGGGCTTCATCGACGAGACATGTGGATTCATTGGCGATCCCAAGAAGATCATTCGTTGACAAAGTCATGAGTTCGTCAACGAATCTTAGAAATATCTAGAACCTCTCTTGGTAAATCTTCATTGATGAGACATATGTCTTTGTCGACGGGCCAAAAAAGGATGTTTGTCGACGAAGCCAGTTGATTCGTTGACGAATTCCCGCAAACTCTTTTAAAATTCCTTTCCCCTTTTTCCTTTATTTATTTCCCTTTTCTTTTATCTATTTTTTTTTTTATTTTCCAGGTTCGGGTTACTACAAGGGTGTTTTCGCAAAACAATATTTTCATTCTTTGAGAAATGATGTGTGTGATAAAATACTCAAAGATATGACCATAATAAAATTTTCTCCCAAAAATATATTTCAATAAAAATATAAGAGAACTTAGGGTTTCGCTCTTCAAATAAATTTTGCACAAATAATATATATGACTATATATAAATGATAAATATATTCTCCAACAAAGATTTTTTTCAAATAAAAAATATTTGGAGAATTTGGGATTTAAGCTTACAAATATTTGTGCAATAGAAAATTTTTCTCACGAATATTTATGAAGAAAATAATCAGGAAAAAACTTTAATCTAACTCTTAAAAATAATTTTATGAAGAACAAAGCTTATGTAAGAGTGGATGATCTAAAGTAAATGCCCACACAAAAATTTCTCTTTCAAAAATGATTTTGCAAATGTAATAAGTGAAAGAGATTAGGAGAGAGTAAAATAAATTTGCCCCAAAGAAAAGATTTTTCAATAAAAAAGTTGTTGGGGGAACTTTGATTAACAAATTATTTTGAGAGGATTTGGAGGTTAATCAAAAGTTACTAATCTGAGGTTATGAAGGGGTATTTATAGATTTTCTGAAAATTATGATCGTTAGGGACACATTCGGTATTTTTGAAATTATTTAATTAAAAGTTAATGATGTTTTAGCGCTAGAATTTAAACCAACCCGAGAGGTTTGATCGACCAAGGATAGGTTCGGTCGACCAACCATCCAAGATCGGTTGACCGAGCACAAGGCCAGTCGGTTGAGCTCTCATAATGAATTTGAATTTAAAACGGGTTTGGTTGACGAGGGAAGCTGGACGACCAACCATGGTAAGGCTACTTGGAACCCTCCGTGGGTTTGATCGACCATGGCAAAGGGCCGGTTGACCATTCATAAGGTTCAATCGACCAAGGTTTTTTTTAACTATAAGTTCGGTCGACCAAGTAGGTGGAAAAGTAAATTTTTATGGTTCTGTTGACTAAGAAAGGTTAGTTCAAAATAGGGTCGATCAACCGAGCTATGGGCAACATTTTGACTCCAGGGAAAATAGTGGTTTGGTCGATCGAGCTGATTAAAGCTCGAACTGGTCGATCGACCAAGGGCGTTAACAATTAATATTTTGCCCAAAATATCCAACGTCAGTCAACCAAAGGTCGACCGAAGTCACCTAAAGCTGATCCAAAACCTTTGTTTGATTTTAGTTTTTATGAAAAGGGTTTTTGGTTAAACTCTAGGTGCCCTAATATCAGTCTATGGCCTTTGATTCCCTACGATCAGTCTACGATCATCTAAGCATTCAAATCATATCATGCAAGATGTATGCATTATTACAGACCAGATATGAAAACTAAATGCATTTACAAATTGAAACATATGTCTTCTTCTTCTTCTTCTTCTTCCTCTTTGCTCTAATGTCTTTGTGGAATATGCCAGACAGTATCGCTCTTTAAGTTCCTCTGGCTTCCATTTTCCCTTAATCTTATGTGTGATCTGAAATACGTACCTGTTCACGCACTTAAAAGCACACATAAGATACAAGTGCTTTGTTAGCATCAAAATTGTCAGTATCAAAACAGGGATCAGACTGAAAAAGTCAAAAATCCCAATTTTTCAAAAATTTTGTAGAAAATTTATAGATTTTTTTAAAATTTTATTATTTTTTTTTTTTGGGATTTTTGAAGACTTTTCCTTACCTCAAGTTGTAGCTGCAATGGAGCTGATGTCTAAGCCACGAAACTAAAGTTACAAAGTTCCAAATGACAATACTACCAACCAAAATGAAGAAGGATGAGTCACAAACAACTTGTCCAACTTTTAGCTCAATTCAACTATAAATCACAATCCGATTGTTTAGATTAAGATGACTGTGCAGACACCTACAATCCTGAAGCAGTTGCTGCTACAAGGGGGTTGCTGTTCAAGCCACAAAATCAAAGTTAAAAAAGTCTAAATAACAATTCGACTGTCCAGAATGAAGAAGGATGAGTCACGAACAATCTATCATAAGTTTAGCTCAATCGAATGAGAAATTTCCATCCGATCGTCAAGATCAAACTGATTGTGCAGATACCTCAAATCCTAAATTTTTAGTAAACAATTTTCTTCTCTCACTCACTCTTTCTTAACTGTCTCTAGAATGCACAAAGCTTTTTTTTTTTTCTCCTCTCCCATCTTCTCTTTAGAAGCCTTTATTTATAGGCTTGGATGCATTGATCATGACATTTAAATTCAACCATACAACCATCTATTTATCGTCAATCTCCCAACAGTCAACCAAATTTTTATTGCTAATCTCCCAACACCCTATTTAATTTTAACAGCCAACCATCTTTTTGTTTGTATTTATTTCTGTTGTATTGTACTTCATTTTTTGTATTTTTCTGTTATATTTTTTTTTTGTATTTTTTTGCTACTGTAATTGTATAAAAATAGAAAATGTCTTTCCTTGTTATATTTGACTCTGGACAAAATAGGGTGTCTACAAATATAATTGATCTATCTTGGTAGCATAATAATTGAAGTAGGGTAGAGTTCACTAGTTTAATTGATCCATTCAAATACCATAATGCAAATTCTTGATGATCACAAGTCCATGAAAAATAACATTGCTTGTATAGGTATTTATGTATATATATGTATGTTGAAAAAAGAGAACAGCCACACACCTCAGAAAAGGTATACTAAAAACTTGGGAAGAGGGTGGCCAAAACTTAGAGAGCTCATAGACCACATGATTCAATTTCAATAAATGCCACATAACATGTGTGAGGGTGGCCAAAACTTAGAGAGCTGATAGACCACATGATTCAATTTCAATAAATGCCACATAACATGCGTTGGCTATTTATTTTTTATTTTTTATTTTTTTGTTCATTTGTTCCTTAAGTTAGAAAGTGAGAACCCATGGTAGGTCTGGGACCTTTCATGGATACTATATATCACTTGTATTTTAATTTTCTATTGTGATATCCCATTTTTTAAAGTCATAAAACAATATATTTTTTAGAGGTTATTATACATTAAGACTTCTTTGAACTAAGTATTTGTTTGAAAAATAGAGATGAAAGAAAAATAAGAACAAAATTTATTTTTATTATATTTTCTTTTAATATAAAATAGTATAAAAAATAAAATTTTATTTTAATACAATTAAAAATTAAGAAAAATAAAATATTAATGATGTTTTGTAATATATTTTTATTTTCTTTCTCACTTTTTATGACAAATAAATGCAAAAAAGTGTATTTTTTTTAAAATATTTTTCCTTTTTAAAATATATTTCAAATTTCAAATGGGCAACAAATTCATTATAATTATAAAAGGAGGGGAACACATCTAGATCCATCCAAGTTGATTGGGTATCATGCCTCAATTTTACTAGCCTCAAAGTTTCAGTTACCCATTTATAAAATTAAGGGTAAAAGACATTTGGTAAAAAGGTAAGATCTCTTCTAAGGTTTTAAAAACATCATATGTAGAGCTCTCTTGAGGTTTGGCAAACCTCGTGAGAGGTCCCTGAAATTTTTGAAACCTCAGAGGAGGTTATTGTCCTTTTGCCAAATCTCAAGGGAGGTCAATGTCATTTACCCTAAAATTAAATTAAATAGAATTAAGTGAATTTGAAAGTTGAAGATTTATTTTTTTAGTTTTTCATTTTAATTTCCATTTGACGGTTGATATGCAACCCGATTCTTTTCTTTGTTTTAATATTTTTATTTATTTATTTATTTATTTATTATTTTCTATTTTCTCTATTCAGTGTTTCATAAAAAATATATTTTAAAAATATCTCAAAAAATAAAATCCTAAAAAGTAGAAAGTAAAGGATATGATTTTTTGGGATGTAATTACAAGAAAACAACAAGAACGATGACCTATTAGATTTTCATTCTTTAGGCACTTCTCACTTTTTATTGTTGTTTGTGTTTTATTTTGATGCTTCATTATTTTTGTTTTAGAATATCTCGTAATATTATAATAAAATTACATTGAGTTCATATGATATAGATTGATTGCAAACCTCCATCACTTTTTATGTTGATTTATCCTCAAATGTCAATGAGCATTGTTCATCAATGTCGACACTATTGTCATCCTCAATACCATGGTTTTTCATATTGGATCTGAAATCTTCAAAGTCGATTCTTGATGCATTGATGATTTACTTTTTGGTGACATATTCGAAGGGAGCATTCTCGGATTCAGCTCTAGACAATCCTTCTTTTTTATAGAAGTACTCCAAATATTTATTTTATACTTTTCCAAAAGATTAGGAATTACTCCATGGTTATTATTTGTCCTTGTGAAGAGACATGAGGTTGCATTTATTGAAATGATAAATGTGAGTGATCTCTAAAAAGATGATAAATACCGAAATTATGAGAGACGGTCATGATCGTTATTAGTTCAACTCTTTCAATCTTCCCACAGATGACGTCAAACTATTGTCGCCAAAATTTGATCAGATTAACCAAATTGAATACGATCTCAATCACCTACAAAGAATGAAAGAAAAAGAGCCATGAGGGACCCGAGGTCTACTTTAGGGGATTACTCCGTTGCCTAAGTTAGGAAAATTAGATGGATATGATATGACAACTGTCTAAAAATGGGTTGTTGTAAGATACCTTACCTCTTCCCGAAGTACCCCTTTTATAGTTATTATATGGTCTTCCTTCCATTAATTTCCCAATTAAGGAGGGGTTAGAAGGGAGTTATGGACTTTAAGTTAGGAGTTATATTAGATTTATGGTCTTTTATTCCAGCCTTTATTGAGGGGTTACAAGAGTTTCATTATCCCCTTTAATTGTCTTTTAATCTCATGTCTCCATTGACCTATTGACTTTGTGTAATGACTGTAGACACCCCAATTTTAACCAAACCTTTCCGAGGAGACCTCATGTCAAACCCTCCCCCACGCTACTTGTGGACCCCACACATCTTTGTAGGTCTCACGTTGCTTGTGGACCCCACACATCTTTGTAAGTCCAACGCTGCTTGGGGACCCCACACATCTTTGTAGGTCTCATGCTGCTTGTGGACCCCACACATTTTTGTATGCCCTATGCTGCTTGTTGACCCCACATATCTCCATTGGACCCCATATCTCCTGGTACGCTAGTTTGGACTCCTACATTCGATGCATGTTACCCCCTTTGGTACGCTAGCTTGGATTCCTACATCTGATGCACATTACCCCCTTTGGTACGCTAGCTCGGACTTCTACATTCGGTGCACATTACCCCATTTGGTACGCTAGCTCAGATTCCTGCATCTGATGCACGTTACTCCCTTTGGTACGCTAACTCGGACTACTACATTTGGTTCACGTTACCCCATTTGGTATGCTAATTCAGATTCCTACATCTAGTGCACGTTACCCCACCTGGATTGTTAGCTCGGATTCCTACATCAGGTTTACGTTACCTTCTCATATGCTAGCTCGGATTCATACATCCAATGCACGTTACCTCATAGTATGCTAACTTGAATTCCTATATCCGATGCACGCTAACTCGGGTTCCTATAACCTTCATGCGGCTTGTGGACCCCACACATCTTTGTAGGTCTCACACTGCTTATGGACCCCATACATTTTTTGTAGGTCCCATGCTGCTTGTGGATCCCACACATCTTTGTAAGTCCCACGCTGCTTGTAGATCCCATACATTTTTGTAGGTGCCACGCTACTTATGGACCCTACATATCTCCATTAGGCCCCACATGGTTTGTGGGCCCCACATCTCCTAATACACTAGCTCGGATTCTTACATCCGATGCACGTTACCCACATTGGTACGCTAGTTCGGATTCATACATCCAATGCACATTACCCCCTTTGGTACGCTAGCTCGGACTCCTACATCCGGTGCACGTTACCCTATTTGGTACGCTAGCTCGGATTCCTACATCCGATGCACGTTACCCCATTTGGTATGCTAGCTTGGATTCCTACATCTGGTGCACATTACCCCACCTGGAACGTTAGCTCGAATTCCTACATTCGGTACATGTTACCTCCTCGTATGCTAGATCGAATTCCTACATCCAACGCACGTTACCTCCTAGTATGCTAACTCAGGTTCCTACATTCAATGCATGCTAACTCGGGTTCCTATAATCCTCACGCGGCTTGTGGACCCACACATTTTTGTAGGTCTCACGTTGCTTGTGGACCCCATTCATTTTTGTAGGTCTCACATTGCTTGTGGACCCCACACATCTTTGTAGATCCCACACTACTTATGGACCCCACACATCTTTGTAGGTCTCACGCTGCTTGTGGACCCTACATATCTCCATTAGGCTCCACATGGTTTGTGGGCCCCACATCTCACGCTACGCTAGCTCGGATTCCTACATTCGATGCACGTTACCCCCTTTCGTACCCTAACTCGGATTACTACATCCGAAGCACGTTACCCCCCTCTAGTGCGCTAGCTTGGACTACTACATCTGGTGCACGTTACCTCATGTCTTGTTCTCCTCTTTATCATTCATCCCATGCTATATTTCCTTCATCATTTTTCACCTCATGCCTTGTTCCCCTCTTTATCATTTATCCCTTGCTATATTCCCTTCATCATTCTTCACCTTATGCCTTTTTCCCCTCTTTATCATTCATTCCATGCTATATTCCCTTCATCATTTTTTACCCCATGCCTTGTTCCTCTCTTTATCATTCATCCCATGCTATATTCTCTTCATCATTTTTCACCTCATGCTTTGTTCCTCTATTTATCATTCGTCCCATGCTATATTCCCTTCATCATTCTTCAACCTATGCCTTACTCCCCTCTTTATCATTCTTCCCATACTATATTTGTAACAACCTGCCTATTTTACCGTATTATCTTTTTTTCACATAAGAATATAATATCATTCTTAATTATTATGTTTCCCTGTTATACTGATATAAACATGGTCCACCCAGACACGTGGCTATTAGGGACATACCTGCCAAACAACTTTGACACCTAAGCAGCAGGAAACGTAGTTTACATACACCCATCCAATAAATCACAATACCAGAGTTCTATTAAATCCTCTAACTATATATATATATATATATATATATATATATATATATATGTATATATATATATAATCATCTACCAAAAGACTAAAAGTATCATAGGGCCAATTCCCAAAATAAATCTAACCCTAGCACAACAACTCGCCCTTTTGACAGGGTAGCCCAGTCCAACTCTACTATTGTAGAACTCTATCTACTCCTCAACCCGGATTTCCTGAAATATTTTAAAGTTAGGTTGAGACACCTCTTAGTAAAGGAAATAAACTAGTATCAGTGTGTGGCAACATGAGTATTTTCGTGTTGTACATATAAATAATATATAAAACATAACTAGAAAAGTCTAACTATACTAAACTGAGTAAAACATGATTTGTTAATTCATAATATAACATACCGCATACTATATATGGAAAACATCTTATATAACTGTACTATACTGAAATAACACTCAGGATGGATAGCTAGCTGATGTCAATTCTTACCCCCATATGACTAGGTTATGCAGCCCAAAGGCAGGACCTAGGAATGGCTGACTGACCATGCTAGATCAAACATAAGTCTGTAAGTACGATGAGCCTACCCCACCTAGTCCCAGACTGCCAGGGAAAAATCATCACTCTACACTGACGCCACGTCGACTGCCATCTCCCACACTACTGGTCGCGTGGTAGCACTATCATAATTCTGAACATATAGTTACGGTACCGTTCTCCTGAAAACTGAACTATACCATACCATTCGAGTTCTGATAACATATAATATGTTTCATATATTGAACATAACTATTTCTTGTTTCATAATAATATCTGACATTATAATATTTCATGTATTCTATAATATCATACATGAATATGGCATTTGCGCCAACATGAATCACGACATCTGCGCCGGTATAACAAAGCATGTAATCTCAGCATCTGCGCCGGCATATCGTAATATACTGAACATGAATTTCTTGCACTATTTACATAATATTCATGAATTCATGGTTCTTGTACTGTTTAATAATTTTCTTGAAAACTGAAAATACATGATAATTCTAGGAGAACATGATATTCCATTAACATAATTTTCATGATAAATAATACTCATGCCACACAGAAATGGGTAATATCTGGAACATAAAACCTGTTCTAAAATCATATTTTCTGGTAACCCATTAAAATCATATCTTTGTTCAACTGTGGTATTTTTCAAACATAATTGAGCCTAAAATTAAATGCTATAAAATAATGATTAATTTTATGAAAAAAAAAAAACTGAATTAGTTTATCCCCTTACCTAACTTACTGAGATGCCCACACAGTTCAATCTTGGGCTCGTGGCATTTCCAGTACAAAATCTAGAATTTCCATTTCCCCATAACATTCAACAGAATTCCAATATAATTTCCATAAAATATTTCCTAGGCTCCCAATAACCTAAATGAATTGTTAAACTCCAAAATAATCAAATTACCTTGGTTTTCCTGAACTATGCCTCTATGGTCCTGAAATTACACCCGCGGTGCTTACCCGAGCCCTGAATTCAATAACCCTAATTCAACCCCAGACTACCCAATATTTAACATTTCCAAATTCATAATAATTAAACAGTAATTATGTAAAGATCCGAAAAAATAAAATGATTAAAATAATTATAAAAATAAAATAAAAAAATAACAGATAAATAAATAAAAGGAATGGGGTAGGAAAAAGAAGAAAAAAGAATTAAAATTAAAGAAATTAAATTAAATTAAGATGAATTAAATATTTAAATAATTAGTTATTAAATTAAATATTTTTACATTGGATTAAAAAAAAAACTAATTGAAATAAGATATGTATTTATATATATATATATATATATATATATATATATATATATATGAATAGTAAAATAAGAAGGAAGAAAGAAGAAGAACAGAGGAGTTAGAGCACGAACCCCCCCCCCCTTCTCTGAATTTTCCTACGCCAGTCATGCTCTCCTCCGTCTCTCTCCTCTCTCTCTTCAATTTCTTGGTGGATTTGCAGCAGATCGGGAAACAGAAGGTGCGGTTGGATTCCTAGTTCCGCTACCGATATTTCTATCGGAGCAGATTTTTCATGAGAACGACTTAAGCACTGCTCTTGGGGAAAGGTAATTTTTCCTCATTTTTTCAATTTCGCTGTTAATATGCGGTTAAATCGACGATCAGACACCACCACGGGGTCCTAGTCGTCATCGTCGTCATTTTGGCGTAGGTAATTTTTCAATTGGGATTTTCTAAACCCTACTCCAAAGCGAGAGTGGGATTTGAAAAATTTGGCAATTTGGCTAAATTTAAGGGTATATTTATTTATTTAGGAATTATAGTCTTAAGAAATATTTAAATAATATTTTATTCAGAAATAATTTATTGAAACTAGGAATTTAATTTCAGGGTCCGGGTGAGCGCCGCAAACATCTTTTTGGGGTCCCTATCGGCGTAGTTCAAAAAATCAGGTAAGAGGAAAGATATATATTAAATCAGAATTTTTATGAATTTAATGGAAAAATAAATTGTGTTATATGTACATGTATATGTTTCAGTATGGGTAGAATGCCAACTATTTAAATTATATTTTTTTTCGAGTTTAGGGCTGTTTATTAGATATGTATATGTGAAAATGAACTGATGAAAGTGGAAAAATATTTTCAGAGTATTTATGTAAGAAATGAATGGTATTTTTAGTATGTAAATATTAAATGTTGGTTGGCTTATTTTACAGACAATGTATGAATTTTACTGCTAAACTGTGTGGCATGAGATTCTGTGCAAATATATGTTAAATGTACGAGATATAGGTTAAGTAAGTAAAGCAATGAGAATAAAATGTGATATGGACAATGTTGCTTGTGTGTGTTAATGCAACCATGTAAACAGCTGAAAAATATTGGGTAAAACAGCTGAAAGATGTTGGGTAAATGTACGACAGCTGAAAGCCGGGTTAGTAGATTCTAGCGCATTTCTATGTGGACTAACTGTTAGTAGATCTAACTCATTTCTATGTGGACTAACTGTAGCAGATTCAAGCACATTTTTATGTGGACTAACTGATGACGGTTAAAGAGCGGCTGTAGTACAAAGTATTGTAATGAAAATGTTATGAAATGAAATGGCAAGGAATGACAATGCAATGAAATGAAATGTGAAATGTGAATGATACAAATGAGAAAGAGTCACTTAAAGTGAAACCCAAGGAAATGTTAAGTTATGAACATGAAAGAATGTGAATGATTGAATAACGATGGAAAGAATGATGTATTATGATATTAGAAGTATGTATGTACGTAAAACATGTTACGATTGGGCGAGGTGTACCTTTCGCCTGAGGGCTTGCTGAGTAAGGCGAGTGCACTAGTAGCTACAGATGTGACAGTAGCCGCATAACGTATTAGGGCAGAGGGAACCTACTTGTATGAAAGGGTAGATTTTCCTATCCTTAGGGCCTTTGTTGGTAAACTTTTGTATGAACTGTGTGAGTACGAGATCAATTTATCACTTGAGAGCTTACTGAGTAAGGTGAGTGCCTTTGTATGCTTTAGCTACGACCTTTGGGTTGCCTAAATATCATAGCAGAGGGGTGCTACTTGTATAGGCGGGTAATCACCCCTATCCTCGGGTAATCTCGTGGGTTAAACATTTGCATGTGTTTGATTAGGTTCAAGGAATGATTTCAGAAATTATGTTAACGATTTTCAAATGTTAAATAATATGTCATATATAAACTCATGTTGGTCACACACTGTTTTAATATATTGTTTCTTCCCTTACTGAGATGTGTCTCACCCGAATATGAATTTATCTTTTCAGGATTTCCTCGAGATCGAGTTTTGAAAGCTCGAGGTTTTTATAGCATTATTGGAAAATAGAAAAATAAAAGGGTATATTTCTATGTTAATTTTGGGATGCAAATATTTATATTTTACGTCCTTATATTTTAAGTCTGTGGAGAAAAGCAAGTTTGTGAATATATTGAAATGTTTTGGAGATATATGTAATTATGAAAATGCAGGTGATGAATGATTTATTATGGATTATAATTAGAATTAGTAAACTTTGGTATAATGTTATATGGAGATTTTGTTTATATTTTCCGTTGCGTATATATTGGTTTAGGGATTATCAGGGATTTTATTAAGTATAACGCGCTGGACCCAGGTTTAAGGGTTCAGGGGGTTACAAATTAGCCCTTTAATAACCCCCTTAGCCTAATTATGGAGTTATGCCTACGACAACTCCACGAGAAATCCGTTCCGCTAGACTTCTAGAGAATCATTCCTAGATTCTCATGGTAGTATCCGATCATCAATTGGACTTAAGATTTACGAAAAATTGAGGTAAAAGTGAGAACTAAGTTTAACCCAGGAGATATGCCTACGCTGCTCCTATGACAAATCTGCTCGGGTAAAAATGTCGGTGGCGGAGAATGGAGTCCGACGATATTTTTCAATTTTCGATCAGCAATCGTTAGGCCTTAATTCAATAACCCTAATTCAACCCAAGACTACCCAATATTTAACATTTCCAAATCCATAATAATTAAACAATAATTAGCCCCTTAATAACCCCCTTAGCCTAATTATGGGATTATACCTACGACAACCCCACGAGAAATCCGCTCCGCTAGACTTCTAGAGAATCATCCCTAGATTCTCGTGGTGGTGTCCGATCATCAATTGGACTTAAGATTTACGAGACATTGAGGTAAAAGTGAGAATTAAGCTTAACCCAGGAGATATGCTTACGCCGCTTCTATGACAAATCTGCTCGGGTAAAAATGTCGGTGGCGGAGAATGGAGTCTAACGGTTATTTTCAATTTCGATCAGCATTCGTTAGGCCGACGAAATCGAGGAGAGAGAAAGTAACGTGAGAGAGAGTACAGAGAGGTGCTGGAGGTGAATTGAATTTGATTCAATTCTTAGGAAGAAAAGCTTCCTGAGAAAGTTCCTATATACCTTTATAACTTAATAATAATAATATTATATTATTATTTGTTTATTTAATTAATTATTTTAATAATTTTTAATTAATTAATTAATTAATAATTACTCTTAATTTTTTTAAATTTTTTTTCCGGGTTACTACAATATATATATATATATATATATATATCATGATACTTTTATTTCTTTGATTAATTAATTAACTAATTAACCGATTAATTAATTAATTTCTTTTAATTTAATTTAATTACTTTAATTTAATTTAATTTAATTAATTTTATTTTATTATTTTATTTTTATTATTATATTATTATTATATTATTATTATTATTATTATTATTACTATTTTTTTAAATCACTACATCCTCTTACAATAATTATTTTTGGGACGTTACAATATTCTCTTTATCATTTTTCACCCCATGATTTGTTCCCCCCATAATTACTCCCTTATGTTGTGTTTCCCATACTTGCTCCAAGTTAAGTTTATAAATAACCTTCTCATTCTAAGCACAAGGGAGGAGCTTTTTTTTGTTGTATGAGAAGATTTCGAATATTGAAGTCTTCTATTGTAAGTTTGTGAAGTTTGTCTCTCTCTCTTTGTAGGTAAGGAGTGAGATTACATTTTATTCACTAAAGAGATCAAGTGGTTGACCAATCCTATTTCCTACCGGTGCTGGGTCACCCCATCTGAAGAAAGCACTTTGTAGTACCTCAAGTCATAGCTCAAGAACCACTACCGCGAAGATGCTGTAGACTGACCCCTGTAGACTCACCAACAAGAAAAGAAGACCGGAGGAGAGGAAACGAGAGGTAAAACTAATAGACTTTCCCTTCTTGAGTTATATTCTGAAGTGTAATAAATAGGATATGAAATTGTGAATCGGGGACTCAAACCCAAAGTTAGGTTCAACCTTGAACCTAAACCCCATTTATCTCTCTGCGAATTGTTTGAACCCTTGAGTTAGTATGGAACCGGTTTGCTGCTTTATTTAGTATGTGATTTTTTTTTTCTTTCCTTTAGACGTCTAATAATTCGAAAAACCCATAAAAAAAAAATCATAAAATGCCAAAAAATCACAAAAGTTTTTAGGAAAAATTCCAAAAATATTTTCAAACTTTGACTTCTATGAGTTTTGTTTTAATTTTATTTGTGTTATTTTGAAGTTCGGGAAAAATAATGAAAAATCATAAAAGTCACAAAAATGTTTTCACACTTAGAAAAAATCACAAAAACATTTTCAAGGTCCAGGAAATTATTTTTACCTCGAATGAGCCCAAAACCTCCCAAGGTTTCAAAAAGGTCATTTTTCCTTAGAAAAATCCTATAAATTTCAAAAGACCTAGGAGTTATTTTTTGTAAAAACTTATTTTCTCAATTTTTCCGATCCCGGTGATTGCAAAGAAGGGCGTTGAACTTTTCGAAGTACGATATGTCTCGGTTCTGAAGGAATTACCTATATGTTATTTTTTTTCGGGTATTTGTTGTACAATTTTAAAAAGGGAGTAATTTTAAAGGCTTACTAAATTAATTTTGGAATAATTTTCGACTCATCTGGTACTGTTCGTAAGAACGGGAGCGTAGGAGGTGCGCATACCTTCCCCTCGCGTAACCGTACTCCCGAACCCATCTCTGGTAATGCAAATCGATTTTACCCTTAATTAGATAGTAATCAAGTGTTCTAACCACACTAAAAGGTTAGTGGCGACTCCATTTCTATTCTTACCCGAAAATTAAAATAATACCTTTTCGTTCGCCTCGTTCCGCCCAGAAACGTCACGACAATGACCTTGTGAGTACTCTTTGATTAGGGATATTTTATGTTCTATTAGTCTCAATATATAAATGTAAGATATCTATAGCTGAGCATGAAAATGAAATTTGAAGAATATTTCATTATCAAAGAATGCGAGATTACTACAACATCATTTGTCCAACCCAAAACGAACATGAACTTGAATTGGATGAGTGTCACTTTCCCCACTTTCACTTAGGTGGCTTGGTGCTTTTCCAAAGTCTTGGATGTAACTCATCACCTCCCACCTCTCCTTTGTAAACCCAAAGGAAGAAAAAGAAAGTTAATATATAAACATATGTCCTCTAAAAAGTACCAAAATAAATAGAGGAAGCAAATGCAAATGCAAATGCATGCAGGAAATATTTCATCACTTTTTATTACTCCAGACATGGAAAACGACTAAAGCCAAGCAAGCACACAGAGCCCAATTATGTACATGTCAGGCTGGCCAAGCCCTATGATAAAGAAGGTTTTTTTTTTTTTTTTTGGTGAGACACAATGGTATTGATTTTATTTTATTGTAATTTTTCTGGTCTTAATACTTCTATCGCCAGCATTTGTTGTACTTTTCCTGTTCAATATTTCATCCGACGGCAATTGATGTGAAAACTTCAGTAAATTCAACCTGCGGATATGATTTTTTTTTTTTTTTTTTTTGAACCAGCTAAAGTTACACCAATTTGTAGTTTTCTTCTTGATGCATATAAAGAAACATCCCTGAGGTCGGCTAAATAAACTCGTTTCAAAGGCGACAATTACAAAGGCCCAAACTCCTTTTTTCTCTTTGGTTAAATTTAAAAATTGGAGTGCAAATTAAACATAGTTACAGTAGCCTAGTTTAGGTGGAAGCAGAAATTGAACTAGCCTATAATTAACTAGAAGAAGAACCCACACATAAGCAAAACTCAAAGATGTGTGTATAGATTTTATAGCATTGGCCAGTTAAATAACATGATATATATCATTTGATCCTTTATTTTTTTATTTATTGTTCATTAGAGGTACACCGAGCTTGGCATGCATAATGTAGGTACGTAAATTGGTTCAAATTCATATGCCTTCTCATTGTCTCACAAGATTAGAATCCAAAACCTCCAACCTGTTTTACCATTGGAATGTTTCCTAAATCATCGGAATGTTTCCTTAATGGGTAATCAAGGGATAATTTAGAACGAGTTATAAGGTGGGTCATCAACTCCCACAAATGTCTTGAGTTTGATTTTCTTGTGGGAGGTTGTTGTAAGTTTAAACATGATAAACATTATTCATACATCATAATTTTGAGATCTTCGAAACTTATAATTTTACAATCATTAACGTTAAAATAAAACATATCTTGAACCATAACCTCCAAGTATATATATATATATTTCAGACTGTGTTTCTATCTCACAACCTTTATTCTTCCTTATGCTTCAACTTAATTTGATGGAGGGGCTGGTCCTATCTCAACTTATGATGGTTATGCTAAATATATTCATCAAATTAAGTTGAAGCATAAGGAAGGGCAAGGGTTGTGAGATAGAAACACAGTCTGAAATATATATATATATAGAAACTCATGATTTTCGATTATGATTAAAGGTTCATATTTCGTTAAATTTTAGTTTATGAATCAAGGCATAGTAACCTTCTATTTTTTTAAAGGCATAATGGTGTAAGTATAGTACGTCTTGATTAATAAAATCTGACAATGCTGCATATCTCCAAACTTATTTTATGTGGATTATGTTTAATTCTATTCTGCCATGATACTTCTTAAAATCTATGTAATAATAGTGATGGTACAGAATGTCTGATGTGATAGTAAATATATATAATGATAATGCATGCTAATATGAATCTACAAGTATTTTGCCAACATGTTTACGTTACTCACAATATTTTAACATTGTGATGTTATAAAGTTTTTTATTTTAATCACCAAAGTGACTAAATCATTAAGTAAAGTACTCATATGTTTGATGTTAGAATGATATAAAATTATTATAAGACATCAAGAATCATCCAAAGGTCGGTTAATTGTTCTTATAATATAAGAATAATGTTTTGGTAATATTATTATTATGTATTATTATTTTATCTATTTATCCAAAGATAATAGATACTTATAATGAGTACATATAATGTTACCAAAGTAATGTTAAAATTTAAAATTTAATTAACATTATTTTAAAGCTCTTTATATTAGTGTTTTTCCCAAAGGAAAACATTAATAAATTTATGTTTGTGATCTTAAAAATGTTTCATTCAAAACATTAAGTATAGTTAATTTTTGCAGTATTTGTGCCTGAATCGTTACACTTGCATACTTCATATGTTCCAATGTTTAATGGGTTGAATTTTGCTGATTTGAGTGAACAAGTTCAATTTCACCTCAGTGTATTGAATCTTGATTTGGCATTCTTAAGTGATCAGCTTGCTACTATTACTGATTCTAGTAATGCTGAAGAAATAACCTATTATAATAATTGGGAAAGATCAAACATATAAGTTTGATGTTTATGTGAATGAGTGTTGCAAATAACATCAAGACAGTTATTCCCAAAACTAAAAGTGCTAAAGAGTTTTTAAAGTTTGTGGGGGAGTGTTCCCAAACAGCAGATAAGTCTCTTGCTGGGACATTAATGGGTACGTTAACCACTATGAAGTTTGAAGATTCACGTACTATGTATGAGCATGTTGTTAAAATGACAAATATTGCAGCTAAACTTAAGACGTTGGGAATGGATGTGAATGAAAATTTCCTTGTTCAATTCATTTTAAACTCATTACCGACTGGGTATGGACCATTTCAAATGAACTATAACACCATAAAAGATAAATGGAATGTGCATGAGTTGCACAGTATGCTAGTTCAAGAGGAAACACAACTGAACAATAAAGGAGCTGAAAAGAAAGTAAAGAAGCATGGAAAGGGGAAAAGATCTTTAAAGGATAATGAATCCTCTTCTCATATCCAAAAGAAGATATCAAGTAAGGACAAGTGTCGTTTTTGTGGGAAACCTTGACATTACTAGAAGTACTGCTTGAAACGAAAAGTTTGGTTCGAAAGGAAGGGTAAGCCTAGTGCTTATGTATGTTTCGAATCAAATTTAACTGAAATTCCTTATTACTCTTGGTGGATTGATTGTGGATGTACAACTCATGTTTCTAATATGATGCAGGGATTTCTTATAATCCGGAACATAAACCCAAATGAGAAGTTTATCTTTATGGGGAACATAATAAAATTGTCAGTTGAAGCTGTCGGGACTTTTATTTTTAGACATTGGTTATTGTTTGGATTTATATGAGACTTTTTATGTTCCTACTATTTCTAAGAATTTAGTTTCATTATCTAAATTGGATGTTTCTGGATACACTTGTAATTTTAATAAAGGATGTTTTAGTTTATTTAAGGATACCTGTATGGTTGGTTGTGGTATGCTTTATGATGGATTATATAAGTTAAAACTTGATAATCATTGTGCTAAAACACTTTTAACCTCGCATCATAGTATTGGCACTAAACGAAGTTTAGTGAATGAACGATCTGCTTACTTGTGGTATAAATGGTTAGGTCATATTTCCAAAGAAAGACTGGAAAGATTAGTAAAGAGTGAAATACTTTTAAATTTGGATTTCACTAACCTTCACATTTGTGTAGATTGTATTAAAGAACAACAGACAAGACACACAAAGAAAGGAGTCACACAGAGCACTCAACTTCTAGAAATTATACACACTGATATATGTGGACCCTTTGACGTAAATACCTTCAGTAATGATAGATATTTCATCACTTTTATCGATGATTTTTCACATTATGAATACGTTTACTTGCTATTAATGATCTTGGTCTGTTACATGAGACTAAAGAATTTCTCTCTAAAAACTTTGAAATGAACAATATGGGAGAGGCAAAGTATGTGATTGGAATAGAAATATTTCGAGATTAGTTCCAAGGACTGGTTGGTTTGTCTTAGAAAGATTATATAAATAAAGTTTTAGAGAAATTTAACATGGACAAATGCTCAGTTTCACTCGTCCAGTTCAGAAAGGAGACATGTTTAGTCTTATACAATGTCCTAAAAATGATCTAGAATAGAGGCAAATGAAGGATGTTCCTTATGCATCTGTTGTTGGGAGTTTGATGTACTTTCAAACGTGCACAATGTCTAACATTAGCTTTGCAGTTGGAATGCTTAGTAGATATCAAAGTAATCTAAGAATGATTCACAGGAAGACTGTAAAGAAAGTTCTAAGATACTTGTAAGGAACGAAAGATTACAAGCTTATGTATCGAAGGTCTGATCATCTTGAGGTGGTTTGATATTCGAATTCTGATTTTGCTGGATGTGTGGGTACAAGAAAGTCTACATTTGGCTATGTATACTTGCTAGTCGAAGGAGCAATTTCATGGAAGAGTGTGAAGTAGACAATAATTGTTGCATCCACTATGGAAGCTGAATTTGTAGCTTGCTTTGAGGCTACAGTTTAGGCTAATTGGTTGTGGAACTTTGTTTTAGGACTTGAAACAGTTGACAATATTGCTAAGCCACTGAAAATTTATTGTGATAATTCCACATCTGTCTTTTCTCTAAGAATGATAAGTATTCCAAGGGTGTTAAGCATATGGAATTGAAATACTTTGCTATTAAAGAAGACGTATAGAAACAAAAGGTGTCAATTGAACATATTAGCACCGATTGTATGATAGCTGATCCTTTAACGAAAGGATTGCCGCCCAAAACATTTATTGGTCATGTTGAAAAGATGGGCATTATTGACTCTTAATGTATGTTGTTCAATTGATATTTGAACTAGATAATGAAAATGTTTCTGTTATTTTTGTTTTCCATTTTGTATACATAATTGTTATGGAATAATGATAACATGATTAAATTTGGACCTAATGTATGCCTCTCAACTAAAATATCATTATGTGTAGTGGAACTTGTATTGTAGTGCATGGAAGGAACTATGTTAAAAAAGATGATATGGAACTGCCATGACTCCTACAAGTTTTTTACATATTAATGATAATTAATGTATGCGCATTATGATCAACTACGTTAAGTAATTTCACTTGAATAAAGTGGGAGAATGTATGACATTAATTGCCTTAAATGAAATTAAAATCATATTTTTTGAGGTAATATGAAAGGTCTTTAAATAAAATATTGTTATCATAATTGTAATTATGTTTTATGATTAATGATCTCAGAATTTTGTAAAATTATAATGACATCTCGGAATATGAGAAGTCTATAATTATGATAACAATATTTTATTTAAATACCTTTCATATTATCTCAACAAATATGATTATAATTTCATTTGAGGCAATTTATGTCTTACAATTGTTGCACCAGGCAAATATCCCAATGGCAATCAATTTGTTTATTGATTGATTGATAGATTGATTGATTGAGAGAGAGAGAGAGATAGAGAGAGAGAGAGAGAGAGAGAGAGAGAGAGAGAGAGAGAGAGAGAGAGAGAGAGAGATGTGTTTGTGTGATTAGGTTAACCATGAAGAATGTTTCTAAATATCATAGGACTTACAAAAGCTACAAAGATTTAAAGCAACTATCACTAATTAGGTTTAACCTGCAATTTACCATATTGAGGAGGCAAATTATAAAATGATATTTTTTATGAACACACTCAAACATGCATGTGTGTGTGTTGTTAATTTTGGCTCATAATGTGAGGGTAATCCACTTGATATATAGTCCACCTAAAGTCTAGGGGATCAAATTAGTCTTTGTGTAGTCTTATTACCCTCTATACATAAATGAAACCTTCTCAGATAATAAAAAGCGAATTGTGTGTTGGAGGCGTGCAATAGAGGGGTGAAAACAATGACAAATCTCCGACAATAGTTTTGAGTTAGAGCATATATGGGTAGTAAGTTCAGTCCTATGTAGTAATATCTAGGTATGAAAACCACCTATATTGTAATTTGTAGCCAAAGATTAATTAAAACTCTTAAAATACATTTGATTTGTAGAATGTTATTCGTGCTAGAAATAGAGTGGGGTATAACTAAAGAATTTGATAACTTATTCAAAAATAGTGTTATTATCATGAAGTAAATAAAAAAATAAATTTTTCTATAACTTCATATTAAGGATAGAGAATGAATAATTATTCCTAAATTTTACAATAAGAACAGCTATTCCTTTCATATTTCTTATAAGATGGAATAAGATAAACTTTTGAATGAATGACTTTTTTTTGAATTATTACATCTTCCAACAATCTGTATTAATTATACTTTTGACCACTGTATTCCATCCTATACTAAATATTTGAAATCCAAATGATATAAATACTGCTATGTTCTTCTAATATATATATAAAGAAGAAAATATATCTACATTTTTGCCACATGTATACACATATATATATATATATATAAATATATTATAGGTCATATATATAAATGATCACGACAATATGTAACACGCATAAATACATACTGCAGGGCGGAGATGGATCGAGGAAATTAAACTCGCCCCCCTCGTCCGCTGTGGTGCAGCAGCCAGCAGCAGGAGGATGGAATGGTCACTCTCATAATTCATCATGACAGCTACCCCCCCCCCCCCCCCTCCCGCCCCAATCTTCTGTATCATTGCATATATATATATATATATATATATATATATATATATATATATGTTTATATAAACACATAATGTTTTCTTATTACATTATCTTATGTGCAACACCACTCTTCCTTGTATCCTCCCATATCAAACCCTCATTTAATTTATTAATTTAACTGAGCTAAAAATATAACTCTAGCTAGGTTTATAACATGCTTGAAAGTATCGAATTTAAATTTCATGTATTATAATTTTCTATTACATTTTATCTAAGTTCAATATCCAGCTTTATGGTCCCAGCAGGCAGCAGTCCCCACCCATAACCTCTCTTTCATTCAATATATATATATATATATATTTATATATATATATATATATATATTTCTCCTTTTCTTTTAATATAAATTTAAGTTCACTGCTCAGCTCAACTAATTACCCTCTTTGGATCCCATTCTCTCTTTCTCTCTCTCTCTCTCTCCCTCTCTCTCTCTCTCTCCCTCTCATAAGGGAGTTTTACTGTAGTGATACATCCCCCAGCTTCAAAGAAAGAGAGGAATTGAAGAAGCAACCAAGGAGAATAAAGGCCTTTTCTCACATCTATAAATCCCACTCTCATATTTGTTAGCTTTCTTCACATCTGGGGTCTGCAATTCAGAGGCTGCTCTTCTAATTTCTCTTGGTGCAACAATATTATATACTGGGAGCTATCTCCAATTCGTTGATCATCAGAACCATGTCCAGCTGCAGCCTCGATGTGTCCTCTGAGCAACTCTGCTACATCCCTTGCAACTTCTGCAATATCGTTCTTGCGGTACTCTCACACACACACACACATATATGTGATGTCATAAGCACCACTCTCTAGATCTTCATATGGGATTTGCGTTTTTTTTTTTCTTTTTCTTCTGTCTGAAATTAGCTTATCTTACTTTCTGGTTTCTGCACATAAGATTTCTACAAGAGAAAGAATTGATCTCACTGCAACAAATAGAACCAAACTGTAATAATACACAGATATGGCCTTTTCAAAAAAATAATACACAGACATGGATGGGTGCAGGTGAGTGTTCCATGCAGCAGCCTGTTTGACATAGTGACCGTCCGATGCGGGCACTGCACCAATCTATGGTCAGTGAACATGGCTGCCGCCTTTCACTCCGTCTCATCATGGCCTCAACAACAACTACAACCACTACCAGACCATCATCACCATCACCATCACCTTCAGGTAGTCAACAAATTTTCTCTCACTCTTCTTTCTTTCTTTCTTTATTTCTTTCTTCCTTTGTTTGATTATGTAATTAATATGTTTAATTTGGTACTCCTTACAATTGTTATCAGCTTGTTTTAAGGGCAACCTGATGTAATTTAATTTAACTTACCCAAAAAGAAAAAAAGGGAAGTTTCAGCTGCTGCTCAGCATAACCCAGAAAACCCATTTGCTTTAATTAGCTAGGGTTTCTGCAATTTTTTCTTCTCTTGTCGACATGAAAAATTTCTGCCTTCTGGGTAGATCTGAAATTCTGTATACGTATTGGCACCATAGTTTATAGTCTTTGAAAAGAAAAAGGAGAAGGAGTGCCCTTTTGGTCTGTCACAACTCACAAGCCTGAGAGGCTAGCAGCCGCCTTCAGCATCACCTATGTGTTTGCTTTTTATAGAGCTGGGTGAGTCTGCAGCTGATCCATCAAGAGAAAGCTGTACGGAGGATGTTCAATTAGCATTACTAGCTAGCTAGGGTTTTTGTAATTAATTTAAGTCACCTGTCTCTCTCTCTCTCTCTCTCTCTCTCCCTGAAGTTATTGGATTATAAAGGTATGATCAAAATAATTGATCTTTTGATTATTATATGTTGTCATTAATTATTAACTAGGGCTGTTCTGTACAGTGGAATTAATGGATCAATATTAACTGTCAATCTGGGTTTGTTTTTATTTGCTTACCTGTTTTTATTTGGGCTGGGTTGTTGTACGATTTCGGTTTCTGTTGTTGTAGCTTTGTCTTTTCGCGTTTTGGTTTCTGGTTGGGTTCATGAAAGAGTTGTGTTCAGGTGGTTTACCAGGGGTGGTCAATTCATTCCAACTGGGATTCAGTGTGGGCACTTCACATAATGGGTTGGGGGTCAACCTCTCTTCTTGCTTTGTGTGGTTATGGGTTGTTCAACTCCGTCGGGCGTTGGGTTTTTTCGTCTTTTGTTTGTGGTATAAAACGGCATTGTGGGGTGTTGCATGTTCACCTTTCTCCCTGATTAACTGTGGTCACATTTCCATCTGCTCTGTGTTTTGCTCGGCGGTGGCCCTCTCTCCGCGGTTGGTGCGCGTGCGTTGCGTTGGGGGTGGTCGGGTGGGGTCTCGCCGTCTCCTGCTGTTGGGGTGCGGTTTGGGCTATCTTTTGTGGCGGGGTTGTTGGGTTGGGGGTGTGGTGGTGGGTGGTGGGGTGTTTGGGCTCTCTCTCTCTCTCTCTCTCTCTTCTCTCAAAAAATCAGATAAGGGGAACAAGTTTACATCTCTCACCTCTTCTTGGTTATTTTGTACCATTGCATTTTTATTGATTAACTAATTAATCAAATACTTGCCCTATTTTCCCAAACCCTAACTTTTTTATTTTTCTTCTGATAAATTTTGGGTTTTTATTTTTCAGACTCCCAACTACACCACCTCATCACCAGATTACAGGATTGACTCAGCTGGCTCCTCTTCCAAATGCAACAAAAAAATTCCAATGCAAGCCACAGCTGGCACGAGTGCCACCGAAGAACGGATTGTGAATCGACGTGAGTACCCACTAATTAATTCAATTAAAGCATTCATTAAGTTTCTAATTAAGCACATTAATATTTTTTTCTCTTAATGAAAGAATTAATCTTCTGTTTTCAGCTCCTGAGAAGAGGCAGCGCGTACCTTCTGCATATAATCAGTTCATAAAGTAATTCACTAAAATGTTATCTCTCTATCCCTTCATTATTTGTATAATAATTAAGAGAAAGACTTCATATATAAGTACTAATTACTTATCACTTTCATTTTATTTGTATGTAAACCAATACATATGCTTATAACATGAAATTAATGTAGAGAGGAGATCCAGAGGATCAAAGCCAATAATCCTGATATTAGCCACAGAGAAGCATTCAGCACTGCTGCCAAAAATGTAAGCTGACAATTTTTTTCTGTTCATATATTCATTTTTTTTGGGTTTTCATGTGCTTCAAATTAATCATGTAAATTGTTATGGTTAATGACATTTAAACTTCATTTTGGTAGTGGGCTCATTTCCCCCATATTCATTTCGGGCTAATGTTGGAGACCAACAATCAATCCAAGCTGGATGAGGTAATTTTGTTTTTTTAATGCGCAGTAGTAGTACCAATTTGGCAAACACAATGCTAATTAATTTTTTCCCCTTTTCCATAATAAAATGGTACTCGGATCCCTTTCGAGATGGGGCAAATTCACCAAACCAAATGAGGGAATTTAGACCAGTAGGTAAACTGAGACAATGGAGCAACTTTTGGGATTATTAATTAGTGGAATGCTAATTGTTTGAGGACATCAACAATAAGCCTTTTTCTTTTTTGTGCTATTGAAAAAAGATAGCATTTACTAATATAAATTAATTAGTAACATCTTTAAGAATTATCATCAAATATAGTAAATAGATTTTGTAGTTACGTACGTATATTTTTTATTTTTGCAGGGCTCTACAGAGAAGCATTTACTTCCAAGGGCTGCAGTATTCAACAAATAAAATTTCCTGAATTGGCAAGGGCAGTGGGTTGAGGGTACCCTTGTTGTTAAGGAAACAAAGCCCTTCACTCTTTAATGTGTTTCAAGGACATTTATGAACCTATATATAACCTTTTCTTTATTGTATGTGTTTGGGAGGTACTATTTACATGAGCTGTACTAAGTGATCAATGACTTTCTTTTTTTACTCCCACATTCTTCTTCAACCCTCCCTTCCCAAATAAATTGCTATCTCGCACTCCTATACTCTGATCCTTTCTTTTTCTTGTCTTGTTTTTTTTTTCAATCGAGTGTCATTAGGCCCGAGCTTCACAAAAGGGTAGTCCCAATGACACCTTTTATACATAAATCTCGAACTCTAACCATTGGGTTTCCTCGGCATATGTAACTCCTTTTTTTTCTATTGAATTAAGTTTCAAAGGTGAAGGGCTAAAACGAATTGGCAATGTGCAATATTTGTGTCATGCATATTTTTACTTATTCATTTGTATTAGTTAATCAATTTTTTGAAACGTAATTAACTCTATGTTTGGATAAGTTTTGAATTCGAATTTGTACTGAATTCGCATAAAACGTAATATAAAATTATATTGAAATTTATTTACATTTAAGATTTAAAATCCATACTCCCAAATGCAATATAAAGATATCTACTAAATATGTAGGAAGTTGTACTCTTTAATAATTTCATACATATAATGAATAGCATGGCAATTTCCGGAATGCCTACTTTTGAAAACTACACGGTTCAGGAAGTCAAATCCACATTAACGGATACTGTGGAGGCCTTTGAAGCACTAACAGAAAACCCTAGCTTGGTTTCCATTTTTTTTTTTTTTTTTCAAAAGGTGAAAGTACTAACTGAAACCCTAATTCATTACTATAATTTAAACCCTACTTTATTGAGTCGATGGGTTTTAGAGATGACTATTTTACAATACCCACAATCATTTTTTTTTAAAGGAAAAGAAAGATTCTATTGGGCTGGATAATGCACATATAGTCAATAAATATTTTTTTACTGATTTTTTTCTCAAAATTTTCTTCCTTCATTTTTCTTTTTCTCTCAAGGGGTAGGGGACCTTGTAACTGTATGTGGCGTTTATATATATAACAGTAGCTTCTTTGTACAACTAGCTCTGTACATATGCATATATATACATCACCTGCAGCAAGTTGCAGCAATTATATACATAAGTACTCTTCTAAATCTAATTGACAAACCCTACATTATTTTCTGACATCAAGCCAAGTAGCTAGCTAGTGAGGCCTTGTTGCATTATATCATGCAGTGTCCCATCTCGACGTGTATTAATTTTATTTTCAATGTTATTTGAGTCGTGAAAAAAAACAAGATAGGGCTAAGGAGGATAGTACATATATGCCTGCCCACTCAAAGCAAATAGAAAATAGAAATGAAGAGTGGAGAAGAGTACAACAAATTTACGTAGTTTGACAACAGATGCAACTTCATCTACAAATTTGATTGAACTTCTATGAAATCTCCACTATACTAAATAATCATATATGGGCATTGCCTCCTAAGTCAAAAACACAATTTGATGTGTACATCATGTGCTCTATATTAATTTCAATGACTTGTTTTGTTAATTAGCTAGTTATATTTTACTTTTTCTAATATTTTGTATACTTTTTAGTTTTGATGCTAACCCTACGTTTAGTTCATAGAGTGTTTATTATTAGAATATATTATTTATAATAGATTAGTTTCAGTTTGTTATAAAAAAAATATGTTGATATCATAAAACAATAATAGTATGAAACTTTTTGTTAGTCCATAATAGGGAATGGAGAAGGAATAACTATTGTCGTATTTCATCATGGGAATAACATGTTGACTGAAATAATAAGGAATCTAGAAGGAATAGCTATTACTTATATTATAAAAAATTTCACCTTAGTGTTTAATGTGACGCTATGGTGACTGGAGTCCTCGAGTTATTAAAAAACTAAACTATTCCACCAACCAAACGAGCCTACTTAATTAGCCAATAACCAAAAACACTAGCTAGCAAAAAATGTGCTTAATTTATTTACTAATGGGGCTTGGCTTAGGTGCTAAAAGGTTGGATGTCTGCTAGGGGATCAACATTCCGATAGGTAACCTATCTCAATTGAGACTTATATGTTAAATAGTGATCGGTTTCAAGTTCTAATAACTTTGGGAAGGGTCGAAAGGGCTGGGTATATATGTAGGATGGGAGATGAATTATATACTTCTCACTACATATATAGCTCAATCCAACCCAATGTGAGCTTCCAGTGAATGGAAAAAAAAAAAAAATTAAAAGTTTTAACCTTAAGGATATAAAAATTGTGCTTTGATCATGCAGGCAAAAAATTTGGAGAAAATGCCTTTAGTCCCAAACTTCGTTATCTTTTCTTATTCTTTTTTGTGTGAGAGGGGCCAAGGGGGATCGAATAACCTCTGAGCCTGGACATCACAATTCAGAATTCATTACAAGTGTATCATTGATCAGTCAAATTAAGGTGATAATAATAATAATAATAATAATAATAATAATTAATATCCTCCCAGTTGTAATGTAAACAAAGAGATTGAAGACTCACTAGAAAAAAGAAGAAGAAGAAGAAGAAAAGGAAGAAAAGAAAAATGATGTTTCCTTTTATTAATGTTTGTCCAATTCCACATCGTTTCTGTAAGTAGTTCCAAAGCCGGTATAAGATTCTCTTAACTCTCTCTACTTAATACCTAGGTTTTGAGGATGAATTCTCTAACACCTTTCTCCAGCTAGCAAAAGAAAATATACATCTTTGAAAAGACTCAATATATATATATGCTACACTTAGACATAACCATGACCACTGTTAAAAGAGAGTTCCATGGACCACTATTCTGATTCTTCAGGCACCCCAATATATGGACATATATCTCAACATCAACTGATCCTCGATCTCTCCTCCACCAAATAAAGCACTAAGTTGGAGCCAACACTTTTTTCAGTTTGATCATGATTCAGTTGCTTCAAACTTTGATTTTATTACTCTCTCCTGAAAAGGGTGTGTGCATGCATGGTTAAAGGCTTTTTTTTTATCTCTCTCTCTCTCTCTCTCTCTCTCTCTCTCCATTCAGCAGATGGTGAGAAATGAGAAACCCCATATCCCATATATTTTGCCCTCTTGCAAAAGTGATGAGTTAAAAGAACACTTCATTTGCCTTGTTTTGTTTTGTTTTTCTGTTTTTGTTTTTTGTTTTTGTCTCTTTGTTTCTCGGTGTCTGGGAAGAGAGGTGTTGGAGTGCGTGGTTGTTCTATCCACGCTACTATATTAAGGAAAATTAACTACGCAGGATTTGGTGATCCATCTCTCTCGCTTTTTATTAAATTCCCAAAAATACTCCTTTCTTTTTCATCTGTTTCCTTTCCTTGTTCCAAAACTTGTGCATGCATACTTTAAAATAAATAAATAAAACGCAGATACACACACGAAGAAATGTGTGTGTGAGTGTGTTTAAAAAACAGGTTGCAATTAATTAACCACAGATGACCTGTAATAAAGAAAAGTACAATATGTGAGGAAAGCATGTATAAAGTACTGGCTGAATGCTCTTTGGGTCTTATTGCTACCAGAAGAAGTGGAAAACACCTAATGTTCGGATAGCTATTACCTAGTTTTGGGGGAGGGGGGGGGGGGGGGGGGTGGTTTTTGAAGCTTTGGCAAAATGACAAGAGTCCCTATAGACTTCTCAATGCATCTTGTCAGCTCAAATGTTTGTCAGCAACTAACTCTCTTTCTAATACCAATAGGATGTAACCTCAAGACATTAATACTTCATTCAATAAGAACCTCATGAATCATATCAATTCTTGTCATTAATTTCAAGCTTTTGAACTCCCAACAACATGTTTCTAAGTTTTTCAAAATGCCCTTCTAGTAGGGAAAATTATAAAGAGGACCTAACCTTCCACGGTGATCATATGCCTGTTTTTCAAAGGTGAAGAGATGTCAAATGGATCTCACTTCTTACACACTTAATGTTAATAAATGTGGAAACCATTGCCATATGTAGGCCTGGCAAAATGGACGGGCGGGCCGGGTTTGGATGGGTTACTAACAGGTCGGATCATAAACGGGTCGGGTCATAAACGAGTCGATGTTAAACGGATCACACATTTGCCAACCCTAACCCGTCCGTTTATTAAACGGGCAGGTAATGGGTCACCCGTTTAAAAATATATAATTTTTTTATTTTAAAATTTCATATAAAATGACATTTTTTTTATATAAAAAAAAAAAACTGCATTTTATTTATTAATTTCTAAATAAAAAGAAATGGTCTGTGGAGCTGGGGGGGGGGGGGGAGATTGACGCTTGTGGCAGTGGTCCATGGCGCCTGGAGGAGATGACGACTTGATCTGCTCAAGGTGTGGAGTGGTCCGAGTGGATCGTTTGCAGGAGATGACAACTGGTAGGTCCGGCATGGTGGCACGTAGCAGCGCACCAATCACCAGAGGAGAGGAAAAACTGTCGAACTGGAGAGGAGAGCTCAAGAGGATTGACTGAGAATCTGAGAGACAAAGAGAGTGAGAGCTAAGAGCTGAGAGCCGAAAGGTCAGAGACGACCCAGACGGCCAGACGAGGAGACTAGAGACTGGAGTGGAGAGGCGCGGCGCTGGTTAGGGACATAGGGTTAGGGAGTCAGGAAGGGGAACTTTACTTAGCCTTAGGGTTTTTTTTTTTTAAGTGTGTGTGATTGTGAAGTGTGAACCGTGGGGGTGACGCGTGTGCGTGTGAGAAGAACTGAAGAAGCACTGAACTGAAATAAACAGGTCACCCGCCGGGTGACCTGCCCAAACCCACTTAACCTGTTTATAAACGGGTTAACCCGTGACCCACCCAATTATTAAATGGGTTAACTTTCTTAAACCCAAACCCGTTTTAAACGGGCGGGTCCGAGTGACTCGGCGGGTTATGACCCGTTTTGCCAGGCCTAGCCATATGTTTCACATCTAAAAAATAGGTACATGGACACGTGGAGGGAGGTCGCCGGTATAATTTCTTCTTTAGTAGTATAGCTTTAATGCTATATGCTGACTTGGTGGCAAGGCTCTACATGCATACGTTTGATTACCAAGAATTTCTTTTTAAAAGCTTTAATGCTATATGATATATTTGATCGTTAAAGCTTGGTATTTTAATACTTGACGTATTGCTTTCAAACCTTAGGAGTGGAATCTCAAAGGTGTACAAGATGGAAAAAATGGACTACCCTTTTACATAATCCAAGTTTGGTAGGCTTCCAATTGCCCGAGGCTCCGGGGGGATAAGATAGAGATCAAAGTCCTTAGTTTCTATCCATCCATGTCTAAAAATTGATTAATTACTAAGGATTAGTGTTCATATAACTAATTAAGTTTTAAGAAAAGAAGAATAAGAAATCCAAGAGAATGAAAGAAGAGAAATTCACTAATAAAAAAAAAAGACTTTAAGTGATGGTTTAAACTCGACACTATTAATTATTAGTGATGGCTTAGTGACGCTTACGGATTGGTGACTATAATAGCCATCTTAACTTACTATTAATGATGGTTTTAAAAATCGTCACTAATAATGGACTATTACTAAAGGAGATGGACTGTCACTAAAAGTGTAATACCGTCACTATAACTGACACTATTTTTAGGCTAAAAATTGCCACTAAAATCTTACTATTACTAACGATTTCTAAATCGTCACTATTGTTAACTTTTAGCGACGGTTTCGGATGTAATAGTACTGTTTTTGGTCTGACGACATTTTGACATTTAGCGATAATATAGTAGTAGTAATAGTGATAACTTTGCATTGATTTTGATTAATGTACATGAATTATGAATGAACTTGCATTGAATGCAAAGTACTGAAATGTTTGTGATAAACAATGCTTGTGTGGAATACTGAAATGCTTATATACTGAACTGCCAAGTATAGGATTCATGTAGGTCTAAAAACATGGAAAATGTTTTATTTATAGATGGCATGCTGCCAAAAATTTAATTGAATCTCTGTTCAAATTATGTATACATTAAGGGGGAGGAACTGTTAAAATTCCAAACATTTACATATAGTGACGAGGAGCATCTTTTTAAAAGAATACTAATGGATTGCCATCATCAAAAAGGAGGAGAATGTTAGACCAAGTGGTTAAGGGTTTTTTATTCCAGCCTTGTTTTGATGACAACAACCCATTACCAGTTCTTTAAGGTTACTAATAGTCTTTCTCTAGTCAAGCTCAATTGCACAGAATAGCTCCAAGGCAAGCATAAAGAGTTAAGCAGTCTCAAATCGGCAAAGAGCAACGTGTAACATAACCAGAACTTTGCCACTCAACCAAAAGCATTCATGGATCCCGCATAGCAAGCACAAGCTCTGGGTTGTGTGTGTGAGATTAGAGAGATTGATATTATAATCCTCTGTGTATGGTGTGACTCAAAAGTACAAAACAAGATATAGGCAAATCACATATAGATCACTAGAACACAACCACAGTCTCACTCACATATAACAAGTCAAATAAAACTGCACAAGATGTCTAAAACCCTCAAACATATTTTTTAAACCTAAGACATTTTAAAATAGATCAGAGATCACTTCTAAAATAAAGATAAGGACCTTTTTACTTTACACAAACTTGGTTGAAAATATTTATTAGAAAAGTAAAAGGCCTCGTCGACGAACACAGGGGTTTCGTTGACGAGAATAACACAGAACCTCCTCGACATACACAGGGTACTCGTCGATGAGAATATACCGTGAATACCAAAAAGTTCAGAGCACCGTCGTCGATGAATACAGGGGATTCAGCGATGAAGTCTGTTCAAATTTCATCGACGTACATAGGGTACTCATCGAAGAAAAGAAACCGAGACTTATCAAAATTCAGAACCAAAGCCTCATCAACGAATACAGGGCTTCGTCGACGAAAGAACTGAAGGGCTCGTTGATGAAGGCGTGACCTTGTCGACGAATATCGGGCTGCAGATGGCATTTAATGCGCCAGAACGACTAGTTTTCAATTTGTCTCATATCAATAAATGCCCAACGGCTCTCCAGTGCCCAGCTTGCCCCTTTGGCCTTTAAAATAAGTCTTATGCATTGATTTCAAAGTGGTGGAGTTATTTGGTTATTGAGAACATTCATTGTGCATTTATTCTAGGGTTTCATTGTGCACACTTTTGCCCTCTTGCTCTTGCTTTTGTTTACACTCCATTGACAAAGAGGATATTGAGTGAAGTTTTCATTGGAATATTTCAGCTCAAGAGGAGCATTTCTCATTGTATCTACTTCTCTTCAAATTACTTGTATTGTAAGGCTCTTTATGAGTTATTGTAAGGTGTCTCTAGGTGAGCTCCATTGTAAGAGCTATGTGTGAGCAGCTAGTTGTATAGGCTTCTCCGTCGGAAGGAGGATCACATAGTGGATTTGGGGAATCCTTGAGTTGGTCTCAAGGCGTGGACGTAGGCGCGGTGCCGAATCACATTAACATCACTGCATTAAGCTTCTCCTCTCTTTTCTCTATTGTGTTGCTTAGCCATTGCTATTTGCTTTATTTATATATCGTGGTATAATACTCTTGTTCTCACTAATAAATTTGTGTGATTGTAGAAAAACTTGCATATTCGCGAGAGACATCTATTCACTCCCCCTTTAGACGCATTCCGGGCCAACAGGTATTTCTACAAAATCCATAATTGGTGAAAAAAGAATCAATCCTCTAGTACCAAGCTCGGGGGCTTGTTTCAGCCCATACAAGGCTTTCTTCAACCTGCACACTTTGTTGTCTTAATTTGGCAATTCAAATCCAAGTGGTTGCATCACATAAACCTCCTCTTTAAGATGACCATTGAGGAAGGCAAACTTCATGTCCATTTGAAATAGCACCCAACTTCTATGTGTAGTAATAGCCAAAACCAGACGAATTATTTCCATGTGAGCTATTGGTGCAAAGGTTTCAGTAACATCAAAACCTTCCACCTGAGAAAATCCTTGTGCAATAAGGCGTGCTTTGTACTTCCCTAAAGTACCATCAGTTTTATATTATACCTTCCATATCCATTTCATGTCGATTACCTTCCTATGGGGGCAATGATCCATAATCTCCCAAGTATCATTTTTCATGTTACTTTCATATTCAGCTTTCATTGCCGTTCTCCACTTCGGATCAACCAGCGCTTTATCTAGGCTACTTGGTTCCTTAACTATATTGATTATATCAGCCATTAAGGCCATATTTACCAAGTGTTCTGCTAATTGTTGTTGTTTCTCTATTCTCTTCAACCTTTGAGGTCCACTAGTTTGTGAACTTTGATTCACAGGTTTTGGATTGCCTTCGTCAAAGAGCTATTGTGACAACCCGAATTCTAATGGGATTTAAATCATAAAGAGGAAGGGAAATGGAAATTGAAATAGAATGAGGCAGTCAACTTCATCGACCAATATAGGGGATTCGTCGACGAGGGCTTTAGAAAATTCGTCGACGAGGATTGAATTTCGTTGACGAAGAAATCTCGAGAGGCATTTTTGGGCCGACTGAATTTCATCGATGAGGACTGAATTTCATTGACGAAATTAATGAAGGATTCGTCGACGAATGACGTGGCTCGTCGAAGAATCCAGTTGTATATATATATATATATATATATATATATATATATATATATATGTATATGTATATGTAAAAATACGATTTTTAACTTCATTGTTAAGCTAGCTTTATTCCCTCTCTCTCCTCTTCGGTGCTCTCTCTCTCTCTCTCTCTCTCTCTCTCTCTCTCTCTCTCTCTCTCTCTTTCATCATTTTTGGGCCATATTTACTCCAGATCGACAATCCGAGGTCACCACGACGCTCCTAGCGAAGTTCTCTACAAGTTTGATGGAGCGAATCGTTGGAGAAACATAGTTGGAAATCATCCCTGAGTTGAGGTAAGGCTTTTTAAGTCAAATTTGATCTTATGGTAGTTATAAGAAATGATTTACGCATGAAAATATTGAAGTTTAATACTGGGAGTTTCAAGTTTTAGGGTATTAATCAGGAAATCCTACGGGGGTCAGGCTAGGATATTTTAGGGGCTTTCTCAATAGCCAAGTAAGGGAATAAACTAAAACAGTTATTTTCTATGCAAATTATTATTAATTATGAGTAAATCTATTTTTAGAAAAGTATATGTTATATTTGTTTATTACGAATGAAATGTACAATTGGGAAAATAATGCTATGATGATTAAAATGTATATGTATCTATGAGATGCCAGAAAATCACGATTTTAGAATATGAAGTATGACCTTTAACAGCACATGTGTGGCATGAATATTATTTTACGTGAGATGTATTATGATATGAAAGATTTTTCGAGCAAAGCATGTTTTCAGGTATTATGAAAAGATGAGTTATGTTGTGATGATTTTGATGAATATATGATAAATGATTTATTTTATGAATGTATATACCTGAAACGATTCTAGCACGAGGCCATGTTTTTACGTTATTGGCACGAGACCGTATTTATGTTATTGGCACGAGGCCGTATTTATGATATCGGCACGAGGCCGTATTTATGTATGATTTCGGCGCGAGACCATATTTACGATTCCGGCGCGAGGCCGTATTTATGAAAATGATTGGCACGAGGCCTCTATTATATCATGTATTATATGTTATCAGAACCCGGATGTTAGTTTAGTTCAGTTCAAGGGCTCGGTACCGTAGCTTATACATCAGATGTTTATGATCAGATTAGTGCTAACCACCCCACGAGGGGGTGGGAGATGGATAGTCGATGTGACTTTCATAGAGTGTAGACGTCCACCTGGCAGTTCGGACCAAGGTGTGGCGGGCCCATCGTACTTACAGACATATTTGACTCAGCAATGGTCGGCCAGCCATTATCGGGTCCCACCTTCGGGCTGTACAACCCGTCATGGGGGGTAATACATGACTCCAGCTAGCTATTCATCCTAGGTATATTTTCAGTATTACAGTTATAACAAATGTTTTATGTATGTTATGATTTATTAATAAATATGAAATTATATAATTATCCAGTATGATATGATGAATATTTACAGAGTTATGAAATGTACTGTATACGTATAAGTGCCTTAAATATTCATGTTGCCACACAACTGTATTTAGTTTATTTTCCCTTAATGAGAAGTGTCTTACCCTCGAATATTAAATGATTTTCAGGAAACCCAGAGGGACCGGCGGGTCAAGGCCGCCGCTAAGTTGGTTTAGCTTCCCTACTAGAAGGGTAAGCGTTGAATTAGGATCAGGAGATTTTTATTGTATGATCCTAGTGTTATTTTGACTTTTTGGAAGAGTGTAAACAAATACAGTATTTTGGGAATGTAAATAAATTTGGTATTATGTTTCATGGTTGAATGATTGAGATTTTATTTTACTGCTGCTTAGGTTTCCACTGTGATTGACAGGTGTCCCCGTTACCCACGGGTTCGGGTTAACTTTTCCACATATTATGTTATATTTCTTATTAAGAGAAATTAAGGTCGCTACAACTATTGTACCCACCTGGGGTGTGGCTTCTGAATAGGTGCTAATGGTACAACAGGCTGGTTTTGAATTTTTTCATCATTCACCTCAATCTACTGCTTTGAGTGAGACACATGGTGGGTAGTGGGCCGATCTCTATCTCCCACTGAGTGTGGTCCTTCATCAAATACCACATCTCGGCTTGTGACGATATTCTTTGCCTCTACATCATACAGACGATATGCCTTCGATTCTGTACTGTATCCCAAGAAGATGCACTTACGACTCTTGTCATCTAACTTGCTTTGAATGTCATCCGGAACATACACAAAACATCTGCAACCAAATGTTCTAAGATGAGAAACAGAGGGTTTCTTACCAGAGTAAGCCTCGTGAGATGTTTTGTTCCCCCAGAGATTTAGTGAAGCATTGGTTGAGGATATACACAGCTGTATTAACAGCTTCTGTCCAAAATGATTTTTTGGAAGGTCTTGTGCCTTCATCATTGCTCTAGTCATCTCCATCACAGTGCAATTTCGCCATTCCACAATGCCATTATGTTGTGGAGTTTTTGGTGCCGACAATTGGTGCTTGATGCTAAATGCACTGCAATAATTATTGAACTCCCCTAATGTGAAATCACCTCCTTAATCTGTTCAAAATTTCTTTAACTGCAAACTTGTCTCATTTTCAACAATTTTATGCCACAATTTAAATTTTAAAAAAGCTTCAGCCTTGTCACGAAGAAAGTACACCCACACCTTTCTACTATAATCATCGGCTAACAGCATAAAATAGAAAGATCCTCCTAGTGCAAGAGTAGTCATTTTACCACAGAGATCTGCACGTACCAACTCTAGAAGAAGCTTTGATTTTTTGTTGCTCTCTTGTGGAAATGACATACAATGTTGTTTTCCCAACATGCAAGCTTCACAAGGCTCTGCAGCATCAACTACTACAGGCAGATCAACCACCATTTCCTTTCTCTGCATCTCCTTCAAAGTCGCATAGGATATGTGTCCAAACCTTTCATGCCAAAGTCTACTTGTTGTATCTCTAGTTGTTGTGACAAGTGCCACAAACTCATACAGGTTATTCTTTCAAATACCTTCGCCCACAATGCTGTCATTGCTATTAATGATCTCAACCTTTGTTTTCATAAATCGTACTTCATAGTCACGGTCAGTGATAGCAACCACAGATAAAAGATTCCTCTTAATTTGAGGAACATAAAGGAAATTTGAAAGATTTTTACCTTGGCCATTCGTGATTTTCAAGAAAATGGATCCAATGCCCTCTACTAGACACTTTGCATTATTTCCGACAATCACATTTATAGGTTCATGTAGAGGCTTAAGGGAACCATGCCAGTCCTTTTGCTGGTCATGTGTCGCGAAGCTCCACTGTCAAGTACCCATGAGCAATCTCCTAGTACTATTTGAGCAGTTAAGCACATTTCTTCTGTAACCATGAAAAGATCTAATTTTAGTTTAGCACAATTTGCTACCTGTCTAACATTCCACGTAGGCTTCAATGTGCCGTTCTTTTCATCGTGGATACGTTTTCTATAATCCTTGGTTGTATGCCCCTTTTTGTTGCAGTAGTTGCACGTACAAGAAAACTTCTTCTTGTTCTTTCCCTTCTTCTTTTCAACATTATTGTCCTTGCCTTTAATCTACACGGTGAAAGCACTACTTCTTTCATTTTCTCTGGTTCTCAACCTCATCTCCTCTTCTAGCAGTAAAGCACAGAATTCCTCAAAGGTTAGTGCAGGAGTTCTAATTTGCGTGTTAAAAGCAGTTACCAGACTGTCATATTTTGATGGCGACACTCGAATACATCTTCGACCTAACTCCTCATTAGTCTTTGCTATGCCCACTGCTACCATCTGATCACACAGATTTTTTATTCTGGTGATGAATACTTCTGCCAATTCTCCGTTATATAGCTTTTCTGCAGCAAGTTGACTCTCCAAATTTTGAATGCGTGTCTGGTTCCTTGTTTCATATTGATTCTTTAGACCATTCCAAGCATCTACAGCCTTGGATGTATACTGGATCAACATAAGTACAGAATCAGATACACTTGTGACAATAGCACAAAGTGCATCTGCATTCCGCATCTTCCATACTTTGATAAGGGCAACATCTAGAGGGATGATAACCTTAGGATTGGTGGGATCAGGCGTGCCAATCGGTTCTAGATCCATACCTTGAGTTGTGACAAGTAGTTCATATGAATCCAGAATAGCACTCATCTTGAACTTCCACAAAGTGCGAGCTTTCCTTCTCTAAATGCTGGTGGACGTATCCGAAGTGCTGGTGGAGATGCAGTAGCGGAAGATGAAGTTTCTGCCATTGCAACGTCTCACCAATTATAGTTGTTTCTTCTTTGTAGCCTTCAGCTCTGATACCATGTAAAATAACAATGCCAAGATCTGTTTTGAAGAAACTATTGAAGAGACAACACAAAGTTTTATTAGAAAAATCAGACTACAACAATTTTTCCAACCATGCACTCACTAAATAAGCTTCAATGGTGAAAGTACAACAAATTGAAAAAAAAAAAAAGAGGACACAATCTTGCAGTTGATATGTGTGTAGTGCTCCAATGGGGAGGGGTCTTATTTATAGCCTCTGGTTCGTGGAAGAAGCACATGGGTGGCTCACCTACCATGGTAGGTGGTGGTAGCTCACCTACTATGGCTGACTTTGACATTAGTGGCCGACTTTGACATTAATGGTCATCTTTGGCATTAGTGGTCGTATTTGACATTAGCCGTCGTCTTTGACATACCGAACCCACCATTCACAATGGATAGGTCATACCATCTTAGGGGGCATTGCCCCCCATACCCCCCACAAAGGGCACTACCATCAAACCCCCGTGTCTCTGAGGGGAACCTCTTCTATCTTCGTAGTACCATTGTGGTCTACCGCATCGACCTCATCTGAACCATACGTCAGGTAAGTGTGCCAATAAACTCGTGGGAGGTGAGCATTGCACATATATACACCAACAAGCATATGGCAAGGGATTGTCGTGCACCAACAGTTGTCGCGCCTGTTCTTAGACCATATCAGAAAGGTCATTAGGCACCTCGAGGTGGAAAGCAGAGGAATATTTCCCCAGCATGAGTCTATGTGTAAGAACCCGAACTGTGATATATGGTTTAAATAATAAAGTGATGGGTAAAATTGGAATTTGAGCAGGCTTCTTAGACGAAGCCAGATTTCGTCGACGAAGGCTTTGTTCTGCTCATCAACGAAGTTCAGAGGCTCGTCGACGAAGAGAAGCCGAGAGATTTCAGGAAACCGGGAACCTCAGACTCGTCAACGAGGTCACCATCTCATTGACGAGCTGTTTATATGACCTCGTCAATGAGGACACTATTTCATTGACGAGGGTGGCCGGGACAAGGGCTATAAAAATAAATTTCCATTACTTCTCAGCTAAGAAATTAAATATCCTCTCCCTCTCTCTCTAGAACTCATACTACTCTCTCTCGCTCTAGATTTCTTCACCGTTTGTCACTAGAATCGACAATCTAACGTTACCACGAGGATCAAGGAAGGATTATCTACAAAACCTATGGATCGGAATCCCGTTTTAGAAATTTTTGGGTTTTGGCTTAAAATCAAGGTAAGGCTCGGTTTTATTTTTTGATCCGGTAGTTTGGTAGAGGACGGAATCGTGAGTATATTCTATACTGTGTTCGTTGTTTAGGAGTCGTAGAGTTTGGGATTGATCTTTTGGGGGAAAGGTAAAGGAGTAGAGTTTATAATTGTTATTTTTGAAATCGGAGTCGGTAGAACTGTGGTTCAGGGTCCTATTTGTGTTTGGTTACTCATTTAGGGGAATTTGATGGGTAAAATTATGGGTCTTTCATGTTATAGTTTTGGAAAAAAGGGGGTATTGGGTTGCATCTCTGGTTTTGTTGAAAACCGTTGGTATATTGTGATTTATACTGCGTATTAGGGAGGGTCGTGCCTTGACTTTTTTTTAAACTGTATATGATTGGAAAACATTATTTTCAAAATTACCAAATGGGTGTGGTATGTTTGGTTATATGAGCATGCATGAATGTGTTATGTTGAAATGCAATAGGAACAGGTGGTTCCTAATTGTTCCAGGTACTGAAAGAGTGTCCGGCTCTATATCCGAGGGCGTGTGTTTATTGCCTGCCATGTTGGAAAGAGTGTTTGGCTCTATATCCGAGGGCGTGAGTCCATACCAATTGATCACGGAAGGGTGGGGATCCACCAGATAGCACCGGTATGATGCCATGGGAGTCTGGGACTAGCCATGTACTGGTGGCGCCATGTGTCGCGAGTTGGCTAAGGACCAACGCCGGATATTGCGGACCGGCTACGGGCCGAGGGGTATGATGACACCATGTAGATCATGAGCGTGCGTATGCGTGTGTGTGCGTGTATGCATTGTGCTGGAACTGTATTGTGAGAATACTGGAATTGCATTAGCTATGGTATTTGCTGTCATGATAACACTCGAATGCCACACACTAATATAACATGTGTTTCCCTTACTAAGATGTGTCTCACCCCTACTGTACATACATTTTTACAAGTCCTTCGAGTAATTGGAACTAGCGTCCTGGTGTAGGGAGTGTAGTGGTCGGTGTACTACAGGTAGCACTAGGGTAAGTGCTAGGACTTTGTTTCGTAGGTTGTTGTTTTGGGGTATGTTTGGCACCCGGATATACGTTTTGTATGCATGGAGCCTGAACTCCGTTTTTTGTATAGACTCTGGTATGGTACTGTATGTGTATAAAAGGACCTTTTTCTCTGTGTATGTGATTGTGTATAGATGTGTATAGGGTTGCTGGGGACCCCACGGGGTCAGACCTTCATTCATTGTGCTGTGTCATTTGTTCTTTGTATAATGCAGGGACATGTTTGATTACTAAGATCACCCCTGGGTCTATTCTCCATATTCGGGTCGTGACAACTTGGTATCAGAGCTAACCAGGTTGTTAGGTCTTGTAGACTTGGTTAGGCTTAACTATGAGTACATACCAGAGTATAGGATGTTGGGTATGAGTAGAGTTGGTTGATGGTTGTTCCGTTGCTAGATCGGGAATTGTCGGTGGTATTCCGTGTTTTTCCTAGAATGACGATTTCAGTAAAAGCAAGGTAAACCATTGATGACTTCAGTGTCGGTGTGATAGGATAGACCTAGGGCTGTGAGATGGTAGTTAATATGATTGTGTGTCAATTATTGTGTTAACTGTACGTGATCTAGGAGTCCTAATCGATTCCTATTCTATTTCAGAATGGAGCCCAAGGATAATAACTTGGAGAGTGGCTCTGAGGAGAATTCCAGTGATGAGTCTCCGTCTGTGCCTCGGCATTTGACGAGGCAAATTATGCAAGAAATCGAGCGGAGTGTCAGGAGACACGAACGCTCTCCTACTGCTACAGGGTGTACCATCGAGAGGTTCACACGCATGCACCCGTTGACGTTTGTAGGGGGACCCAACCCGATTATAGCGGAGGACTGGGTCAAGAAGACCGAGAGGATTCTGGAAGTCCTCCATTGTACAAATGAGCATAGAGTCCTATACGCTACCTTCCAGCTGTCTAGGGAAGTGGGGCATTGGTGGACTGTCGTGAATCTACTACAGAAGTAGAGAGCCGGTGTTTTAGGGATGTCTTGGAGTCATTTCAAAGAGGTATTCTTTGAGAGATACTTCTCGGCCTCCGTTCACGATGCAAAGGCAAATGAGTTTTCTATTCTATCGTAGGGAGATATGACGGTGCAGGGGTACGCTGCTCGGTATATAGAGTTATCCCACTTCGCGCCGTGTTTGATCTCAAGCAGGTACAAGAAGACTCGGAGGTTCGAGAAGGGTTTGAGGAAGGATATCCGCAAGTTGGTGGGTATGCTTAAGATCCGTGAATTCTCAGTTTTGGTGGATAAGGCCACGGTGATCGAGACTGGCATCCGAAAGGATGAGGTGGATGAGGAATCAAAGAAGAGGATAGTACCTTCTGGTTCTCAGTCGGGATTTCATCAGGGATCGTGGAAGAAGAAAAACAAGGGCTCGGGTTACTGTCAGAATACCGAGCGCCAAAGTACTCAGGCGAGTCAAACGCAGGATCGTTATACTAGGTGCCTCAGGTGGCACGAGGGCGAGTGCCAGTCATTTGGGGGTAACTGCTACAACTGTGGCCAGTCAGGCCACATGGCTCACGATTGTCATGTACTGAAGAGAGATATGCCTGCATCTAGTGTGAACCGAGGGAGCAACCAGATACCTCAGGGAACCATTCAGGTGTATACAGCTCCGGCCAAAGTATACTCTCTTACTCCATCGGATGCTGAACATGCAGGGAACAGAGTGACAAGTACCTTATTATTGCTTTCAAATAAAGCTTCTGATTTGTTTGATTCGGGTGCGACCCATTCTTTTGTATCTGTGAGTTTTTTTAAACTGTGTGGGGTTGAAACCCAAGTCATGAACGAGGTATTATCTGTTGCTACACCATCTAGGAGTATATTATTTTGTAGTAGGATGTTAGCAAACTGCCCAGTGATAATTTAGGGAAGGCTGCTACCCAAAAATTTTATAGTATACGATATGTCGGGCTTCGATGTCATTCTGGGGATGGATTGGTAATTCTCCAGTTATGTTGTGATCGACTTTCATAGGAAGGTAGTAGTTTTCAGACCTCCTAGGAAGCAGGAGTATGAGTTTGTAGGATCGTGTGTGTGTTGTACGCCACGGGTTCCGTCGGCATTACAGGCGAGGAGGTTACTCTTAGACGGGTGTCAGGGGTACCTAGCTTGTATGAAGGAACCGCTGCTGGATGAGTTGAGACTCGAGGATATTCAAGTAGTCAACGAGTTCCCAGTTGTGTTTCCAGATGATTTATCTGGTTTACCTCCAGATTATGAGGTGAAGTTCATGATAGAGTTACTGCCTGGTAAGGCACCGATCTCTAAGACTCTATACCGGATGGCTCCAGCAGAACTTCTGGAATTGAAGGAACAGTTGCAGGAATTATTGGACAAGAGCTTCATCCGATTGAGTGTTTCACCCTAGGGAGCTCCAGTATTGTTTGTGAATAAGAAGGACGGATCGATGCGTATATGCATTGATTAGTGTGAGATCAACAAGGTGACTGTGAAGAACTGTTACCCATTGCCTAGTACTGATGATCTCTTTGACCAGCTACAGGGGACGCAGGTATTTTCGAAGATCGACCTACGGTCAGGATATCATCAGGTGAGGGTTCGATCTAAGGATGTTGCGAAGATTGCTTTTCAAACCAGATATGGCCACTATAAGTTCTTGGTTATGCTGTTTGGTTTGACCAATGCTCCAGCGGTGTTCTTGGATCTAATGAATAGAGTTTTCCATGAGTACCTAGACCAGTTCGTAGTGGTATTTATTGACGACATTCTGGTGTATTCGAGGAGTTTAGAAGAGCATAAGAACCATCTGAGGTTAGTACTACAGATTCTGCGAGGAAGGAGGTTGTATGCCAAGCTAAAGAAGCATGAGTTCTAGTTGAATCAGGTTGCGTTCTTAGGCCATGTGGTGTCTAAGGGCGGCATCTCGGTTGATCCTAGTAAGATTGAAGCTGTGGTTGACTAGACGAGACCGAAGAGTGTGTAGGAGGTTTGGAGTTTTCTGGGACTGGCAAGTTACTATCATCGGTTCATAGAGGGTTTCTCCAAACTTTTTGGACCTCTAACATGATTGACCAAGAAGGGGGTGAAGTTTGACTAGACTAGTGATTACGAGCAGTGCTTCCTTGAGTTGAAGCACCGGTTGGTTACTGCTCCAGTATTGACCATTCCTTCAGGGGATAGCGGTTTTGTGATCTATAGCGACACATCCCTAAAAGGTTTGGGTTGTGTGCTTATATAACAGGATAAGGTAGTAGCTTATGCTTCTCAGCAAATTAAGGAGTATGAGAAGAATTACCCTATGCATGATCTGGAATTGGCAAAGGCAATGGACGAAAAATGAAGAAGTTAAGGGCAAGCAAACTCAAAGTCAAAAGTGAACCTCAAGTGGCTGAAGAAGGCTGAAGGACCTACTGATTTAAGGAGATCATAATTAGAAGGACTGTTGTAAGTACTTCTAAACCAAATGTCATTTAGATATGTGAAGCTCTCATAAATCAAAAGAAACTAAGAAACACCTTGTTAAAAGAGTTTAAAATATATTTTTAAAATCAAAGTAACAAAGGTCTTAAAGGAAGGAAAGTTTTCAAAAATAAAAAGAAGTCAGGCACCTGACAGACAACTGGCAAATTTTGAGTGTTTTAAACTAAAGACAGTGTCCTGGGAGATGACTGCCAATGTTCTAGGTTTAAAATTTAACCATGACAGACGACTGCCTATATTCTGACAGACAACTGCCAGCATTCTGAGTTTCAGATTTAATCATGGCAAACGACTGTCATGTCATGGCAGATGACTGCCACGCGGAGCAGATTTCAGATCTCAAACGGGAAGTTCTCTTTTAAAATTTTGAATTTTAAAATTAAGTCAACAATTCTTTTTCAAATATTACCTAACTTGATGGGGATATTGATCTTTGAAAAAGCATATAAATACCTCCTTGGGTAATGAAAAATTTTGAATTTTAAAATTAAGTCAAAATTTTTTTTCAAAGATTACCTAAATTGATGGGGACATTGATCTTTGAAAAAACATATAAATACCTCCTTGGGTGATGAAAAATTTTGAATTTTGAAATTAAGTCAACAAGTTTTTTTCAAATATTACCTAACTTGTTGGGGATATTAATCTTTGAAAAAAGCATATAAATACCTCCTTGGATAATGAAAAATTTTGAATTTTAAAATTAAGTCAACAATTTTTTTCAAATATTACCTAACTTGATGGGGACATTGATCTTTGAAAAAGCCTATAAATACCACCTTAGGTGTAACGACCCGAAGAATAATGATATTTAAATAATAAAAGAATGGGAAATGAAAACTGAAAACAAAAGGAGGTAGTTGACGATATTGCATTTTGGAAGGCATAAATTCGAGGAATTTTTCAGCTCCTCATCAACGAATACAGGGGACTCATCGACGAGGGTATAACAGGAGCTCGTCGACGAGGGTATAATAGGAGCTTGTCGATGAGGTGACGTGGCTCGTCGACGAGGAAATACCGAGGGGGTGATTTTGGGGTTTCTGAATTTCGTCGATGAAGGGGAGAGTTCGTCGACGAATTTTGTATTGACCTCGTCAATGAGGTGACATGGCACATCGACGAAGGCCACAGTTTAAATAGGCCTAAAATTCTTTTTTGGCAGAAATTTCCAGCGCGGAAGTTTTCTCTCTCTTACCCTTCAATTTCTTCTCCTTTTCTCTTCGATTTCGGGTTGTATTTTCACCAGTTCGACGATCTGAAGCCACCACGACGCTCCTGGGAAAGTTCTCTGCAAGTTTGCTAGAGCAGATCGTTGGTAGGGCTGAAGTGGAAACCATCCCAAATCCAGGGTAAAGCTTTCTGCTCAATATTTGGATTTTCGGCAGTTGTAGAAAGTGTTATACGCTTAGAAATATTGAACTTTAGTTCTGAGGAATGTTGTTTCCAGGGTGTTAAGTTGGGAACTCTGCGGGTGCGGGACAGATTTTCTTAGGGGCTTTTTAGGAATCAGGTAAAGGGATAAACTAAACTAGTTTTTTTTTTTTTAGAAAATGCATGTATATATAGCATTGGATTTCAAGAAAATAAATATGTTTATATATATGATTTATATTTGAGAAAACACTGTTGAAAATGATGGTATGTCGAATATATGAAAAACCTGTTCAGTGTGGCATGAGTAAAAATAGTTATGAAATACTGTTTTCTGGGAATGTGATTATGATATGGATTTTTATAATGGAAAAACTGGCATACGAGCCGAGATTTTTATATGTTTTGCCGGCGTATCGGCCGTGCTATGTGTATGATTTTCCAGCGTACGGGCTGAGCTATGGATATATATTTTGCCGGCGTATGGGCCGTGCTATGGATGTGATTTGCCAGCGTACAGGTTGTGCTATGATATGATTTGCCAGCATACGAGCCGAGTTACGATAAAATGTGAAATACCGGCTTATGGGCCGATGATTTTTCATGATATACATATATATATGCAAAATGATATGATTGATTTGATAGTTAATGATATGAAATATCTATGCATCATAATTTCAGTATATGTTATATGATATCAGAACCTGGTTGGCTTGGTCTAGGCTAGCACTTCCACGGTACCATTGATATGTGTCCATGGTCATCATGATCATGATATCTGTGTTAACGCCGTTGTACGGAGTGGTGTGAGATTGGATGGTCGATGTGGTTTTTAAGAAGTGTGTGAGCGCCCTTGGTGTAGAGACCAGGTCTGGCAAACCCATCAGACTTACAGATTGTACTTTTGACTTGGCAGTGGTCGGCCAACCATTATCAGGTCCCGCCTTCGGGCCACACAACCCAGTCATGTGGGGGTAATACATGACAATAGCCAGCTAACCTATTAGAAATATTTTTGTATTATTATTATATGAACCTCAGCAACGGGAACACATATCATACAACCATTCACATATATACTATACAATACCAGAATCCAGTATATACAGACCATAGTCATACAAAAATACCCCTCCAGCATCATCTATCCAAAAATATACACAACTCTGTCAAAAACTCACCCTATAACCAGGGCAATCAAAATACTCTCTATCCGCGAGCCTAATCTACTCGCCTAATTGGCTCACCTGAAAAATGTTAGAGTAATAGGATGAGTCGACGCTCAGTAAGTGGAATATGCTATTACTAGTGTGTGGCAACTAAGTTAAGAATACTTTTTAAATAGCAACTAAACTGTAATGAAGTAAATAATCTGTAAAGCATATCTTTCTTTTCACAATTTAAAATATAACTGTATCATTTGTATTTTCTACTTTTCATACTGATAATATCATACCATATTCATCATATACTGTAAAACTGTATACATATACATAACTGTGTTTTATCCCTAGGACTCTATACGTCATGATTTGACCCCTCATGACATGGTTATGAGGCCCATAGGCGGGACTTCATCTGGTCGGCCCTCTAGATAAGTCAATATACTCTACATTACCTCAGCCTGGCCAAACTGCATCTACTCTTAAGCTCAGGACTGGCTACTACCTCGTCAAACCAGCCCCCTCCATCCAGTGAACTGGGGAGCTGTAACCTCTCCGAGCATGGGTGACGATACCCACACACTGTGTGAGATATGCGGTTGCACTCTATCTATATATAGCAATGTTACCATACTCTGTAATCTATATCTGTACTGTATTTGTCCGTAATCTTTCCACAGGGATCTGATACTATATATATATATATACATATATACTTTTTTACTGTTTTCATCATGTTTCCAAAATTACCGTAACGCTATCTTTTTGTACTGTAAATATTGTAATCTCTGTATGTTATATCTGTAGCATCTTGATGCTACCTCTGTATATCTATCTGTATACTCTATCTATATACTCTGTTTGTGTACTCTGTATGTTATAGGAATAGGAAACATGGCATGCTATAATACTGTATATACTGTTATGTATAAAGCTGTAATATATATATTGATCTGAGTAAAACTGTATACATGTATATGTATATATATATCTGTTTCATGAAACTATTAGTATAAAAGTTGTATATGCATGTAAATTTCTCTATATAATCTTTGTGAATATACATCTATATCTGTATATTTTATATAACTCCATATATTGGGAAAAACTATATAAACTGTATATATTGTCTATATTTGTGCATTCAGTATAGTATGATATATTATAAAAGTTATATAAGTTCTTCATCACATGAAAATCTACTTAGGCCACACAAACATTTAAACTCATATTCTGTAAAAAATTGTATAATAAATTGGTATAAATATGTGTCTATGAAATCTCTGTTAACATCATTAAAACTCCTAGCATAGCATATTTCTCTTACCTTAACTTTGAAAAGCCTCTACAAAATTCTAACTCTATACCCATAGAGTGCCTAACTCAATATCCTGAAAACAAAATTCCCCAGAACAAAATATTAGTATTTTCTTACCTACAACATTTCTTATAACTGAGGGAAAGGCAAATACTGAATAAAATGTCTTAACCTGAGATTGGGACGAAATCCAGACCAACTTTGCCAACGATCAGCTCCGGCAGACTTGCAAAGAACTTCACCAAAAGCGTCTTAGTACCCTGAGATCTTCGATCCGGCGAGAAATAGGCCCAGAAACGAAGAGAGAAGTGAGAGAGACCATAGAGAGAGAGAGAGAGAGAGGAGCACTGAAAATGGATAAAAATTCGAGTTTTAGCTATTTATAGGGCTGGATTCGTTGACGAGACACGTCACCTCGTCGACAGGTTCTTCAATAATTTCGTCAACGAACTTCCTCCTTCGTCGATGAATTTCAGATTGCCCCAAAACCTCTCTCGGTATTCTCTCGTCGACGAGACGTGGCTTCGTCGACGAAGTCCCTTATGCGCTCGTCAACGAATCCCCTGTATTCATCGATGAAACCTGTGAAGAAAAATTCTGTGTTGTTACATATATGTTTTCCCATATTTGATATAACAGTTACTTAATATGTTCTGTATGGTATATGTATAACACGGAATACTTATGTTGTCATACACTGGTATTAGTTTATTTCCCTTACTGAGAGGTGTCTCACCCCAAAATTTTATAGACTTTTCAAGAGCCCCAGATAGGAGAGCGGGAAAAGCCCCGCTGATCTAATGTTATTTGTCCACCCTCTTTGAAGGGTAAGTTTTAGTAGGGACAGTTGGATTTTGTGGGAAGTGTCCCTAGATTTTTTTTTGGGATGTATAAACTGAAATACAATGAATATAGTGACTCTAGTATTTATGGTATTGTGATGGATGTCTTGGTATTTATGATAACGTGATTGTATGTTTCCTGCTGCTTAGGTTTCCGTTATGTGTGCTGATGTATCCCTAATACCCACGGGTCTAGGTGGATTATGATCTGCTGAGATCAGTGATATTTACTTTATTATATTTTGAAAAAAAAAAACGTGGTAATTTAGCAGGTTGTGGCATTAGGTAATGAAAAATATACACAAGATAGAATATAAAAGAAGAGAGATTAATAAGTCTTTTGTTGAAACTCTTCTTGTGCTAAAATTCACCTTGAGCTCCATCTGCCCACATCATTTTATCGGAGAGAAAGAAATTCTCCTTGAGTTCAATTTGCTCACATTTTTTCTGGAGATAAATTCTATCATTTTGGTATATTGAAAATATCAAAGTTCAGTTCCGGGTTGCAATTCAATTTTTTTTTAAGAACCATCGGTGACTTCTAAAACTTTAGAACTTCATATATTCTATTTTGCTTTGGTTTTTAGAAGTACAATTTAGAACTCAATTTGTACAACCTGTTCTAAATTTTGAGAGTATTTTTTGTACGCAGATTTATTTTCCATCTTCTTGTACTTTGAACGGTTCAAAGGATTGATTGGATCATTGGACCAAGCACAGGCTAGTGCTTGGAGAGGTTTTTCTCTTCCTGAAAAAAAGGGTAAATTGTGTAAGGTTTTTTGTTCCACCCGGAAGGAACAAGATTTAGTTAACTCCTTAGGTGGTTGACCTAAGGCGAGGACGTAGGCTGGGGTAAGCCAAACCTCATAAAAAGTGGTGGTGTTATTCTCTTCTCCTTACTCTCCTTTTAATTTCAGCAACAATATAACTTGCGTGAATGTTTTAATACTTGAAATCATAAAGTAATACTTATTAGAATTTAAGTAAACCCAAAAAGACCTAATTTGTTCTTGGGCTTGCGGAAATCGAAAGGGAGTACATTGGTTAATCGATCTCTTACGAAAACCGAAAGGAAGTACGTTGATTGGTTAACACCCAAAACTTGTTAGCTGAAGGCTTAATTAAGTTCTGATATTGAAAAGGTGTTTGGTTGTCATTGCAATATTCAAATTCATAAATCAACAACAAGAATTGAACATTCATTTGCAGGACCTTTAAATATTCCGAATTAATTTCTTGTCTTGTGGTTGTTGTGTGTGAATGGTAAATTAATTGATTGTGTTTACTGATTGTGAATTGATTAAAAGCAAATAGGAGTTGGTGTGTATTGCCTAATTAACGAAAATACGAGAAAACCTTAAGAGATTGTAAAAAGAGATAAGAGCTCATAAAGATGATCAAAGAAATTTTTAATAAACCCAATTCACCCCCCCCCCCTCTTGGAACTACACCTTAGGTTTCAAAAATTCATGGATACATGGTCCCACTTCCATTCAGAAATGAAAAGTGGCTACAACTAACCAGCCGGCCTCTGGTGCCCAACCTTAACCTGCTAGCATGTCAAACACTGCTACACAAATTCTGCTATTTCCCTCTTCATGCCACTCCACCATAAATACTCCTATAGATCCTTATACATTTTCGCACTACCAGGATGAACAGTGTATAGAGATCTGTGATCCTCCTCTAAAATCGTCCTCTTGATGCTATCATCTGCAGGTACACACAATTTGGTGCAAAATCTCAAAGCCCCATCGTCAAAAATTCTGAATTCTTCTCCCAGACCGTCCTATATTCTGGCTATCACTTCTGTTCATTCTGGATCATTCCCCTAAGCGGCTTTAATCCTTTCATAAAGTGTAGGTTGTACAACCAGAATGGAAATAAGCACTTGAGGATCATCTGCTACTATTCCACGTCCAGCCTTTCCAAGTCCACCTGAATTGGGTGCTGAACTATTGCGGCTAGTTGTGCTGTATTTTCTGATTTACGACTCAAAGCATCAGTCACCACATTTTCTTTACCTGGGTGGTAACTGATGGTGCAGTCGTAATCCTTGATGAGTTCTAACCATCTCATCTAGTGCATATTCAACTCTTTCTATATGAAGACGTACTTTAGGCTCTGGTGATCAGAAAATATTTCACATTTCTCACCATATAAGTAATGTCTCCAGATCTTCAGTGCATGTACAACCGCAGCCAATTCCATATTGTGAGTAAGGTAGTTCTTTTCATATTCTTTCAAATTCCTAGATGCATATGCCACCACCCTACCATGCTACATCAGTACACAATCGAGCCCTTTCAAAGACGCGTCACTGTAAATCACATACCCATCACCTCCTAATGGAATTGTCCGTATTGGTGCAGTGACTAGTCGCTGCTTTAATTCTTGAAAACTCTGCTCGCATTCTTTATCCCAAACAAATTTAGCATTCTTCTTGACAAAGCTTAAAACCCCTCAACAAACCGGCAGTAATAACCTGTCAGTCCCAAGAAACTTCTGACTTCCTGCACGTTCTTTGGCCTGACCCAATTCACTACCGCATCAATCTTGCTGATCCACTGAAATACCGTCTCCTGAGATCACGTGGCCTAAAAATGCAATTTCCTCAAGCCAGAACTCACACTTGCTAAACATGGCATAGAGTTTCTCTTCCCTGAGTGTCTGCAGAACTAGTCTCAAATGCACCTCATGATCCTCAAAAATCCTCGAGTACACCAGTATATCATCAATAAAAACTACTACAAACTGATCTAGATACTAGTGAAAAACTCTATTCATCAAATCCATGAACACAGTTGGGGCATTCATTAGACCAAAAGGCATAATGAGATATTCATAGTGCCCATACCTAGTCCTGAAGACTGTCTTTGCAACATTCTCTACCTTTACTCTCACCTGATGATAACCTAATCTGAGGTTAATCTTCGAATACACTTGTGTACCCTGGAAATGATTAAACAGATCGTCTATACGAGGTAAAGGATATTTATTCTTAATAGTAACCTTGTTGAATTCTCTATAATCAATACACATCCTTATAGACCCGTCTTTCTTCTTTACAAACAACACTGGAGCTCCCCATGGCGATACAATGGGTCGTATAAATCCCCTATTCAACAAGTCTTGCAACTGATTCTTCAATTCTCCTAATTCAGCTAGAGCCATGTGATAAGGAACCTTAGAGATCGGCGTTGTCTTTGGAGGCAAATCTATAGGAAAGTCCACCTCGCGCTCGGGAGGCAACCCTGGTAGCTCCTCTCGAAAAACATCTGAAAATTCTCGTATAACCGGGGTACTGTCAAGCTTTGATTCATTCTCTGACGCTTCCTTTAAAAAAGCCACAAACCCCTAACTTCCATCTCAGAGTAATCTTCTTACCAGTACAGCTGATACTATTTGCAACAGAGCATGTACACGCGAACCAACAAACCTGAATTCTTGCTCACCAGGGGGTTTGAAAACTACTTCTTTCTTATGACAATCAATACTGGCGTGATTAGTTTCCAATCAATCCATACCCAATATTACATCAAACCCACGCATCTCAAACACAATCAGGTCTGCTGGTAGCACTTTCCCCTGAATTTCTATAAGATACCCTCTAACACCTTAACACTGACCCAGATGGTGTAGCTACTGATAGTTCTCCATCTAATAACTGAGTCTCACTTTTGGATAATTTAACATATGATGTAGAGACAAAGTAATGAGTAGCACCTGAATCAAATAAAACAATAATGGAATGTGATAAAATAGTAAAAGTACCTATCACCACATCCGTAGCAGCCTCAGCATCACCCGGCATCAACACGTAAACCCTCGCCGGGGCCACATTCCTCTACTGACCTCCATGAGGCGCCTGATGTCCTCCTCGATAGGGCTTGGGAGTTGGGACCTGGTATGGCCAACCTGGGCATGCACGTGTCATGTGGCCGAGTCTCCCACAATGGTAACATACACCTCTCCCTGCCAAGCACTCCCCTAAATGACATCTCTCGCAAGTCTGGCACACCGGGAAAATCGGCGCACCCTGCTTCTATTGAGGTCCTATTATCTGCCTCTGATCTCCCCTATCACGACCTCCTCTCCATGGACCCCTACTAGAACCAGCCTGAAAGCCCTGAGGTGCAGGTCTCTTCCTCTGGCTTTGAGCTGTTATACCCCTCTGTATACCACTCTCGATGATCACACCTCTGTCTACAACCTCCGTAAATGTTTGAGCCCTGAAACCAATCACCTACTCAAAAAAATTCTGCCTCAGTCCCTCTTCAAACTTCCTTGCCTTTTTCTCTTCATCAAGTGCTAGATGTGGAGCAAAACGTGATAACTCGATAAACTGAACTGTGTACTAGGATACGGTCATCTGCCCCTGTACCAAACGCATGAACTTTGCTACCTTCACGCTCCGAACGATAGCAAGGAAATACCGCTCGAAGAATAGCTCCTTGAATCTGTCCCATGCCACTGGTACTAGAATCGGCCTCTGCTCCTCTATCAATCACGCTAATCCCCACCAACGTTTCTCTTCTCCTGTTAGCTTAAATGCTGCAAATACTACCTTCTGCTCATCCAAACAGGGAAGCACTACCAACGTCTCTTCGATGTGCTGGACCCAATTCTCAGCTACAATCGGATCATCTCCTCCAGCAAAGGATGGGGGCTTCATCCATGTAAACTGCTCGATCGAACAGTCATGCTCCCCAGAGCTCCTGGCCATCTCAGCCATCACCTGCTGAGTGACGCTACGCAGTAAAGCATCTGTATCTCTTCCACCTATGCTGTAAGGTCCTGACCTATCCTCCCCAGCATTCGTACCACTACTTCCCGGATCCATCCTGAAAAACAAGAACACACTTAAGAACCTTATCTCCTATACAGACCTATCCTATACCAATTCAAAATTAACTACCTTCCCTGACCTTAACTCAATATCCAGTTCTGTCACCTAAACACACAATCCAACAATAGCTTACTATGGTTTTCTTGAAATAGTCACCCCAGGAAAAACACAGAAACCACCAAGGTAATCTTGTACCTAGACCATAGAAAATACCTCAAATCATTCCCTATACTCTGGTATTTCTTTCGCTACATTCTAAAGTCTACAGAACCTAACAACCTAGGCTCTAATACCAAAATGTAACGACTTGCTATTTATTTTTCAGTTTTGATTTTTTTTTTTTTTTATACTATAAAATTTATAATGCTCTAATACCTACTAGACTAAACCAAACCATCAACCTAAGCATAAAGAAGCGGAATCCAAATAAACACAATCAAGAAAATATACAATACTCAAGTGCTAAAATGTGTCCCCAAAATATACATATATGACTGTTCCCCAAATTACCCTCAATTGGCTAGGGCTATGCATAAAAACACCCAAAAATACTCACTCTACTGACAAGGCAATACTGAAGCCCCTCTATCTGCGAGCCTGATCTGCTCGCCTACCTGGATCACCTCAAAAATAATAATTTAATGGGATGAGACGATGCTCAGTAAGACGAAATATGTTATTGGTAGTGTGTGGCAAATGAGTTATAATACTAAGAAGATTTATTTCTATATAATCACGTATAACTGAATCTGTAAATATAATACAAATAATATAATACAAATAATATAACAATCACCTTCCCATGTTGCTTAACATATTTGCATTTTAGGTTTCTATACATAATACTTTTAATATAGATAAACATATATTCCCTATTTCTATGAAACTGTACATACATAATAATAACTAAAAACTTCCCTGGATGGCAGTATGTTATGATTTAACCCCTCATGACAGGGTTGTGCAGCCCGAAGGCGGGATCTACCCTGGCTGGCCGACCAGGATAAACCACTATACTCCATCAGTCTGATCAGCCCTCCTCAACCCATATATGATGGGGTGCCTGTCCGCTCTTGGGCATTTGATCGACCTACTTACCACGTATTATCTAAATAGGTGGTTGCACTCTATACTGAATATTTGTATATAGCAACGGTACCGTGCCCTGCTAAATCTGATCCATCAGGGTCTAATACTAAATAATACATTACTATATACAATCTATCTATTTTACCATGATTCTGTAATATCTGTATTAACCATGACGATGTGATAAACTGTATCTGTATCAATTGTATTTCTGAAATAAACAGTAAATTGTATGTCATGGTACTGAAAATTGTATAATCATGGTATTCTAAAAATACTATAAAACATATTCCCTATCTATATAATCTATAAAACATAATCCTGAAAATACTGTAAAAACATGTTTTTGTACTATATCCATATTCTCATGCCACACAGTAATTTAAAACATTTTAAATGTATTTGATAAACTATATAAATTTCTGCTGTGAAATAATAATCTAATAAAAACATATAATTTATACTGAAATCATACTAGTATTACCTAGCATAACATATTTCCCTTACCTGATTTATGCTAAAATCCCCCTACTGTAGCGGGTCCTACACCCGCAGGGTTCTCCACTCAACACCCTGAAAAATCACAAATTCCATAACAAAACATCATTATTTCTACATCTTTCGCACTTCCTACAACAGCCGAAAAGCCTAATTTCGAATAAAAGACCTTACCCTAAATCTGGGATGAAATCTAACTTCATCCCATCGACAATTCGCTCCGGAAGACTTAGGGAGAACTTCCCCAGGAGCGTCGTGGTGGCCTCAGATCTTTGATTCGGCGAACGATGGGGCCGAAATAGAAGAGAGATGGAGGTGGATCTGTAGGAGAGAGAGAGAGAGAGAGAGAGAGAGTGAATTTTGCTGAAAATTTGTGCATTTAACCTGGGTTTAGGCTATTTATACTATAGGATTCATCGACGAGCCGCGTCACCTAGTCGACGAGTCCTGCAGAAAGTTCATCGACGAATCTGCACCCTCATCGACGAATTTTAGACTTCCCAAAAATCCTTTCTTGATATCTTCTCATCGACGATACGGGACCTCGTCGACAAGATCCTGAAGAACCCTCGTCGACGAAACCTATGTGTTCGTCGACGAGGCCTGGAAAAATTTCTTGGGATTATTACATCCAAAGCGCAACATTGTCGACAAAGTTGGCTGCCTCCTTCTGTTACTATTTCCATTTTTATCTTTTTTTTATTATTTAAATACACTTATTCTTCGGGTCGTTACAGTTCAGGACCTTTGTTGTATGCCCATGTAGTATCACGTTCTAATGCTAATGTTGTTAACACATCGTCTTCCTCTTTCAAACTAGCCATGAGATATCCAGTTGATGGAGATATTGGTTTTTTATTCTCGAAGGCTAAGATAAACAAAGTGGCGGAAGATTTTCGGTGGTTTTGAAATTTTTGCAATCTAGACCATCCATTTATGTTATCTATTTGAATATCATAAAATCGTGGGGCCTTTCGGAGATCCCTTCTGTTAGTTTCATAGATAATTTTCATGTACTAGTTCAGATGAAGAATGAACGAGATTTTCTTCATGAATGGTCTCGTGAAGGAAGGATTTTGGCTGGATTTCCGTTTTGTCTTTTTTGATGGACAAAGGATTTCAACCTGAAGCAAGAACCATCCTTGGCCCCTTAATGGTTATTTCTCCTTGGTCTTCATGTGCACATGTACAGACCTGATTGCTTACAAATTCTAGCCATGAGGTTTGGTCGATACCTGGGAACTGACAATGCTACGCTTAATCGAACTAGGGCTACGCGTGCGAGAATGTGCGTGGAGGTGGATTTATTGGCATATCAGGTGGATGCTTTCCCGATTGTTGTTTCTTCAAATCAAAAAATTTGGCAGGAAGTGAGGTATGAAAAGCAAGGATTTTATTGTGAGAAATGTCATAGACAGGGGCATTCAAAGATCGTATGCCGAGGGGGTGAAAGGAAACAGAAAATTGGGGATAGAAGTAAAGATACAAAATATGGTAGACAAGAAAATCAACAAGAAGTTTGCCGTGTGAAGAAATTAGATAAAGTGAAGGAAGTTCAGAGAGAATTGACAGATCCATGCATTGTTGAAGAACCTATAGAGGGGGCTCAGGCTCAAGAGAGTGCAACGACATCACAAATTTTGCCAGTGGTTAAGACAGTTCCGCAACGTGAGATGGACGAGGGGAAGTTTGTTCCTGAAGATCCGAGGCCTAAAGTGGAGACTTTGCAATGGAATACAAATCAGTGTGAGATTGTGCAGAGGGAGGAGAGTGTTGAACCAGTCTTGGGTGCTCCTGAAGCTAATATTTTGATAGTGGAAGATGGCATAGTAGTGCGTGATTAGTTGATGACGTCTAGTAATATGATTACATAAATTTTGGAACAAGAGTGTACCTTCATAGCCAGGTGTGTCCCACATAATTGTGAATTGGATAGGGAGGTGGAGACAAATACTTTAGAGAAACTCCCATTGGGAAAAGGCTTTTGTTCGGATGATGATTTACATGTTCTAATTGTTAAGTTGAAGGGTATTAATGGGCAAAGTGAGAAGAAGTCTCAACGGGTTATTACTCGTCAAAAGAAACTTGATTTATGATTAATACAATTTTAGTGTGGAACGTGTGGGATTTAGGCACGTTGAAAAATCATTTACATAAGTTAATGAGGAATTTTTCACCTTCTATTTTGGTTCTTTTAAAGCCTTTTTCTGATGAAAGTCTAATGTCGCAATGGGCTGACTTTCTAAATTTTCTGAATTTTTGTGTGAATGCTTCAGTGGGGGGTAAAATTTGGATGTTTTGGGAAGAGAAAGTGCACTTTAAGTTGCAACATATGTTTGATCAAGTTATTTCGGGTACTTTTAGCTTTGTGGACTAGATTTTCTTGGCTTCATTTTTTTATGCTAAATGTTGTCAAATAGATCGCCGGGAACTTTGGAATGATTTGGAGTTTGTAAAGAGGGACGATTTCCCTTGGTTGGTGGCGGGAGATTTTAATATCATCTGTTCAAATTCGGAACGTATTGGTGGTCATATGAGGTCGTTATCGACTATGAAGGAATTTAATACTTGCTTGGACAACTATGGTCTTATGGATTTGATTGGTACTAGCAACATCATGTCTTGGTGTAATGGTCACAGTGGTAATTCTCGGAGTTGGACAAAACTGGATAAGGTGCTCTATAATTCGAATCTTCTCCAAGTTTTGCAAAATATTTATTTTGAGTATGGAAAGAGGAGGACTTCATATCATAACCCATTGATTACTCGATTTCATATAAATCTGCATCGGTATGGTCCTACTCCCTTCAGGTATCAGAATATGTGGAGCACGCACCAGTCTTTTAAGTCTTGTGTGGAGGAAGCCTGGAGGGAGGAGTCTCATGGTTCGAGTTTAGTTAGACTTGCTGGTAAATTGAAACATACAAAAGTTGCAATTCGAAGTTGGAACAAACAGGTTTTTGGACATGTACAGCAGAACATTAAAAAATTGGAGGAAAGTATGGAAGCTCTAGAGGCTCAGCTTTAGGAAGGGTATTTTCCAGAATTGGAGGAAGATTTTTTGCTTACTAAACTCGAATTGGAAGCATGGGAAAAGAGGGAGGAGATTCATATTTCTCAGCTAGTCAAAAAGAAATAGTTGGAGGCGGGGGATAACAATACAAAGTTCTTTCATGCATTTGTGAACCAAAGGAGGAAGAAGACTATGATTCATTCATTGAAACTTCCAAATGGAGAAGTTTTGGATTCTATGGAGGCTGTTCAAGAGGGTGCAGTAAGGTATTTTTGAACTTTCTTAACAGGTGAAGGCCCTAGTCGAACAGCTAACCTAGTTAATATAATATCTCCTATGGTTTCTAAAGAGGAGAATATTGATCTTTATCGTGAACCGCCTAAGGTGGAGGTAAGGGATGCTATTCTTTCTATCCCGAGAAATAGCAGCCCAGGTCTAGATGGTCTTGCTTCGGCTTTTTTCCAAGATTGTTGGGAGATTGTAAAAGAAGACGTGATCGATGAAGCTAGAAATTTTTTTATTGGGTCTGCTCTTCCTAGATTTATTCTGCATCTTACATTGTTCTAATCCCAAAAGTTCAGAATCCTTAGAGTTTTGACAAGTTTAGGCCTATTAATCTTTGTAGTATTATCTACAAAAAATTTTCAAAAACTATTGTTGCAAGGACGACAGGTTTATTGTCTGCATTGATTTCTCCGGAACAAGGAGCTTTCATTCCTGGTAGAAGTATATTTGAAAATATTTCTTTGGCACAAGAAATGGTTCATTCTCTGCATAAGAAGTCTAATGGTGGAAATGTAATGATCAAAGTGGACATGGCTAAGGCATATGATAGGGTCGATTGGGATTTTTTAAACTTGGTTATGAAAAACTTTGATTTCTCATGAAGATTCTGTGGTTTAATGGTGGAATGTGTTTCCTCTCTTTGGTTCTCCATTATGATGAATGGCACTTATAAAGGTTTCTTTAAACCTTCTCGAGGCTTCGCCAAGGAGATCCTCTATCTCCTTATCTATTTATTATTTTACAGGAAGTTCTCTCCTGGCTTCTAAAGAAAAATTTTATGGAGAATAAGATAGGGGCTTACTATCATTCTCGTGGGGCGCCTTTGGTATCTCACCTTCTCTATGCAGATGACATTCTTATTTTTGCCAATGGCAAGAGAAGTTCCATTCGAATGCTTATTAAGACTCTAAAGAAGTATGAGGATTGGTCTAGTCAATTGATAAATAAAGAAAAGCCAAGTATTTTTTTGTCAAAGAGAATTGCTTTTGCTTGGAAAAGATCTCTGTTAAGGACGACTGGTTTTGTGAAAAGAGGTTTCCTTACTACATACTTGGGTGTTCCTTTGGTATCGGGACATCTTACGGCCCGTATTTTAAAGCCCCTAGTTGATAAATTGGGGAAAAAGATAGCGGGTTGGAAATTTAAGCTTTTATCTCAAGGGGGCCACCTAATTTTAATTAAGCATGTATTATTCTCAATGGAGGTTCATCAATTGGCGGTATTGGACATTCCTAATACTGTCTTCACAAAGATAAATTCTATGTTATAGAATTTTTTTCGAAGTAAAGTAAATGACAAAAGGAAAAGGAATTGGTGTTCCTGGTCTAATATATGTAAGCCTGTTTGTGAGGGTGGTTTGGGTGTTAGGGATTTGGAGGAGTTAAAAAAATCATTGCATATGAAGTTTGTGTGGAGATTGTTAACTATGGATAATTTGTGGACTCAATTCTTTAAAGTCAAGTATTTGTATAAGAAACACCACTTGTGTAACGACCTACTATTTAACTGGATTTTATATATATACACTATGATATTTAACATGCTCTGATACCATACTGGATTGGACCCAATCATTAACCTAAGCAGTAAGAAGCAGAAATCAAATAAACATATCCATATATAATAATATACAATACCAGAGTGCTAATAGGTTTCCCAAAATACACATATTTGACTATTCCCCCAATATCCTCATTCGGTGAGGCTATACAAAATACTCCCACAAATATACTGACATTCTCTGACAGGGCAGTACTGTAACCTCTCTATCTGCGAGCCTGATCCGATCGCCCAACTGGTTCACCTGAAAAATAATTCAACACTGGGATGAGTCAAAGCTCAATAAGACGAAATATGTTATTACTAGTGTGTGGCAATTGAGCTACAATACTAGGAAAATCTATTACTATATAGTCATGTGTCATTGAATCTGTAAGCACAATACTAGAAATATAGTCTTCATCTTTTACCTGTTGCTTATCATTTCTGTACTTTAGGTTTCTATTCAAAATACTACCAATATATGTATATATTTTCTATTTATGTAAAGCTGTATAAACATAATAATAACTGTAAACTTCCCTGTGGATAACTGTGTGTCACGATTTAACCCCTCATGACAGGATTGTGTGGCCCGTAGGCGGGATTTACCCTGACTGGCCAACCAGGAATAAATCACTATACTCCATAGTCTGATCGGCCCTCCTCAACCCATATCCGATGGGGAGCCTGTCCACTCGTAGGCTCTATGCGATCGACCTTTATATCACGTATTATCTGAATAGGTGGTTACACTTTATAAATTGTATGTAGCTACGATACCGTGCTCTATAACTGTATGGTCCAACAGGGTCTGATACTATATAATACACCTCTATATACAACTATCTGTTTTACCATGATTCTGTAATAATTGTATAAACCATGACGCTGTGGAAAACTGTATCTCTATATCAACTGTGTTTCTGTAATTAACTATGAATATGTATGTCATGGTACTGTAAAACTATATAATCATGGTATTTTTGTAATTGCTGAAAAATACATTCACTATATGTACATTCTGTAAAACACATCTCTGAAAAATACTGTAAAGCATGTTTCTATACTAGGTACATATTCTCAAGCCACATAGTAATTTTAAAACATATTCATATTTGATAAACTGCATAAATCTCTATTGTAGAACAATACTCTGGTGAAACATTTATAATTTTATACTGAAAACATTCTCAAATAACCTAGCATAGCATATTTCCCTTACTTGTTTCCAACTAAAAATCCCCTACTATAACGGGTCCAACACCCGCAGGGTTCTCCACTTAACACCCTGAAAATCATAAATCCCAAAACAAAATATCAATATTTCTTGGCCTACATCATTTCCTACAACTGCCAAGAAGCCAAAAACTGAATAAAAGACTTTATCCTAGATTTGGGGTGAATTCCAACTTCGTTTCACCAACGATCCGCTCGGGCAAACTTGAAGAGAACTCTACCAAGAGTGCCATGGTGGCCTCAAATCGTCGATCCAGCATCTAACGGGGCCGAAATCGAAGGAAGAAGGAGGAGGAGCTGTAGAGGAGAGAGAGAGAGAGAGAGAAAGAGAGGGTTTTGGCTGAAATTCTGCGATTAAAAATGATTTTAGGGCTATTTATACTGCGAGATTCGTCGACGAGCCACATCATCTCGTCAACGAGTCCTTAAGGAAATTCGTCGACGAACCTTACCCTTCGTCGACGAAATTCAGAGTAGCCCATTCTTCTCTCGGTATTTTCTCGTCGACGAAATGGGACCTCGTCGATGAGATCCTGAAGACCTTTGTCGATGAATCCCTGTATTCATCGACGAAGCCTGGTAGTTTCCTGAAATTATATTCTCCAAAATGTAATTTCGTTGACGAAGTCTACTGTCTCCTTCTGTTTTTGATTCAATTTCTCTCTCTCTTTATTATTTAAATACCATTATTTTTCGGGTCATTACAACTTAAGAGAAATGAAACTAGATAAAGGAACCAGATTTTGGAGATTGATTGTTCGTGTGATTCCTGAAGTTTTAGAGCATGACCGTGTTCGAATTAAAGAAGGGTCGGCTTCTTTCTGGTTTGATCGTTGGTTAGCCTCCGGTCCTCTTTGTGCTAAGGTTCAGGAAATCAGTAACCATAAGCTACAAACTCGAGATTGTTGGTCAAATGCCAAGATTGAATCTTTAGACCATGTGTTTTGCACCAGATCTTTTGCTCAAGAGGTATGGAAAAAAGCAGCAGTGGCGTTAGGTGTTAGTTGTATGGCAACGAGTACTTAGAAAGGCAGAGTTAGTGTCTGTTTAGTTGTGCAAGACAAGCCTCACAGTTAGGCATTTTAGTAGGTCTTATACCTAGTCTCATCATTTGGAGACTTTGGACTCGTCGATGTAGAGTCAGAATGGAATCAATTCATGATTCGATGAGAACTGTGCGGCTTGATATTAAATATTGGCTGAGATCCATTTCATACAAGTTAAATAAATGTGCACCTGCTTCTTACATAGATATTGCAGTCCTTCGTGCTTTGGATATTCAAGTAAAAAATGTGGAGGTTCATCTTCCTCGTGTGGTCAAATGGTGTAAACCTAGAACAAGTTAGGTTAAGTTGAATGTGGATGGGAGCTGTAGAGGTAATCCAGGTGATTGTGGTGGTGGAGGCATGATAAGAGATGAAAAAGGTTTATTTAAAGTAGCTTTTCCCTCATTATTGGGTTATGGAACAAATAACATGGCTGAATTGAAGGCGATTATTTTAGGGATTAATCTGTGTAAAGATCTCGGATTTGATCAAGTGGAGATTGCATGTGACTCTGCTGTCTTGGTTCAATGGATAAATTCTGGGAAGTGCTCGGTTTGGAATATATGGGAATTGTGGGAAGAGTTTATGCTAGCATTGAGAGGCATACAGTTCAAAGTGGAACATGTTTATAGGGAGGCAAATAAAAGTGCAAATTTCTTTGCCAAACAGGGTGAATCTAGTATTTCTTGATCATATAGTTGTCAGGATGATCTTCCTCAGCAAGTCAGGGGAATGATTCGATTGGATTTGTTGGGTTTTCCTTCTTTGCGCTCATGATGTTTTGTGTTATCTTCTGGAGTTTTGTTTGTTTTCCACTTATAGTTGTTTAGTTCTTAGTTTTTTTTGTTTGGTTGCTGGTCTTTGGTTTTTTGGTTTAGTTTATGTTGGTTAAGTTAGTTTTAGGGTCTTGGAGTTTGCTTTTGTTATCCCAAAGTCTCAAGATTGGAACCACGGTATTACTCGACCATAAGTGAGGGGTTTTCTAATAAAGCTTGGAGGTGCCGCCCTCTTTTACCAAAAAAAAAAGAATATATACAGTTAAAAGATCATATTGGATTTATCATTTGAATTCATCATATTGACTTAATTTTATAAAGTCCTCGACATAGTAATCAAGCAGTTATTATGCGTAAACTGAGATTTTATACCTTAAGCGCTATTGTGACAAGTGTTTCTAATTTTGCACTATATAAAAACACTTAGTCAACACTTATCCCTTTTTGCCTAGGTATGGTTAAATCTACCTAATTCCTATCAAATCCTAGGTTCAAAGGAAGCAATTATTTTAAAAATTACATAATTCGTTTTGGTACCCATTCTTCCTTGGGTCCCAAGAGCTTTGTTTTCTTGACTACTCATTCTAACTTCCTTTCTTTACCTCTAGCACCTCTAAAGGGGCAAGAGTAATGAATATGACCTTTTCTTTCGCAATACAAATAAGTTTTGTTTGCATGTGAGGAATTTGGATTAGCTACCCTATTTTTATTTGGTGAGGCATTAGTATAACTAAAAGAATTATAAAAGAGACCATAACTCAAACCCTTTTTGTAAAATCTATTTCTTTGGGTTCCTAAGGGCTTATTGAATTTCTCTTTTCCTCTTGTGAAATTGTAAACATCTTCATTTTTCTTTTTCAAAAGAATATTTTCCTTTAAAATATTTTTAATTTGATTTTTCAAATTTTCTACTTTTAATTTAAAATTTTCGTGGTCTTTTTTAGCACATGTACTAAGCTCCTCATTCTTTTTTTTAAAGAAGACGTTTTCTTCCTTCAAAGTGGAACAAAAACAAGGTTCCTTTTGTTTACACTTTGCAAGTTGTTCCTCAAGATTCTAGTTCCTTCTTTTAATTAAAACAAATTCATCAAATAATTTGGTGCAAGTATTCACTAATTCATTATATGATGGATTATACTCATCGTCATCGGAACTTACCTCTTCTTGCTCATTAGCTATGAGACAAGAATGTTCCGCTTCCTCCTCTACTTCATTGTTGGTGGAAAGTCCGTCAAATTTGTCCCAAGTTGTAGCATCAACATCGCTGTTCTTCTTAACTTCATATGTGTCTTTGAGCTTGTCCCAAATTTCTTTTGCGGTTTCACATCCGCAAATGCAATTGTACTCTTCATCGCTCAAAGCACAATAAATACAATGTTTTGTTTTGAAGTTAAGTTATACTAACCTCTTTTGAATGGTTGTCAATTCCATTCTTGACTTTGGAATATATTCATTTTTCTTGTAGAAGGAGAAGTCTCCATTTGAGATTATCTCCCACATATCCAAATCATATGATTGGATGAAGATGATCATTCGATTTTTCTACTAGGGGTAATTGGTGTCATTGAACTTCGATGGTCTGTTCACGGATTGCCCTTGAGAAACTGAAGTGTCCACTGTATACACCCATTTGATCTTTCTGCTCTAGAAGTTACTCCGATAATGTAAGCACCTTACTCTAATACCAATTGTTGGCCCTAGAGTCAAGTCTAGAGGAGAGGTGAGTGGACACTTTTGCAACTTTTAGCTTTACTCTACAAAATATTAAATTTTGGCAAGATGCAAGCAATTATATCACAATATAAATAATATAAACCATGCACAAGATATAAATAAAGTATACGGAAGAGAAGCTTGACAAACGATAGTAACATGGTTCAGCCCCTTGCCTACGTCCACGCCTTGAGACACACTCAAGGATTCCACAATCCACTATCAACCTCATTCACTAGCCAAAAAGCCTTTACACATGGGAACAAATCCCTTTCGCTCACTAAGAGCCTTTCCAAGGGAACCAATCCCTTAACGCTCACCCAGAGCCTTTCAGCAAGGTTCACCAAGAATCCTTGCAATTTGGTTCACCAAGAATCTTCACACGGGAACCAATCCCTATTGCTCACAAAGAGCTCAAACAAGGGAACCAATCCCTTTTACACTTAGTTCACAAAGAACCCTTACAAGATAAAAGTGAATTACAAAAATAATGCTCTTTAAATGAGCTAATATCTAATATGTATAATACAAACCTCACACAAATCTCTCAAGTAATGAATCAACATAAGATTTTGCATTTAGTTCATCATATCAAGTGCTCAAAATCTCTCAAGTAATTAATCAACACAAAATTAGAGAGCAAGAGAGATTTTGAGCACTTGATATGATGAACTAAATGCAAAGTGCTTGTGAATGATATTCAAAATATGTTAATTACTATATCAATGTTTACACAAGCCTTTAGACTTGTATTTATAGGCAAATTGGGCTACTAGCCATTTTATGGTCGTTGGACTTATAAAATAATTAATTACTTTGAAAACTAGTCGTTTGTAGCCATTGGGTTTAGAATCCCGACATAAACCGTCGACGAATTCCTTAAATCGTTGACAGTTTCCCCTCAAACCGTAGATGATTTCATTTAGGCTAAATTTCATTAAATTCTCTACCTAAAACCATTGATGCACCTGGGCCAAACCGTCGTCGGTTTCCCCTGTTTCTTCATTAACTTGATTTCAAGGTGCATGAATGAGGTTTTAACCCAACCCGGACCAAGTCTATAAAAGATTACAATACTAAGATAATTTAAAACTTGTCTCGTATTAAAATATATTTGAGCATAGGGTATTTTTATCAAACTCTTTGTTTTGTCTTTGAAACCCAGGAGTATTAAACTTATAATGACTTAGTGAAATCCTATATACTCTTATGAACTTGTATGCACATGCAATTTGCTCAACTCTTGCTCAATAAACATGCGTGAAACAATATTGCAATAGTTACAATAAACACTACCTCAAACACTCCCCATTATACATATGTTTCTACATGTTCTTCATTGGATGTGCTTGAGTTCTTCCGAATGATTGTCCATTTTGATCTTTCCTACTTGAATGTCCACTCGATCTTTACCTATGAGAATGTTCACTTGATCTTTGCACTAAAACTCGTATTTTTGTGATTTCGCCACTTATACATATCACAGCTTAGTATGCAAAGATTAGTTTAATTTAGAACCACTAATGGGTTGTTATCATCAAAATACGACAATTAGAATTATGTAGCCACTCAGGCTAACAAAACCAATGTTCACCTGAATGAAGATGGACCCTTGAACACTTGTACAAACCATAAAATCATAATCCAAAAAGAATTATCCTTGTGCTTAACAAAATTTTAAAGGTTTTTACGCACACAAAGACACACACACATTCACACTAGCAAGGGACTTGAGGTACAAATCTACTCACAATTTTGTGTCCTTCCTTGATTACAATATTTTCCTGTAATTTTTTTATGCTCTACAACACAATTTGTTCTATATTATACATAATATTGGTTGTATACATTAGGCAAAGTAAATACTCTCTCTCTCTCTCTCTCTCTCTCTCTCTCTCTCTCTCTCTCTCTCTCTCTCTCTCTCTCTCTCTCTCTCTCTACATACACATGTATGTGTGTGCGCGCGCGTGTGTGCACACACTTGTTTATGTTGTGGCCACTCTTTTTTCTTGTCTCAATTTCCCTAAAGGCTTGGTTTTGTGCCCTTCATGCTTTTTGAGTTCAAAGTTCTTAGAATTTTTCCCTTAGGCTTGATAAACCAGCTTAAATGTATGCAGCTTTTCATATGATACCCCATTGGGGCTAAGTGAGACTAATTAAGACCTTTTTTTTTAACTCATTTAAGCTCAATTGAGATTGTTGCCCTTCATTCTTTCTTGGTTAGTAATCACCATTAGAAATTTTCATGGCTTAATGCTCAATCAAACTTCATGCTCTACATCTAATGGATTTTGACTAATTTCCATACTACCTTACCAAGCCTAGAAAATACTAGAACTTCTTTATGCCTCTAAGCGCAATCAAACCTTTTTCCCTTCATCCTTTTTTATTAGTAGGTTGATCAAAGTCTTCATGACATAGAGGCTTCGAGCTAAGGTTTGAAGCCCCAACAATAGAAGGATTTTAAGGTCAAGGCTCCTCATGACATGGAGGCTTTGAGCTAAGGTTTGAAGCCCCAATAACATAAGGATTTTAAGTTTAGGGAGAAGTCATGACAACATAAGGGATCTAAGTTGAAGGTTGAGACACTGATGACCTAAGTGCATGATTGAGATCAAGTCAAATTTTTTACAACCTAAAAGTTGCAAGATGAGGATGAGAATTATAATCACCTAAGAAATCCAAATGAAGGCTCAAGTCCTATTGACCTCAGGCTCTAGGATTAGATTTAATGCCTTCGCAACATGAGAGATATAGGTTGAGAATAGAAGCCTTGATAACTTGGGTGTTTCAAGCTAAGGGCTAGAACCCTAACATGCAACTTGAGAGAAACTAATCAAGGGTTGAAGTCTTGATAACCTAAAGATATTTCTAATTCAAGCTAGTCCTAAAAATTTAAGAGCTTATCATGGGAGACCCCAACCTCAATTTTATTTTAGGCTTTAGATTTTTAATTTTGTTGTTTAAATCATAAGTTTTAGATTACCCCTCTTCGCTTATAGTTGGTTGTGTACCAAAGTAAAATGGTGCTTGTGGGGTTTCATTTATTTGATTAGAGGTAAGGTGGATTCTTGTAATTGTGGAATGTGGATCAAATATTGTCAATATAATTCAAAAATTTGTCCAAGTCAAATTCTAATCCTTGAATCAATAGTTGATTGGCAACCACCTTCTATCGCGTCTTGATCATAAAAGAAAAAAAGGTTGAGAAATCTTGAATTGCCTCAAGGGCAATCTGCGATATTTTATTTAGCTTTCATGATTTACATCGAATAGAACAAGTTCTTGAGAGTGTCAAAACCAAATATCTTACCTTGGAGCCAAGGAGCTAGACATTTAAATTGAGGATGATTGCCCAACATGGAAACAATTAGTGTAGGTAAAAAAAACTATCCTTAGATGATCATGAGAATGTTGCCCTCTTCCTGCTTAGTTCTTAGTAATGAAAATTTTTGGATCCTATCATAGCATGTGCAGGTTATGTTTGCTATACTAGCAAACACATACTTTGAGACATTGAATTGTATTTTTAAGAATTTACTATAACTCATATTAGGAAAAAGAGATGCAGACCAACCTTAATTTATATTAGGACTTTCTATACTAATATACTTTGAGACATAGAATTGGATTTTTTAGAATTTAATATAATTTATATTTAGAAAAAAAAATGCGGACCAATCTTAATTTATTTAAAAATTTTAATATTTCTATGCTTAAATTTGACAAAAAGATATAAACCTCTTCATATTTATAAAAATACAAGCATAGAAACATTATATGTAGACGTCCTAAAACTAAGAGAAGTTTATAAAATTTTTGAAATATAAAAGTACACATTTTTTTGTCAAATTTTAGCAAGGTATGTACAATTTTTAAAATAAAAGGTTCATACCTTTTTAATAAATCTTTAAAAAGTCAACTTGTGGGCTTTTAAAAGTATAGAATTAAAATTTTAAATTCAAATTTATATAGATTTAATAAAATTAATATAAAATTATATTATATTTTATTTACATCTATATTCGTACTATCAAACTACTTCAATGTCTTTTACCCTTTACATTCATTCAAATTCAATTGTCCATTCCACCCTCATCCAGTTCAGCTGGGGCCTGGGATTCAACCCAAGCTCAAGTTCAATTGATCCAAGGTACATGAAACAGTGGACTGGTCAGCTGAATGACATCCCAACTTTTTCTTTAATCTTTGAAATTGTTTTTGAAAGGAAAGAAAAGAAATGAAGAAGAAGATGCATGGAAAGCTAGCTAAGGGAAGAGATAGAACCAGAAAACCAAGAAGAGAAAGCTGTAAACCAGTAATGATTGAGTGCATTGCCTCGGGATCTCCGAAGGGTTGTAGCTAGGAGATTTCATGCTCGCATTATTTAATGTCATTTTTTTATTAATCTTTTAAAAAAGAAAACAGTACGTAGTACAGTTAGGACTGTGTGTGTGTGTGTGGGTGTATATATATATATATATATATATATATGTATGTTTCCCTTCTTTTGATAAATGGGACAGTGAATAGTTGTGGAGGGCAGTGTCCCTAAAACGGCCGGGCTGCTCTGCTCTGCTCACATGGCAGATAGAATCTGAGACGTCTAATTCATGTCTGTTTAAGCATTCATTTTCTTGTCATTTCATCTTCTGACTCTCCCTTCCTTTCACTTCCTTTGGAGTTTGGACTCTTCTCCCCTTCTTTCTCTCTCCATTTGGAGTTTGGACTCACACCCACAAGCCTCTCTCTCTCTCTCTCTCTCTCTCTCTCGTGGGAATGTTGGTCGCCTTATCTAACACAGTCTCTGTAGGTCCATATTATCACATGCAACTTAATGTTTTCTTTTTTTTTTTTTTGAGCTGCGATGGGTGGCTGAAAAGATATGTTCTCTTCTGCTTACTTTGAGAGAGCAAGTGCCATTTAAACAGGGGAATGTATATATCTGCATTCAAATTTATGAAACTTTTTTGGGCTATGGGGGGGACATGTGATTCCCATGGCATCATGTTCCATAAAATGCCTAATTCCCTTATGACTTCTTCAAGGTCTTCACCAAATACTCCCACCAACAAAGAAAAAAAGGAAAAAATCTTCAAGGTGTGATAAGAAATTATGCCACGTAGCTCTTGAAGTTAGGGTAAAGGGTAAACTGGTAATTCTAAACCATAGTGTAAGCCTCTCTTGAAGTTAGGGGAAGGGTAAATTGGTAATTGTGTGATAGAATAAATTTGGGAAAAGTTTTTACAGTAGCTTGTAATGTCTACATGTGAAAGGGGATTTATTTTTTTACATTAGTTTTGTAAAAATATCACTTTTTTTTTTTTTTTAGTTTTTTAAAGTTTGCATAGAAAAGTTAAAAAATAACATTTTTATTATTTTTTTAACTTCTTTATGCAAATGTTGGAAGACTAATATATATATATATATATATATATATATATATATATATCATTTTTTGTAATTTTTTTGAAAGGCTGAAAATAAAAAATATAAAAAAAAAAAAAAGCAGCATCTACAATTGAAGATGCTTTAATTTTTCTCATATAGATGTTTATATTAACTTTTCTTTTAAATAGCTCAATAGTTATTGACAATGAAAATTGTCTCGTACGTTTATGTTAAATATTCTCAATCTTATTGACTGTGGCCTCACTGTCACCAACGAATAAAAATAAGTTGTATAAGTGCATTTGTCCTCTAGTTTTGAACACTTTTCCCATGTGTAAGTCTTCTATAAGCATTAAGATTTATATAATCCCTGTTTCTAATATACCCTATTTTTAAGACTATGATAAGATTGGTTTAACTCATGCATTTCTATCAAAGATATATAAAATTTGCTATAAGATATTACGGGTCTCACAAGTTTACTTAGGTTAACTCTACTCATACATTTCTATCAAAGATACATAAAATTTGTTATGAGATATTATCTACTTTAACTTGCAAGTTTACTCTCAAAAGACGGTCCTGGCACTGTAAATCGTAGGTATACTCTGACCCTAAATCAATACAAATTTTCAGACCCTGGTTCCATGGACAACCCGTAGCTTTTAAAAGTTAAAAATAAACTCATTCCCAACTTTTTTTTTTTTTTTCTTTCCTGGCGGTATAAAATTATTTCCTTCTTTCTTTATCATCTGAAACAAAAGTAAAAGCTTTAAACAAATGGACCCAAAGAAAAACTCACCAGAGTCCAGTGGTCCATGCATTTTCATGCATTATAGGTCAATGGACAGGCCAGCCAGCCAGCCAGCCAGCCTGATCCAACTCTGAAGCCATAGGGCTGCTATGTATGCATGGTCAGAACTTGGTTGACCAAAAAGCAAGCAGGTGGTAGGATACATACAGCACCACCTAACCCAGCTACTTCAAGATTTCAGGTATGTGTTCCAAAAACTGCCCACATGCATTGAGGCCTGAGCCTTCGTATTAATCAATAAGATTTACTTTTGGACAATCCTGGCACGGCACGCTTATACTTCGCAGAATAAAATAAAGTGGAATGGGAGTACGTTTTCACGCGAATAAAATAGAAGAGGAATCTGCAGCTTGTTCTTCTTCCACCCTCCACCCAACGAAGGGGGAAAAGAAAAGAGGAAGAGCTACTGTTTTTAGGATGGAATTAGTAGGCATTTTCTAGTCTGTAGCGAGTAATTTACTACGCTAACAGAATTGAGGAAGAAACCATTGCGGATGGTACGATAAAATAGGCATGCTGTTTGCACGTTAATCTACAATATTTTCAAAAGCGTCAACCCATTTTTATATAGGGCTTGAAAATCTAATATTTTCTGAATAGACATTTCCTATAGGCATCAATTTTTTATAATTAAATTATCCTAACTATTTTTCGGTCGACCATAAACACACTCTACATTATAATATCAGAGATTATTATGTCAGGAGGTATATTATTGTTATTAGTTGATAATAATACAACACTAAATTGTAAATCTTTCCTTAACAATGCCGTGTTCAAATATGCATCTTAAATCTCACAGACGGATAAGCGGTTCATCAATGCATTTAACTTCATGACCTAAAGACAAATCATGCCCACGTCTCACCATCCTACATCAAGTGCGTAATAGCTAAAGAAAGAATTTGGGAATACCATCGAGTCGGGCATGTGGGTAAATCCTGCACAGAGACACAAGTCCCATACATTGGGGACTCTGAAAGACACCAAGAACTAGATGAGAATACTTGTCATGATCCTACATAGGGCATGTACTACGAAAATCTTGAGAGTTATTTGTGGAACAAAACTACAAAATTGAATAGATCAAAGTCGACACTATCTCACTAAAATTATGGGGAGCTAGCTCTTGCACAAGTAGTATACGAGCTAAATAAAATTACCTAGAATTGTATTGTGTTGAAGAAAAGAAGGGGAAATGAGTGAATCTTTTTTATCACTTGCAGCAAGGTGACAAAATGAGGAAAGGAAAGAAAACTTAAGCATGATGGAAAACATTAGGTCAGCCCAGTTCCTACACCCAAAGATAAAAAGGGTTCTTGTCAATTCTATACACAAAAAATCCATAAATCAAAATACTCCATCAATTCTTATTTTATGAGGCAAATAAATGAACAGGGAGTACAGCCAATGCACCAATCTCAAACTACTTTTCTTTCTTATGAAAAATTTTCTTAGATACAATTGATCCAGATTCAGCTGACAAATACATAAATAAAAATAAAATAAAACTGATTTAGTTAATAGCAAACTGCATTTTTCCCTACTGGGCTGAAAGATACCCTAGCCTTCTTATCAGACCCAAAGTTGAACTTGAGGTCAGATGCATCATTGTGGGTAGGCGTATCGCTCGTAGAAGGAAAAGAGAAAACTAGGCGAGGAGTAGACCTCCCCACACCAAAACTGTATGACGGAGTGTCGTTTTTCTCCTCAGGCCGAGGCAAACCACTGGCCGAGAAAGACGGTGTGATGGATGGTGTTGGGGGTTCAGAAAATACATCAGGTGATGCAGAAACTGGGAAGGTAAATCCTAAATTATTATCAGATGAACCTGCGAATCTTTGGCCAGGTTTGTTGATAGAAATAGCCAAATCTGGTCTAGCCCCTGATGAGTTCAATGGAGGTCTGTTCTGTCGATTTAAAATGCCACGCCCACCAACACTGGGAACCACCTTGGAAGCATCATGCCCATTAATTTGATTATGGAGAGGCCACAGCTGACTCTTCTCTTTCCGCCTACTGCCATCAAACCCTAACAAAGTCACCTGGAATACAAGCACAGTTGATGTGAGCTGTATACCAGCAGTTCACAATTGATAATAGAAATGGCACTCTGTTTAAGCATTTGAAAAGAAAGACACTGATAATTCAAGATAAACTCAGAGCACAGGGTAGCAGGAATCCCAAATCTAACTCTTATCACCCAAGAGAGAGAGAGAGAGAGAGAGAGAAGATGATTCAAGTTAAACCCCAGAACAGAAGTTATAAGAATCTAGAATGATTCACGTTCAACTTGGAACCCAGGTTATGGAAACCCCAAATCTAACCCATAAAAAAAGTCTTAATAATAATAGTTGGAGCTGAATAAAAAGCATACTAATGGTTTTATTTACATCCTGGATAAGGAAAATTGGGCACACAACCTGCCTAAACAGGAATTGAAATTTCAGAAATAGAGCATATGCATGTTGCTGAAGGAAGCATGCATCATTATGATAGCCACCTATTATGTTATTCAAGTATTTTCATAAAATAAGACCAAATAGTACATGCCAGGCAGACAAACCACAAAAATAATTTTAAAAAAATCACATTTCTCCATTTCATTAAAAATAAAAAATAAAAAGAACATAGAGCCGCTACTTTATCACTTGCTATATACAAAGATCCCTAAGGGGGCATATACAGTTCAACACGTGCAACAAGATGAGCAAATGCAGGCAATTTTGCATTCAAGTCATTCTTGAAAATTTCTTTTGACAGGGAAGGAAAGAATATTATTTAACAGAAAAGAGAAAGAATCCCAAAGATCATAGAATAAGACATCCCTAAAAATGGGCAAAAATATAATTGCAATAAACCCCACTCCAGTCCCCCTGAAGACTAGACGATAAAACTCCTCAGAAAAACCCCCAAGTGGATTTGTCAAGGAAAGCAACTCTGTCCCCATAATAAATTGGAAGGTTTAGATTTGTCATTAAATATCCTAGCATTCCTTTTAAGCCACAAATATCAAAAGCTCATATTCTTGAAACAGATAAATATCAAAAGCTCATATTTGCCTAGTTAAAAGCTCCCATCCTCCATCCATCATATCAAATGCTAGCAACTCATTCGCTAGAGCAGGACAACAAGAAAGCTATTCTAAAAAGCACAAATGGGAATAGAACACTCTTTAAGAATCTTTGTTTATTCTTAGTCAACATACTTGGAGTTTCATCTTATTTCTAGAACAACACAGAAACAGAAAATTTTTTTCAAGTACAAACCCACACAGAAAACATAGGTAAAACAAATTTTAATAACACGACAATCTAAAAGCAAACAAATTAGTAGTGCATTAATTAAAACTTCATTGGTTTAACACTCTTAGACATATAGCAACTTCCTCAAATATTATTACTATCAGGAGACATCTGTAAAGATATTGAAACTGAATATCAGACGCTGCCTAAGCTGAATTCCATCATTTATCGCGCTGCTAAAGTGATGCTTCATGGCTATGTGATTTGTGTAGCCACAGCAAACAAGATTCTTTGTTATAACAATGCCCAATTAGCGCCAGGAAAACCAAAAATTTTAAAAAATGACTTGAATGTCAAACACCCTTTTGGCCTAGGCCTACTACATTCTCCCAACTAATCACATGATCTCCCTTCCAAATGCCCAATCCCCAGCACATGACAATAAAAACATCCCACAATTAGTCTTCTTGATTGTCTCCTTCTTAGACATGAGAATGGATATAATACGAGGAACACTAGAAAGACAAAGTGTGATATGCCCCTCAAAGAATTATAAGCTCCTTTCCACCCCTCAAGATGTGCAAAAATTCTCTTAAAAGAATCCAGAAATGTACCAACTCCAGATTACCTCCTAAAGCAAGAACTAGTGTGTGCAATTGTGTCCTGGGCTTACACACCAGACTAATTCCATGCCTACACCAACTGTGCCCACAGCCAACACGTAGGAGGTAAATCCGAATGTGCGGTGCAAGCAGCAGGTTTCAAACCCTAGATCCACCGTTGTAAGCAGCTGTGCCCACAGCCGTGCACTTGTTTGATCTAAATTGCCTCTGAATAGAGGTTATATATGAATCGCTTCACTTAAAAAAGTGAGCTGGCCAAACATAAAGAGCTGGCAACTCTTAGGGCCCATTTAGTTGTGGGAAACATTTGCTGTTTTCCATTTTTTAGATGTCCAAAGAACTATAAAAATTTTAACTTATTTTTTATGTTTTCAAGATTCATATTAAAAAGTTAGAAAATAAAGAGTTTGTTGAATCTGGAAAACAATTTCTCAAAAGATAATTACTTAAAAAAAAACAATATGTTTTTCAATTTTCCAAAAATTATATAAAGTAATATTTGGATCATAAATTTTGGAACTTAAACTTAGATTTGTGTGGATTTAGAAGAAACTCTACGCAATAATTATCCACTTTAACAAATAAAAGTATAAAAATATTGACCTTAAACTTTGGATATTTAGACTTGGGGTTACGGAACAAAAATGTATAACACTTCTGAATATATATACCAATTCATGATTCGCTATAGTGCTAGTGTTTTCTGGTAACTAATGTATGAAAAAATCTAATTCATCATTAGACAAACAGCTATGGTACCAAAAACACTAACCACCAAAGAACCCAATCTGATCACATCTACACCACTCTTGAACATGTTAATCTTAATCCTGAAACCACCTCAGAAATCTTCTGCGATGAGAATGCTTTTCATGACTTATTAGTGCTAGCTAGAAAAAAAGGTAGCAAATTATAAACGAGAAACCTCCACCCCCTCTCCAAAATCTAAGATATTGAATAATCTGCAACCCATGAGCATACCATCCTACATAACACCACTATCATGAATAATTAAAGAGAGAGAGAGAGAGAGAGAGAGAGAGAGAGAGAGAGAGCAGATCATGTTGCCTGAGCCACTTGCATGCAATAAACTAAAAGTGTTGGGACTCCTCATTTACAATTAAAGACAAGAAGATGGACCCTTGAGCACTTGTAGGAACAATAAAATCATAATTCAAAAAGAATTATCCTTGTGATTAACAAAATTTTAGAGGTTTTTACACACACACACATACACACTAGCAAGAGAATCGAGGTACAAATCTGCTCAATATTTTGTGTCCTTCCTTGATTACAATATTTGCTTGTAATTTTTTTTACGCTCAACAACACAATTAGTTCTATATTTTTTTTTTTTATCTAAGACTCTAAGTTGCCTCTGAACAGAGGTTATATATGAATCGCTTCAATTAAAAAAGTGAACTGGCCAAACATAAGGAGCCGGAAACTCTTAGGGGCCATTTAGTTGTGGAAAACATTTTCCATTTTTTAGCTGTCCAAAGAATTATAAAAATTTTAACTTATTTTTTATGTTTTCAAGATTCATATTAAAAACGTAGAAAATACAGAGTTCGTTGAATGTGGAAAACAATTTCTCATTTTTCATTTTTTGATTTCAAAAGATAATTACCAAAAACAAAACAAAAAAAAAAAAAGTCTGTTTTTCAATTTTCCAAAAATTATATAAAGGAATATTCAGATCATGAATTTTGGAACTTGAATTTAGATTTGTGTGGATTTAGAAGAAACTCTACGCATAATCAGCACAAATTAAAGTCAAAGATCCAAATTCCATGCTCCCATACACAAAGTAAGAGCTAAAAAATAAGAACACATTAAAAAAAGATGTTCTCCAACTTTTCTAATTAAAATTGGAAACAAGGTGACATTTTTGTAATTATTTGAAAAATTAGAAATGAAAAATAAAACTATTTTCACAAGCAAATAGTGCCAAAGCTGTTTATTATTGTTAATTTATTCCATAAAAATGCTGTTAAAAAAAAAAAAAAAAAAAGCAACTAACCTTTTTATAATTTTTTAGAAAACTAAAATGGAACATGGAAACTGTTTTCCACAACTAAACAGACTCTTAATTTTCTTAAAATTCATCTAAACAAATCACATACTCGTGCCAAGATTTCGTAAGTTGAAATTCAGAGTCTCTTTTCTAATTTTATCACTCATGAAAAATGAAAATGACAAAAAGCCCAACAGCTAGGTCACTGAAAATGATGCAATAATTATCCACTTTAACAAATAAAAGTAAAAAAATATTGACTTAAAACGTTGGATATTTAGACTTGGGGTTGCAGAACAAAAATGTATGACACTTCAGAATATTTATACCAAATTCATGATTTGCTATAGTGCTAGTGTTTTCTGGTAACTAATGTAAGAAAAAATCTAATTCATCACTAGACAAATAGCTATGGTACCAAAAACACTAACCACCAAAGAACCCAATCTGATCACATCTACACCACTCTTGAACATGTTAATCTTAATCCTGAAACCACCTCAGAAATCTTCTGCAATGAGAATGCTTTTTATAATTTATTAGTGTTAGCCAGAAAAAGTAGCAAATTATAAATGAGAAACCTCCACCCCCTCTCCAAAATCTAAGATATTGAATAATCTGCAAACCATGAGCATACCATCATACCTAACATACCAACCACTATCATGAATAATTAGAGAGAGAGAGAGAGAGAGAGAGAGAGCAGATCACATTGCCGGAGCCACTTGCATGCAATAAACTTAAAGAGTTGGACTCCCCATTTACAATTAAAGACACAGAAGCCAACCAAAAATTCACTTTTCCAATAATTCCCAAACCCTACCTATCCAAAATATCAATTTCATCCATGTTTCCGGTCATAAGCCTTTTTTAAAGTCTAACTAAAACACAATGCCTAGCCCCTCCCAACAACTTGAACCACCACATAGAAACTAAAATAACATCAGGAATCAATTTACAGCTGTAAAAGCACTCTTTGACAAGGGTACAATTACACTTAAGATCTCTCAATCTCCAAAAATTAGCATTTTGTTACCCCTATTTGAGAGACAAGGTAGCTATATGCAAAAAATCCCGCTAAGCATCATTTTTATTTTTTTTAATATGTGTGTGTGTGCACGCACTTTCACGTGTAAGTATGCTGCTGAAAATGGTTTCCCTTTTCTTTACTACAAAGTACTAACCAGAGAATTAACACATCCCACCTAAATTTGTAACCATTACATTATACGCAACATTTGGAGCCTATTTCAAAGGTTTTTGGTAGGGGTGGCAAAACGGGTTCATGGGCCGGGTCCAGGCGGGTTGTAAATGGGTCGGGTCATAAGCAGATGGAGTTTAAACGGGCCGTAACCATGTAAACCCTAACCCGCCCGTTTAATAAGCAGGCAAGTCATGGGTTACCTGTTTAAAAAATAATTATATATTTTAATTTTTTTTAATTTAGTTTTAAAGAGTAAATCTTAAAAAAAAAAAAACAAACAAACAAACAAACAAAAAATGTAGGGAAAAAAATTATTTGCACAGTGACACTGACAGATTCACAAACTGAGACTGAGAGCCACGTTGAATCTACAATGTATAAGAGATCATTCCTGGACTTGTTTCAAATGTGAAACCGCATTGCTTCTGCTTGAATGGCATGATTCAATTTCACATAGCTGGAACCATTTTTTAAAAGCAATGTCTGAATCATTTGATAATGTTGGTCTTCATTGAAACCCAAAATTTATCTGTTCTTCGCTTCTTTGAACCAGAGTTATTTCCCTCTTTTCTTTACCCAACCCGTAAAGAGAGATGGACTGAAGATTGAGGGTGAGAGGGAGGGGGAGGCTGAGGGTGGGATCATGGAGTGAGAGGGCGGGGGAGACTGAGGGTGAGATCACTGAGATCGTGAGAGGGAGACTAAGTCTGAGAGAGAGGGAGACTGAGGCTGAGAGTGAGATGAACAGAGGCGATTGGCGAGCGCGAGACGGCGAGAGGATCTGCAGAGGCTGAGGCTCAAGAGGACGGCGTGCGACGACGGCGAGGCTAGACTCTTGAGAGATGGCGACGGCATGCGGGTGTCCCGTGCTAGTGCTGCGATGGCGAGGCTGCCTAGAAGTGGAAGAGGATTAGAGGAAGATCGAAGGGGTGCGGGCGTGCTGGGGGCAGACGGTAGTTTCTGCACTTGGCTAGGTTAAACTTAAATGGGATGGAGTTGCCAATGACTAATGCCCTGATGAGTTATTGGGGGGAAAAAAAAAGAGTAAATGGGTCACTCGCCGACCAGAACCCGGGTTGACTTGTTTATAAACGAGCGGGTCACGGGTTGACCTATTTATAAACGGAGTGATTTTCATGGACCCGAACCCGTCTTAACTGGGCGGGTCACGGGTGACCCGTCAGATCATGACCCGTTTTTCCAGGTCTAGTTTTTGGTAGCTTAGAAAATAAATAAAAACATATTGTCCAATAATTGAAAATAGAACCAAATTTATAATTTATAAATGAACTTATATTTGTATATAACATGGAATATTTTGTTAGATAAGAGTTAAAGTAGGATGTATAAAATGGAGGTGTGTGTCAAACATATTTTGTGATTGAAAAATACCTTTAAAAAAGTTCTATTAGACAGCTAGAAGGCCAGACATGCTTTGTGGATTAGAAAGTTGGGCAACTAAAAAACATGTACAAAATGTAGAATTCCCGAAAGGCAAATGTAAAGGAGGAGCGGCGGCATAACACTAAAACATAAATTAAGGAACGATGTGTATGCAATAACGTTGGCATAGCACCAATCGAAGACAAGATAAGGGAGTGGCGGCTTAGATGGTTTGGGCATTTGAAACTTAGGCCAAGCAGCACACCTGTGAGGAGTAAGTTAGTTAGTGTTTCTAGTATTAAAAGGGATAAAAGTAGACCTAAAATAACTTGCCATGAGGTAGTGAGGAAACACTTGATAGCTCTTACATTAGCGGAGGAAAATGCCCTCAATCAAGTGAATTGGTGGAAAAGAATTCATGAAGCTAACCCACCTAGTGGGACTTAAGGCTTATTGTTATTGTTGTATGGAATAAACAGGGCACAAATTTGCACATTACCCTCCAATTATAATGATGTATTAAGATCATGCTACATGGGTTCTTAAATATAGTGGTAGCACGGCATTGCATGAACAAAACTAATGAGCCCTTTTAATATTATTCCAAAAAAAAACAAAAAGGAGAGAGAGAGAGAGAGAGAGAGAGAGAGAGAAGATATCCCTTGTTCATTCATTGACTCCTAAGTGGAACGTTACCAACACAAGAAGTTTCCCAATCTACGAGACCTGTGAAAAAACCTATGACTAGCTAATCTGAGGGAGCATTGTCAAGTGCCAAATACTTTGATTGGCCCAATCTTCAGGAGAGAATAAAAGATAGAAAACAAGACAAGCCATAGCCAATGGCTAAGCTAGGAAAAGTGGTAGACAAGGCTAATTAGCAGGGTACATAGACGGGGATAGATAATGTATTAGACGAGGATAGATCATATGCTTTTGTAAGATTCATCTCTAGGCTCAATATTGACAATTCATTGTTAGGGTTGTGTACTGCAGTCACCGGCAAGACTAAATGCACTATTAAGTGTCCACTCTTTCCATAAGGAATAAATTAGTGTGTTTAATGCACAGTTCTCTTTTTCTTTGTTTTGTGGTGTTCTACTTCTATATTTATTATTTACTGAAGATGGATTCCTACATTGAGTGTTTTTATTTGATTTATTTGCAGTGTTCATGATTTTAAGGGAAAAAAATTGGTGACTAACCCAGTAGATCCCTGGTGGATCACCACGGGTCGAACAATGGCATCATCCTAACAATTACATAGACAAAGATACAATTATATTACAAAAATGTTGGTCATGATCACTTATTAGCCATTAAATGGGGAAAAAAAAAAGAAGCAGCAATTAACAGCTACAACTAGGACAAATATAAATTAGTAGTAAAAGAAGGGATTTAATTTAATTAAGAATTTATCCAAGAATGAAAGATTTAAGGTAGCATTTGGTTTGTAGCTGGAATCAAATAAGAATGCACTAGAATAAAAAATGGAATGGCAAATTCCCATCTTGTATGTGGTTCAACATAGGATTGGAATCAGAATTGGATTATAGGGTTTGACATGCTGCTACAATAATCATACCACAATAATCGTATTATATTTTATTATTTTTTATTATTGTCACGTTAGTAAGTGTGAGTTCGTAGGATTATTATGGTTATTGTTATGTGCTCGACATATATTATAAATAGAGGGGGAGACCTATTGTCGTGATTAGGTCCTCCAATTTACCCAATAATTCAACATGGTATCATAGCAAGATTTGACCTAAACCTTAAGCGCACATCCAGCAACAAACCAAACCCTAAACCTCTTAATCCTATGCAAACTTGCCACCATAAGAGGATCATCCACACCACTAGCAACCATAAACAAGTTCAACAACTGTTGAAAATACAATATTCGCCAAAACTTCCTCAGAATCTCAAAAAACCTTTCACATTTTTTAGAATCAACCATATATATATAATAGCAAATGAAATTTCATTAATAAGGAGAGAATTTACAAGGAGGGAGAATAATCCTATATATAGCCACAAAACCTGCCGATCTCTAGAGCTATGAAATTTCATCACCAGAGGAGGCCCCATGAACCCCTGGTGCGTGGGAGACTATTCAGCTCTGATTTTGCTCTGATTTCTTCCCAAATATCTTAATATTTCCATACTCTATGATGTCAAGTTGTTGGTCATGCCTTTTGTTCAAAGATATGACCTTTTTCAATGGTTCACTCATGGCACTTTGTTAATGGTTGTTTCGTACCATTAGGGTTGTGTGTCCGTTTCTTGGGGCTGCAGCGGAGTTTGCTTGTCTGTTTTTGACCTGTTCACAGTTGTTTCAGTTGTTCGCATTGTCTGTGGTTGTTTTCAATTGTTCCAACCATGAACCTTGTTTATTGTTGGTCTCAGTTTTTAGTGTTGAGATGGAGTACACAAATCCCAAAAGTATGTCTCCTTCATCATTGCTGCAGAGACCTGAAAAATTATACGGAAAGAATTATGTGCATGGTGCAGTGGTCTAAGGTTGTCAAGATCTATTTGATATGCTTAGATAAATCTGGACAATGGTTTCAATCTGAGCCTAGTGGCAAGGAAAGGAAAGAAGCATGGATTCAAGAAGATGCATTGATTGTTTCCCTATTATTGAACTCAATGGAACCTCAGATTGCCAAACGTGTATGCATCTTTATATATGTAAGGAAATTTAGGGTTATGTGAAGCTCTTACATTCCAATAATATTACACGTATGTATAAAGTATCCCTTGAGTTTTTTGAGCTACAATAGGGAGACAGGAGTGTCACATTGTACTTTGTAGAGATGCGCATCCATGAGGAACTTAACATTGTGCAATCATAACCACTGATGCCCATGAGATGCAAATAGAGGAATCTCATGACAATACTTCGGGTCCTAACAGGATTGAAACCCGAGCTTGAGGTAGTCGTAGCCCGCTACCAAATCCTCGGTAGAGTAGAGTTTCTATCCTTTCTTGATGTTTATTCTCACGTCCTTTGTGCTTTCTTCAGTACACATTCCTCAACCTTACTTCTGGCAATTCAACTGGTTTTATGAAGAGTGCTTTTGTAACACAAGGTAATTCTGGTTTTCCACCAAGTAGTCGCAAAGGTTCTTAGGGTGGTTCAAGAGATCATGGTGGAAGGGATGGGCATAATAAAGGCACCCTTGGCAAGTGCACTCATTGTGGACACGGAGGTTTCAAATTGAGCAGTGTTGGGAACTTCATAGTAAATTGCCACGCATCGCCAATGCAACCATCAAAATTCCCACACACTTGGGATCAAGTGAGGAGCAACATATATCTATGTTATAGGAAGAGTAGTCTAAATTCGAGTAGTATCAAACATCCCATCAAGCTTCTCTTCCCATTGCATCTCTTTCTTAGTCAAGTAACCATACACCTTGCCTGTCATCTAATATTTCTCACACGCGCTCAAGGATTATAGATTCAGCTACCACTAATAATATGACAAGTATAAGCTTACATCATGTTACCCGTGTTGATCGATCCATCACTACCATTAAGGGAACAGAGTCGGTAAATCCCACCTCCTCTGTCTCTCTTTTGCTTTGTATGTTCCCCAAGTTCCCTTTCAATCTTATTTTTGCCAACAAAATTACAAAACCCACAAATTGTTCAATAATGTTCTTCCCTAATTTTTCATTATTTAGCATTTGAAGACGAGTAAACGGATTGGTGGGGGGCATAAATCAGGTCAACTTTGAGTCGTTATCTACTTCTATTGCTTGCAGGCTGATGCTACACCACTTTAAATCCATTATCACCTTGGTCATCCTTCATTAGACAAATTGAAAAAACAAGTTCCAACTTTGAGTTCTATGTCTAGCCTGAGTGTTAGTCTTGTTTGTTGGGAATGCATCATTGTATTCCATTTACATCTTGAGTCAATAAAAGGGCAGCAAACCTTTTCATGTTAGTCCATTTTGATGTTTGCGGTCCTAGTCGAGTTGTGTCAAAGTTGGATTTCCAATATTTTGTAACTTTTGTTCATGATTATTCAAGGATGACTTGGCTTTATTGAATAAAAGATCGTCCCGAATAATTTCATATCTTTTGTACATTTGGGTCTTAAATAAAGACTCAAATTTATTTGTTTTTTCTAATATTTCATAGTGACAATGCTAAGGACTCATATACTCAAAGTGAGTCATATCTTACTCTATCATATGCATGTTCCTAAAGTGTTTAGGATTGATGTCATGCTCACTTATCAACAAAATTCCATCCTCTGTTCTTCGGGGTAAAAGTCCCTACTTTGTTCTCTTTCGGAGTGCTCTTTTATTCTCTTTATCTCCTCACATATTCAAGTATATGTCATTTGCTCATTAGTTAACCTCTGAAGTGGATAAGTTGGATATTAACCTCTGAAGTGGATAAGTTGGATACTCAACCTATAAAATGTATTTTTCCGGACTACTCATGTACTCAAAAGAGATATTGCTATTATAGTTCCACCCTGCATCGCTACTTTGTGTCTCCAAATGTTTTACCTTCTTTGGGTCTACATCATACTACTACAAGTCCTTGAGTGCTTCTAACCAAAACGAGTCCCTTCCTTTGCCTAATCTTCCTAATTCTAGCATATTATCTCTACTCATTCACCCACTTGTGTCTTCATCTAGGTTGAGTCATCATTGTCATCTTGATCATCCTAATTTTCAAACGTATACACGATGGTGGCTCAAGGGAGGACAGTCCCCTTGAGCTTCTATTGCAACACCTTCGATTTCCTTATTTGATGATCCCATTTCTTGAGGTGTTGATCTTCCCATTGTTGTTTGGAAAGGTAGAAATGTATGCACACAACATCCAATCTTTAACTTCATAAGCTATTATTTCTTGTCACCCACGTATTATTGTTTTGTTAGTACACCTTTCTATTGCTTCTTCCTAAAACTAATTATGAACCCTTAACCCATTCTGTATAAAGGACTATAATGGTCGTCGAGATGCGTGCATTATGGGGTAATGGTATTTGGGAATCAATACCTCTTGGTTGGTTGTCGATGGGTATATACCATGAAAGTCAATCATGATGGTTTTGTGACTCATTTGAAGGTCTGCCTTGTAAATAAAATATATATTCAAGTGCAAGATTTGGATTATTTGTACACATTCTACCTGGTTGCCAAACTTGTCTCAGTTCTTCTTGCCTCTACATCAGTTAGGTCTAAAGAATGCCTCCTTACATGGTGATGTTCAAGAGGAGATCTATATGGAGCAACTACTTGGGCTTGTTGCTCTACGGGAGTTAGGCATAGTGTGTCAACTCAAGAAATTTGTATGGTCTAAAGCAATCTCCTATAGCATAGTTTTGTTGATATGGTGTTGTAATAATTGAATTTGGTTGATTTTACTGCCATACTGCATCTGGAAAAATTCTGCTTATTGTATATGGATGATATTATTCTACCATCGATGATGATCAAGGTATCCAACGCCTATAGAATTTGACTAAATTTCAAACCAAAGATTTAGGACCATTGAGGGATGCCTTACGTATAGAAGTATCCAGATCTCGTATGGGAATCATTTTGCCATAGAAGAAGTATGTTCTTGACCTTTTAGATGAGACTGGACTATTAGGATCCAAATGTGTTGATATACTTATGGATCCTAACATTAAGCTAGTGCCAGATATTGGTAATTTGTTGGCTAGCCCTAGACTAGTTGGAAAGTTGAACTCTCAGTCACTCTTTCACAAGAAGTGTTGTAAGTCAATTTCTTGATTTTTTAAGAATAAATCACTAGGAAGCAGTCATTTGCATCTTGGAATACCTCAAAGGTGCACTTGGCATAGGTTCAGGATTTGGGGCATACAAAAGCGGATTGGGCTAGATCACTTTCCCACACAAGATCTACCACTACATACTATGTTTTTGTGGGTGGTAACATGATTTCTTGGAAGAGTAAGAAACAAACTCTTGTAGATAGATCAAGTGATGAGGCAGAGTATAGTTCTATAGGCCCATGGCTCACACCACATTTGAACTTGTTTGGTCAAAGAACATGTCAGAACAGCTTGGTTTTCCACATTCTCAATCTATGGATTGATGTGTGATAATCAAACAACTATCCATATTGCCTCCAACCTAGCCTTCCATGAGCAGGGAAAAGACATTGAATTTGATTGTAACTTTGTTAAAAAGAAACTTGCATAAAAGCTCATTACAACCAATCATGTGAATTCTAATTTCCAACTTCATTCACTAAAGCCTTGGGAGTGCTTATGTTAAACTCATTTGCAACAAGCTAGGAGCATATGATACTTATGCTCTAGCTTAAGGGGGAGTATTATTGGTTAGTTCAGTAAGTTATAATAAGTGTTATTGCTATGTAAGTAAGCATAAGTTTGCAAGGGTATTATGATCATCATTATGTGCTTGACATACAATTATAAATAAAGGGACAAACCCATCGTTGTGATCAAATCTTCCAATTTACCCAATACTTCAACAATTATAAAATAGTATTATGTCATTTTGAACATTAAAATATTATTAAATTTTATTGTATATTTATAGTATTATTATACATTTGTGTTTAATGATACCATAATAGTAATATATTATTTTCTTTACTTTGTGTAATATATTTTGTAATTATATATTATATTATATTTAATATCTATATATATGTACAAGTATATTTATGTAAGTACTTGGGTATGCATGTGTACGTATACATAAATATGAGTATGTGTACATATATAAGTATGCATATGCATGCATGTGATATGCATGTACAGTATATTGTACTTGAAATTTATTATGACACCAATCTTTTGATTCCAAGCTAGGGGCCAACAATCAAAAGTAGGCTAACGAGGGGATTCAACTCCTACATGGAAAGAGAATAGCATTGAGATTCCTGCCAATCAAACTTTAAAAAATGGAATTGACCATTCAAATTCTAATTCCAAGAGTCGATTACCAATTACCAAACGCCTCCTAAGGTTATTAACCGTATTATTAATTGGAGAGTGCGTGTGCACGTGTGCGCATAGTAAAAGTTCATTAATGAGAGAGCGCATCAGCTGAGTAGTGGTAAGCTCTCACCTCAAATTTTTGAGAGGACGTTTTGCTCGGAGCATCTTTCAACATCTCTCAGAATGTGCTTGTTCGCATGTTTGTTAAGGCACCAAAATCTAGTATGGTGGGAATTTTAACAATCGTAGGAATGAAAATTCCCACAAAACACGGGTCCCATTCCCACCCTTTTCCATGGGGCCTTCCCCATGGGTAAGTTTCACGGCAATCCAATTCTCACAAGAATCATTTTTTTAACTAAATTTCTCCCACTATTTTGGCTGATTGGACATTAATATCCTCATCATATGTTATTATTACACATTATAATAATATTCATTAATAATGGATTATCATAATAACATAAAACATAAATAAAAATATAAAAATAATATTATTATTATGTTATAATAATATAACATAGTAGTTGAAACTTTGAAATCATATCACCTTCCATTATTATGTGTTTATTTTTTTTATTTATGATGGTTGAAATTTTCAGGACATGGATTTAATTTAGTAGATATTTTAATAGGTTTTGTACTGAAAATATGTTTATTTTCATCTATTTTTCATAGACAGATTAAAGGTATAATTATAATTTTATTGAAACGCCTACCAAGATACCCACATTTAACCAAACACTAACATGGGCATCTTGTTTACTTCCATGTGAATCTCATAATGTGAACCAAACAAAAATATTCACACGAGGCCAGCAGCCCATTCCCAGGTGAAAGATTCCCAAGAATGCAATTCCTTATTCCATGGAAATATTTTTTATTCCACGAACCAAACGCCCCTCAAGAGGCCCAAGGTTCAACTCCCACAAGTAGAAGCTTAAATATTTTGTGTAAGAGACCACATCAATCCAACTAGTCCAACAACTCCAACCAAGCCCCAAGTATCAACAGCCCCGAGTATCAACTGGGTTAACCTGAACTCGCTTCAAATCCAGTGTTGTCAGTTACCTGGACAGATGAATGAAAGGGGTTGTTCCAACTTTCTCTGAAACTTCAGTGGTGTTTGCATGTATAGGACAAAGCCTTCTCCTTTTGGCATGTATAATTCATTCTTTTTCACTACATTGAAAAAGAAAACAAAGATGCATTGAAAATTCAACATCTGACCATGCTTCTGCCTCCTAAGATCTAATCTTTATACGTATGACAATTAGACATATACCTATGCAATGCACCTAACCTTAATGTTCTTGTTTAAGCGAACCCGCTTCTTCCATTTTTGTTGTTATCATGAAAGGTAACACCCTATCTAAATTATAAATAACAAGGACAGCAGGAATCCAACAAATCATCCCAAGTAAATGCTGGGCTGGGAAACCAATTATCGAAGTAAAAGGTACACAGACAGAAAAGCATTGGTCAGCCAGGTAATCATCATACACTGGCTGCTCAAAAACTTCCTGATTTACAACCATTACATCCTGTTCATTTCAATACAGGCTGTTTTGACTGGAAAAGCATCCTCCCCAGCCCCAACAATTTGTTTCTGTAGATAAATTTTTATAGATGTTTAAAAAAAAAAATACTAGAGATGCATAAGCTGAAGCGGTTCATAACAGGCATTGCAGGATTTGCATATAAAGAATCAAGGTAGATCTGAGAAGCAAGATGAGTCATTACAAGTTGCATTTGAAGACACAAAAAATCAGAGTCCAATGCAACAACAGACAGCAGATTATAAGTTATAACTTAAAAATTAATTTTTAATGCTTGGGCACCTCATAGCCTCGTCTCCTTCTTTAAATAGCAGGGGAAACAAAACCAAAAAAAAAAATGCTTTGATGCTGGACTGTTACATTCCATTGAGAATCAATACACCAATCAAAACAGAACAAACAAGTTTCCTAAGATTTAAAGACAACATGCAAGTCTCACATTTGAAAAATGTTCTGGTTCGTTCACTCCTATGAGTATGAACCACAAACTCAGCAGAAGATTCATGTATATAAGAAACAGTGGCAAATGACAATTTATAGACAGAAAAGATACCTCATTTGAGCTGTTGAATTGAGAATCACCAGTTTCCTTGAAATCTAGTGAAGGCCCTGCATTGCCCCAGCATGCTGTATCAGCATCACGCAGAACTTCACCAGAAGATGCACTTGACCTCTCATGAATTTTACTAAGAGAGTTCCCTCTATCCTTGTTTCCTTTCGCAGAAAACTTTGGGTCAACTTGACCTGTATTTTTATAGGAGTCGGATGCTCCCAATTGCATAGAAGTATTGCATTCCTCAGGGACAAGAGTGGTGATTTCAGAAGATGGAGGTTTCCTCCATCTAGTGGCTAGACTTAGCTCAGCCAGCTTTTCCTTGGGAGTAGGTATGTTTCTGTCAATGTGCTCCAATATTCTCCTGGCCAACTGACTAGACTGTGGATGAACAGTTGCAACACCTCCTTCCAAGCTATCAGGTGCACCATCCACTGACTGAATTTTTGACGTGCTCCTTGTTGCTCCAAAATCCAACTGATTCTTGATGGCAGGCAAAAATTCCTCAGAAGCAGTTGAATATCCCACCTGCGGAGGACCATTTTGGGTTGAATGGAAAGAAACAGATCCTCTATGAGTTTCAGAAACAAACTTATGCCCTATCCTGCGAATAGGTCCTCCGGATCCATAGCTTTCATTCAATGCATCAGTCCTTGACTTTGCCTACAAATTCAAATAAAGGTGTAAAAGGGCTTACTAGAGTCAAATTTTCAGAGAGGTAAAAAAATATGAACAATATAATTTGAAAGTCCATTTTCAAGTAAGGATAACCATCTTTTCTATCATGAGCACAAAAGACACACAACTCAGTAAGCAGCAATGATACTCCTGAAGTGGCGTAAAATAAGACAATTCATGTAAACTTTTTTTTCTAAAACTGCTAAAACCCTGATTAGAATATACACACATGCATAAGTGTTCACACAATATGCTCACACCAAGCCAGTAAAAAATTCAAAAGATGACATCAAAAAATAGTTGCACAGCCCAACAAAGTAAAGCCAATAAAAAATTTGAAATGAGGTTATGACATGCTGCATAAAAACACCAAAAAATGATGTTTTCTTTTTTGGGGGATTTGGGCACATCTGCAGAAGAAATAATCCGGAATTGAAAAAAAAAATGTCAACCATACAGCCAATTCATGTCAAATATTATAAAGGGCAATCTACATGAAACAACCAAAAACTGATAGGGTGTCACAAGCTGATCAGGAATAAAAGAAATCCCATCCACAACTCTACAGATAACTCCAATGTGCCTTCAAAAGCTGATCATTTGGTTATCATCTATAGCTATGGCTTTTATATCCAAAACCACAGTACAACTGCACAAGGGTATTTCAAGCTCAAAGTTTGTGAATTGCCAAATTGGAATCAGAATTGCGTATCAATTCATTGCCTCTAGTTTTTTCTGGATTTTTTTTTTATGGCAAAAGAAGAGATTTCATTGATAAGAGGAGAATTTACAAAAAGGAGAAAAAGATTTCTCCCATTGAAGTTCTGGAAAAATAAAGAAAAAACAAATGAATAAAACAAAAACTGGTAAAAAAAAAACATAAAAATAAGAGCAGAAGATTCCTCCAGTCTTGCTGAATATACGAAAAATTAACTCCCTTGAAGCAACCAAACCCCACACACCATAAAAAAGCCAGGTAATGAATCTTCTTCCAAACCAGCTGCCAATACAATATTCTTCCTGAAAAAATATGTGCATTGTGCTCCAACCATAATCCCCACCGCAATGCAAAAATACCATACTTCCATGGTGTCACCCTCTCCTTCCTTCTACCGATCCCCTCAAAGGAATCGACAACAATTCTTCCATACAAACCTCATGGAGGAAGGGTAGATAAGTTGTGATACTTAGTTCATATCAGATGTCGAAAATTGAAAGTGATAATATCAAACAATGAGCTAAAGGAAGAAAAGTTGTGAATCTCCTGGTAGAGAAAAGATTTCAGAGGTACTGTTAATAGCATCCACAGATTGAGGCTAGGCTATCTTATTTCTTTCTTTTTCCCCCCATTGTTGTAGAAGACACCTCATTCTCATCCTTTTTGCATTTATTTTCTTCTTTTAAATAAAATTTATTTTTCTAACTAAAATTTTAAAAAAAAAAAAGATTTAGTAACAAAAATGAAAGAAATAGATGACAGAAAAATTGTCACTGCTTATGATCACGATATCCTTGTCAAAAAGTGACTTACTCGCACCATGTCAGACAGTTGGAGTCAATAGCAAATGAAATTATATTTTATTGTAGTAAAACTGAAGTCAAAAGCTTCAACACTTCAATCCTCCCTGTCTCATCAGTTTAGAGAATAAGCCAGCACCTCCCTAAAAGGTTATACAGTGACATCCCTGGACTTCGTCAATGAGTCTGTCTTCCCCCTCAGCTAATCAGTAATCCTTCTTTTTTTTTTCCTTATTGGATATACGAAGAAATTTCATCAAAGAAGAATGAAAATGCAAAAAGGAGAATAATAAATCCTCCTTTGAAGTAAAGCTAACAACAAAAGATTAAAAAAATAATAATGATACAATTCAAAATGACGATGCCTGCTAATATCCCATCACCCATGGTAGATAAGAAAAAAAGCACTCCTTAAAAACAATCAGCAGCAAAATCCAACGGACATGTGACGAATCCTGTCCCAAAGAAAGGAACACAATCTTTCTCTTCTAAAGATGCACACATTCTGTTCCAACCAATTTCCCCACAACACTACAAAAACAGCACATTCCCACAAAGCTGAAGCATCTTTACTACTGCCAAATCCTAGAAAGGCAATTGCCAACAAATCCTCCACTGCCCAATTGTCTCCAAAGAAAACAAACAACTTATTCCAAACCCTCCAAGTAAAAAAACAATGTGAGAAAGATCAGAAGCTGATTCTGAACTGTCAAAACATAAAGTGCACACAAACAACCAGATAAAAGCCTTAATCTCATAAAGGACTTTGGCCTTTCATATGCTAGGATGAAGCCGAAAGGACATGATGGGCCTAATCAAATGATCAAAAAAAGATTTAAAAATAAACCCAAAAAGAATCTTAAACCCACAAAACAACACCCATCCCACTAGAAGGATACACAACCCTCCAACAACGACAAAGAAAAGAGCTCCTCCACGGTTCCACCTTCCTATCAATAAGAGATCAAAAGAGATAGAAATCCCAAGAGAAACTAAAAGCATTAGAGATCAAAAGGGAAGAAATGACATCATTATGCATTGAGTAAAGACAATGGAGATTTGGAGAGAAGGAAAAGAGATGAAAAATGCAGAATCCCCCAACCAAATGTCTTCCCAAAACAAATTTGGTATAACAGTTGAGGGTCTATTTGGTATCATTGTTGTTCTCTGTTTTCTGTTTTTGTTTCTCCACAGTGAAGAAATAGATTATAAAAACGCGTTTGTTTATGTTGTCAGTTTTCTGATTCTGCCGCCGGTTTTCAACTATTTGTCAAAAATCTGAAAACTAGATTTTATAGTTTTCAGTTGTTTTGGCAACCTGTTGCCAGAAACTTTAATATCCAAAAATAGTTTTTTTGGATTAAATTATTCATATTATACACTTTTAAATTAAAATCAAAATTAAATGATCAAACGAATTTAAATATAATTAAAAGAAAAATATACATCCATTTCAAAAAATAGTAATAAAGCCAATTAAAAAATACTTTTACTATTTTTCAATTATCATATCCAATAAAAATTTTATTGTAAAGTAAAATTTGACAGTAGAACAATTAAAGTAAAATAATTATAATAAATTTTATTTTTATTATAGTAATTTTTTAATTTGTATTATTTGTAATTGTAACATTTTAATCATATTTTTTATAATAGTATTTGATTTAAAGATGAAAATGAGCATTCTTTAATTAAATTTTTAATTTGTATTAGTTTTACAAATGTTAATCAAACAGGTTGCCAGTTTCTAGGTTTTAGTCTCTGTATTTGGTTTTTGGTTTTTGGTTTTTATTTCTCTAATTTTCGACAGTGATACCAATACTGAATAAATATTCTTCACAAAACAAAAAATTACAAATTAACCAATTCAATCATACCAGCAACAAATAAAACTTCCATTTCAACAGATATTTCAAGGGTCACAAAGTCAAAATTAAATTTTGACAAAAATTTTGATATTCATAGAAATTTCAATTCCAATTTCAAGAACGCGGGAAACTTAAAATCAATCATGGAAATGGAACTTTAAGAAAAATTAGAATAGATGATTTTAATAATTAGAAACAGAATTTTTTAAAAAAATTAAATTTCTCCTTTTATAAAGTTTATATTTTTATTTTTCTGAGATTTTGGACAGTTTATATGAAATATTGAAAAAAAGAAATAGAAGCATGACTTCATATTGAACCCTCCCAAGATTTGAAATTTTGATCGAATGAAATTACCAAATTTTAAGAACATTCGTAAATGTAGATTAGTCCTAACCTATTCTTCATTTAAACAACATCCCTCCTTGCTGGTAGACTTAAAAATTGCCCAATTCTTACACCAAGGTGTTCATGTCAATTACCATTTAAGCCTCAACCATTAACCAACTAAGGAAATAGTAGAGAAGCCAGCTGCACAGGATTATAATAACATCAGTATCAAGGGATACAACTACAAAAACATGTCCAGAATGAATATTTACCAGTCCATATGTTGGGGTTCGCAATTGCTGTGAGGGAGTTGACAGAATGTCAGGGTACCGACTGCTATCACCCTGCAGTTGAGTCAATTGATAACATGGAGAGAAGAAAATGACCATTACATATACAACGCCTCATTCTTGAAATAAAAAAATAAATAAAAATGCAAGATATTTATTTATTTATTTATTTATTTGGTGGGGGTTTTCATAAGATGAAGAAGATACCTTGCCCTTAGACTTTGAATAAATAGTTCTTGAGTAGGGAGTTCGAGGCAAATTATGTAAACCAAATCTGACTCTTGGATTTCGAGGGGTTAAATACCCACTCTGTTCCTGTACCATGGCACCAGGCCAGCATATGGACGACTTAGGTAGAGGAGATGGAACAAATGTCATTGATGCAAATTCATCACCATGTAGTAAAGCTTTATCATCTTTGGATATTGTGCTCTTAGGACCAAGGCCAATGTCCAATACTCGGGTTCCCATATAGGCTCTTGCAATTTCAACTGGTGAAGCACCAACTTCATCTTCATTCTGCAAATTATAACTATCAAATTACACTAACCTTGATTTTGAACATTATAAGCTATCAAATTACACCAAGAGATCACGTGAATCTTGGTTCGTGCATTTCTACTTTGCATGCATGCAACATAAACAAAGACTTCCCCAATTATATCATGCAAACGATTGTTTTTATTAAAGGGCCTGCTAGGTTCATGAAATGCCAGATCCCCTCCCTTAAAGTCAACTTTGAGAAGACAAGTCCACAGATAAAAGAATCATGAAACAAGCTTCAAAGAGGCAAGAGCATAATAGAAAGAAGGAAATAAGCTCCTTAGCACGAGAATACTAGTAATCTTGGAAGAAGCCACAATTTCCCCATTTTCCTTTGCTTTTTCAAATCAGGGGGGAGGGGAATGTTTGGTTGTTGACTCTCAAAGTCTACCCACAATTTGCCAAAAATGTTATCTTTTAGATCCAACTTAGGATTCCTTCTCACAAACCTCATTCCACTTGAAACTCCATAAACATATTTAATCCTTCTGCATTTGTAAGTGCGTTACTCATTCTATTTATTTCCTTAAAATATTTAAAGTTTTGAACTACATCAAGTGTTATTAATAACCATAAACAAACTCTCTTCAGTACCCTTAGTTCTGCAACAGTGTTGTTCCTCTAGGTATAAATTCATTAATATACAATCCAAAATTTTCTAAGATTACCTCTCCTGAGAATATTATAGGAAAGATAAATAGGCCCTCAAGGAATAAAATCAAGTAATACCAAGTGCACATTGGAGCCTGGGGAGCGCAAGACTTACCCCCATATAAGGGTGTACAAGAATTACTTAAAACTGAAAACCAGACCAAAATTGAACCACTATGCATTTAGGTTTGGTTTTTCGATCCCAGTTTTTTATTTTAAAAATTGATTTTCAGTTTCAGTTTCAGTTTTACAAGAAAATGGAACCAAAATATAAATGTTATTTTATACTTTTATGTTCATATATTTATGTAATCATAACTCATTAACATTTCTATTCTTATGAAGATTTTTTCATATTCTAAATTTATTAATTTTATTTTAGCTTAAAACTGTGGTAGAGTTGTCCATAAACTGAAGGATAGCCTACAATGCAACCCACCGCTAGCTACAGCAGCACACCGCAGCCCCTGGCTGCTGTAGCCTACAGCACACTACTGTCTTGTATATATTTGTCTAGCATTGGTCGATTATCTTCCCCTTCGGATAAATACTCACCCCACCCCACCCAACTCAGTCCACATGGTAATAGGCCTCAGGCCAGTTACATCAAGTTGGGCTCAGTAAGTTGCTTGGCACAATGAAAGGTTAAATTGGATGTCAAGGTTCTATTGAAGCGCTATTTTCCAGTTTGGTTTTATAAATTAAATAACCAATAACTTTAGTTTGGTTTACAGTATTGGTTCAAACAAATCGAACTAAACCAATTACACCCCTACCTCCACACTTGGAGAGACTTAAAAGTATTGTCTAATTAAAGAAGAATATGTACATGTGTGCATCATGTCTATAAACTTTATTTCAAGGGTTGATGTTTTGAACACTCCATCTTTGATCTTTGTCTTAACAGATAGCGGCGTAGCGCTCATATCCATTTGACATCATGTCTATAAACTTTATTTCAAGGGTTGATGTTTTGAACACTCCATCTTTGATCTTTGTCTTAACAGATAGCGCTCATATCCATTTAAACAAACCTGAGGATCTGTTTGGTATCATTTCAGCATCCGTTTCTTATCATTTCTATTTTCTGTTTTTCGTTTTCATTTCTATACAGTGAAGAAGCAGATTATGAAAATATGTTTGTCTACGTTGCCAGTTTTCTATTTCTGTTGTCAGTTCTTAGCTATTTTCAAAAAAACTGAAAACTAAATTTTATGGTTTTCAGTTGTTGGCAACATATTGCCAGAATACTTTAACATCCAGATTTACCTTTTGAGGATTAAATCATTCATTTTATACATAATTCTTAAATAAAATTAAAATTAAAAAATTGTATGAATTTAAAACATAATTAAAATAAGAATATCCATGAAATTTCAAAAAAGTAAAAAAAATAATAACCATTTAAAACATATTTTTCCTATTTTTGAATTGTCATGTATTATAAGATTATTCTTATACAGTAATTTTGGAAATATAATAATTAATTAAAATAGTTATAATATTTTTATTTTTATGGTAATTTTTTAATTTGTACTATTTTAAAATTTTACTACTTTAATCATATTTTTTAATTGTTATTTAATTCTAAGACAAGAAAAAGCATTTGTTCATTCAAGTTTCTAATTTGATTTTGTTTTGAAAATATTAACCAAACAGCTTTCTGGTTTTTCGTTTTCAATTTCAGTTTCTGGTTTTTGTTTTGTTTCTAGTTTTTTTTTTTTGTCATAATGGACAGTGATACCAAACAGCCCCCATATTTTTTGTTTTCTTTTTTCATTTCTCTACAATGAAGAAACAAATTATAAAAATCCATTTGTCTACGTTCCCAATTTTCTGTTTATATTATCGGTTTTCAATTGTTTTAGGAAAAACTTAAAACCAAATTTTATGATTTTTAGTTATTTAAGCAACTAAATCAACTTTTGTGGATTAAATCATTCATTTTATACAAAATTTTTAATTACAATTAAAATAAATGGCCATATGAATTAAAATATAACAAGGGGTAAAAGACACTACCTGCCCTGAGGTTTTGCAAAATGACACAAACCTCCCCTAAACTTTCAAAAATTTCACAAACCTCCCTTGATGTTTGCTAAAAACACACAAACTTCCCCTTATATTTCGCAAAGAGACAAACTTTTTGAGGGATGAGTGTCCTAAAAATCAATTGTCAAGAGAGGTTTGCGGGATTTTTGAAATCTCAAGGGAGGTCTGTGTCTTTTTGCCAAAACTGAAGTCTAGGTCTTTTATTCTAACTAAAACAAAATATCCATAAATTTTCAAAAAATAATAATAAATAATAAAATCTATTTAGAAAATATTTTTATTTATTTTCAATTATTGTACAATAAAACTGTTCTTGTAAAGTGAATTCTAAAATATAGTAATTGAGAAAAATAATTACAATAATTTTTATTTTTATAATAATATTTTATTTTTATTTTTTTTGCACTTTATATTTTAATCATATTTTTTATAATTTTAATTTGACTCCAGGACAAAATGAGCATTTTTTCAATCAAGTTTAAAATTTGTTTCAGTTAGAGAAATATTAACCAGACATGTTGCTCATTTTCAATTTTTTGTTTCTCCTTCCAATTTTTAGTTTTTGTTTCTGATTTTCATTTTCATAATTTTTGCAGTGATACCAAACCACCCCTAAACAAGAATTAAAGTTGAAAAAGTTCATAAATGTATGAAAAATGCAGTATTCTTTCTTCATTTTATTTTGACATCAATTTTCAATATTAGATATAACAGAATAAATTTCACTTATTCCATAAATTTCATATATTTACAAATATATTTTACTCATTAAAAAGTGCAATAAAAAAGTATAAATGTATCCTATGCTACTGAGAACGAAAAATCTGAAAAGAGATGTTGAATATGATTTGGTATTAAACAACTTGACATAAGCAAACAGTGTATTCTCCTCACATGTCGTGACTGAAATGGTGGACTGATATTGCATATTTTCTTTACTCACAATTTTCTGGGGAAGAGGAGTTGATGTTCCCCAAATAGCTCTATTCAAATCTTCTTGCTTTTTTTCAGCCGTCCATTTTTGGCTTTCTTGGGCCACTAATATCCCTTCAGCTTGTGCTCCTGCATCCATGGTTGGATTATTTTTTTCCTGCTGAACATTAGAAGGATCAACAACCTTTGAATGCAATATCTCAGTCAATCGATCAATTTCTTCCCTGCACAGCAAAGCAATGCAAAGCATTTAGATGGCAAGTAATAACACATGTCTGCATGCATGTTGGTAGTACAATGCCCTCCAAGTCTATTAAAGACCACAGGTGCAAGGTGAGTACTCAAGTCCATTGACAAGGTATTAAGGGAAGAGCCTAGGTTATAGGTGATATTATTAGGCAACATGATATCATTCAGCATACCAATGCACACCTATTCCTTAAAAAATTATGGTAATGAACTTTCATTGAAAAGCTTAAGCAATAAGAGAAAAAACTAAAATTTTTCATGGCAGTTGCTCAAACAAGTAGAAATCATAAACAAACACTGCTATAAGAAGTCCAAAAAGAGCCTAGATCATTGTTCTTCAACACATATACACAAGGCAAAAAATGTTTTATCGACATTAATAGAAGGGCCCTCTAGAAGTTATCTTCACTTAGACATGTTAAATGAGTGGGTATGGGTCAAAATGTGTGAAAGCACTAGTGGACCATTTACCCATTTATAAAAATATCTTGACCCATTTATGATCCTACCCATTTATATACGGGTCAATCCATTTACCCATTTATATACAGGTCAACCCATTTACCCATTTATATACGGGTGAACCCATTTACCCATTTAATTTTAAAACATGAAAAACCAATTGTCAGATACCAAGTTAAACTTGTAACTTCAAATATTACATGTTCATGCCATCCTTAAGTGTTATTTCATTATCCGGTTGAAAAATATCCAAATTGTATTAGTAATTACTGAACTATGTAATTACGCAGTTTAATTTTAAATGATAGGGGTAGTCAATATTATAACTAATATACCTATATAATTACATGTAACAGAGGCAAACCACTTGTGTACATATATAATTACTTAATTTAATTATAATTTACCTAGAAAATTTTTTCCCCTTCAACATCTGCTCAATTTCACGAAGTCTGCCATCATCAGACAGGCTGCCTGCTTTGTTTTCTCTGTGATCATCAAGGTCTGTGTTGCATTTTGATTTATCAGCTGCTTTACTAGGACCTTCTACTCCAGCAAATGTGGATGTCCTAAGCTGCATGAAGATGATTCCAAATGTTTAAAAATGGCATAGATTATCTTGTTCAGAAGAAAAGGGGCAAATGATCAATGATAAAGACAAAGAAATAGAATAATAGAACTTCTCTTAATAATTCATTGTCCCCCACCAATCAGAAATCTGGAAAAATAAAAAAGTCTGAACATGTTTCCATATAATGCCACCAATTGACCATTAAACAAAAACTATTAGAAGATAAGTAAATTTAAACCTGTAATTTAATCCTCTCAACACTTAAAGAAAAGAAATTCTCATGCAACAAGAAAGACCGCCTTATCATTAGCCAGATATATGAACAAAAAAGAACTATAAAATAGAGTAAAAAATAAGAAAAATGGGTAAATAGTATACCAATCCAACACACATCCTCCTTCAACAATAAATAGTCCAAAATCATTCTCAAGTCACACTCTTTAAGGCCAAATCCTTCAAATGATCAAGTCTCTTTTTTCCTTTAAAATATTTCAATTCCTCATCCGCATGCCAGCAAATATCTCCACATTCAAATTCTTCAAAGCCAACTTATAATATTCCAATCTCTTCATAAACCTAAACCTTCCCACCCTTCATAAGGGCAGTGCCTCCAAAAACTACTCAACAAAAGAAAGAGAATTAGAGTGAGTAAACCACATGTTTACACCTAACTTAAGAAGATTTCAAGATGAGAAGAAATGGTCCGCTACCAACCTAACAAGAACGTCCTGTGGCATATTAGGAAAATATACTCTCACTCACTATGGCACAAAAACTAAAAGAAGCCACCAACCGATCCCTCCAAAGACCAAGTATGGGTGCATTTGGTATCACTGTTGTCACTGATTTTGTGTTTTTTTTTTATCTTGCGACACAAAATTCAAGTACAAATACGTGTTTGGTTGTGTTGTGTCTAGAAATCTCAAATAAAACCGTTTTTCCAGTTTCGTCAAAAAGTAAAAGTTGCTGGTTCGCAAAATGTGATGCATATTTCAATTTTAAAAACCTGCCCAAAGGTCAAGTGTTCAACTCTCCCAAGTCCCAACTGGCCATTTCACATCCTCCTTTTTTTCACTTGAAACTAGGGTCTTGAAGCAAGTCATGGCATCTCCCTCCCCCTCATGCCAGCAACTCCACCCCTTCCCTCCCTCCTCTATCCGTACGCAGAACATTATTCATCTAGTCTTAGCTTGATCAGTTTTTATTCTGAATTTATATATTATCTGCAACCAATTCATCTATTCTCTCAATCATTCATTGCAATGGATATCTCTTGAAGGGTTTGAGAAGCATCTGAAACTTATTCTGAATTAATTTCAACTTACTCTTAATAGATGAACATTATTCATCTCTTTTTATAGGAAAAAAATAAAAATATTAATAGTAAAAACGGAATATATAATGAAGAGGAAAAAAAATCCTCGTAAAGATTAAAAAATAAATAAATACAATCATGTTCATAAATCGTTCCAGTCTCTCTGAAAATCCTCAAAACACACACACCCTTAGACCAACCTGCTCTAAAAGCCCAAAGAGATGTCAAGCACTGAATCTTCTCCCAAAGCAAAGTTGTAGACACCTTCTTTCCAGAAAAAATGCGTGTTCCACCCTGATCAAATCCCCAACATGACAGCAAAGAATGTACACCTTTCCACAATGTTACAGCATCCTTTCTCTTCCAAAACCAAATGAAAGAAATACCCAATAAAACATTCACCATATTTGGGCCAACCAAACCTATCCAAATAATCCAAAAAATCAATACTACATGCTCAAGAAAACGGACTCTGTATTTTGGGACAATGCCTTAGAAGGCCTCCTACTCTGCAACAGGTTGTTGGTGTTAATAGTCTACCAACCAAACAAATGCCTAGATCTTAGAAGGGGAAGGGACTTTTTTATCCAAATACAAAAACGAAGAATGAAAGACATATTTGACCTAATAAGATGATAAAAAATGGACTTGCAAGAAAAATCACCAGCATCAAGAACCTACACCCTAACATCCATCCTATTGGCAAAGAAGAAAGCTCCTCCAATTCTCTCACATATAAGGTGGTGTTTGATCATCAAGAATCCGCTCTAGGAATTGAAGTTCTCTTCCATTAACGACCTTGTTCATAGAGACTTGCCCTTTCTTACCACCCAAAAGATAAAATTCATTAAATAAATTTCTCCCTACCAATTCCTGTAACCCTTACACAAAACTCATCAAACTACCTCCTTTCAATCCTTCAGGAATAAAAATTCGGAACTCCTAACTTAAAAAAAATAATATTTTATATTATCTATATTTGATAAATTACAAAAAGGCAGCCTGGTGCACAAAACTACCACGAATGCATAGTCTAGGGAAGGAGTGAACCACAATGGATCTAGACTATGCAGTCGTACCTTGCATTTTTTGCAATCCACGCCTCGAACCCATACCTCTAGATCACATGGCAACAACTCTATATCTCTGTACAAAGACTGCCCTTCATATTTAATAAATTACATAATAATAAAATATAATAATTTTAAAATCAAAGATAATATGTAATATTAATAATATAGTTATAATAAAATATAATTATATAATTATATAAATAAATATAATATAATAAATTTTTTATTGCAAAAAAAATATATTAAGAAAGTGAAATGATAAAATTAGAATCAAGGAGAGGGCAAGAGATCCTAATGGCAGGGAAAACAAAAATGAATAAATAAAAACAAAACAAAAAAGAACATTAAAAGAAAGCAAAATAGAACTAACAACCCAACAACCCCTAGTTAAGAAAAAAGAAAACCTCTCTTCAAACCATTCCCTTAATAATTGATAGAGCTCAAAAGTCTTGCTAATTCCCACTGACCTTTATTCACATTTTCTTTTAACTCCATCTAATCAGACTTTATTTCCCCCATGATCAGCGAACCACAATCCCACTCCATCCAAAAGATTTGGGCAGCAACATCCTGCTCACTTATCTTCTTCACATGAGCAGGAAGAATCCCATCCTTAGAATTATTACTCACAATCAAATTCTTGCCCAAACCATACTCAAAAATAGATACATTTCCTAAATCTTCAAACAAATAAGGGGGCACATAAAAAATATCCCCCGGTGCATTAGAGAAACCAGAACCATAATCCAAATTTTGCAAATCTCATCCAACATAGACCACTATCACAAGCAAAGTCACCATCAAACTCACTATCCCTTTCAAAGATACCACACCATTTTTCTCCTTCTAATTAGCCCTTTTATTTATTTTTCATAGCTTAGAACTGGAGAAAACAGGTCTGAGTTTCTTGGGGTCTCTCTCTCGCAGGTTCTATTCTTCATCATCATCTTCTTCTTCTTCTTCCTCCTCCTCCTCTCTTCACCTTCTTCCTTCTCTTTTCTCTTCTGACACTGCCTCTAACCTCTGTTCTGTTTTGTTCTGTTCTATTCTTTCCCTTATCTGTTCTTCTTTTTCTGTTCCACCTCCCTACTGCTGCTGCTACTTCTCTTCTTCTTCTCTTCTTCTTCTCTTCTTTTTCTTCTCCTTCTCCTTCTTCTTCTTCTAATTATCTCAATTCTATCCATAAATATAAATTCTAATATCTGTCCTACATCAGGAACTTCCTTTCTTTTCTTTCTTTTCCTTTCTTTTCTCCCAAAGACCCAAACAAATTCAAGGATTCATGTTTCTTCAGCCCTAAAATCATGAAAACACAAAAAGATTTTATAGGTTGAGAAATCTTGTTTCTTCAATATTCTTGGATTTTGAATCTTGAATTTAGATTGAAGAATTCTTGCAATCCCTCATTGCTTAAACATTCTTCGATTGATTTTCGCTAGCAACATCAAATTTCCTGCGGCAGAGACAAGAATATAGCAGCCGAAGCCAGAGAAAATCAAATCCTGGTTCACCCAAAACTTCAGCTTCATTTTCCGACCCAACTCCTATTTGGGTAGATTGAAGAATTCTTGCAATTCCTCGTTGGTTAAATATTCTTCAATTGATTCTCAGTACCAGCATCAATTTTCCTGCATCTAAGGGTATTTTTCTAGCAGCTGTCTTCACCTTTTTAGTTTCAGCCACCAGTGAGATCTTCTCCTCTCTTGTTATTTCTTTTCTTATTACAGTTATTAAATATTTTTTTCCATAGTTGGTTAGCTGTGGTGATTTTGTGTCTAGGAGTAGTACGCTTAATAATTGTTTTTGGTGTTTTTGTGTTTTCATTTGCAATCTTGGAATATAACAAAAAAAAAAATTATTTTTTTATTTTTTTTCAAAAAAGTACTATTGCGTGGATTTTAGTCTAGCCTGGATGCATACTTAAAATTGTATGCTTTAAAAAAGTTTTTAATGCATTGTATTGTGTGAGTAGTTTCTACTAGTTGTAGGGTGTAACTTAGAAAAATGTCTTTGTGAAATAAGTTTGCTAAAAAAAAAAAAAATGCAAACGTGTACTTCGCCTGTGTAACACAAAGTCTTCGTACACACATCCGGTCCCAAGGCCGAATAAAGGATCAGGGTTGTGTTAGGTAGTTGACAACCAACATAAAACTTTATTAGATCTTTTTATCATGAACTATTACCAAAATCACCTATATTAAGGGAATAGACTGGGTCAGTATAAAAGGGAGAGGGTTAATAAGTTAGTACAAGAAACTAAGATAAGATTAACAACTTGGAATATAGGGACAAAGGGAAAAAGTATGGAAATAGTGGAAATAATGTTTAGAAGCAAAATTAATTTAGTCTACCTTCAAGAGACGAAATAGGTAGGAGAGAAAACCAGGGCAATTTAAAAATCAGGATTTAAACTTCGATAAACTGGCAATGAGAATCATAAAAATGGCGTGGGTATCATTGTAGATAGAAACCTAAAAAATAATGTAGAAGATGTTAAAAGAATAGGGGATAGGATCATTACAATCAAGTTAGTCTTAGGCATAGAGATAGTGAATGTCATTAGTGCATATGCTCCCCAAATAGGCCTAGCAGAAAATTTGAAAAGACAATTTTGGGAAGATATGGATAGTATTTTACAAGGGATTCCGATGTCTGAAAAGACATTCATAGGAGTTGATTTGAATGGTCACATTGGGAAGGATATTACAGGGTATGTACGGATACATGGAGGCCATGGATATAGAGCTAAAAATGAGTCCAGTGATACGATCTTAGATTTACCATTTCTTACGATTTGGTAATTGAATACTTGCTTTATAAAAAGAGAAGAACACTTAATAACTTTCAAGAGTGGATACAATAGAAGGCAAATAGATTTCTTTTTAACTAAGAACAAGGACCGTTTATCTTGTAAGAATTGAAAATTTATCCTAGGTGAAAGTTTGGCTACACAACATAGTCTTAATATTAGATATACATATTAAAGAATGGAAGAGAAGAAGTAGCATAAGTCAATACAAGAGGACTAGATGGTGGAACTTGAAGAGAGATTATGTAGTAAAATTCAAAGATAAATTGAACAAAGAGTGTGATTGGATAATAGGGGATATGGTCGATGCAAATACTATTTGGAATAAAATGGCAAATTCTTTCGTAAGGATAGCAAAAGAGGTTTTAGATGAGTCCAAAGAAAAATACTTGGGTAGTAAAGACAGTTGGTGGTGGGATCAAGAAGTCCAAAGGGTCGTTAAGACAAAAAGAGAATAGTATAAGATATGGAAATATTGTAGAAATAAAGAAAATTTTGAAAACTATAAAGAAGCGATAAAAAATACAAAAAATATTATCAATGAAGCCAAACATAGAGCTTATGATACTTTATATACTAAGCTAGATACAAAAGAAGGATAAAAAGACATTTATAGACTTGCTAGAGCTAGAGAAAGAAAATGCAAAGATTTACGTTACGTAAAATGTATAAAGGACGAGAATGATAACATCTTAATTAGAGAAGAAAACATAAAAGAAAGGTGGCAGAGATATTTTAAGAAGTTGTTCAATGAAAACCAAAATGAAAATTAAACTTGGAAGTGACAAATGAAGATAAGATTAAAAATAAGAGATTTATTCGTAAAATTAGAGTCCTTGAAGTTAAGATGGCATTAAAAAAGATGAAAAGTGAGAAATCTATAGGACTAGATAAAATACCAATTGAAGTTTGGAAATGTTTAGGAGATAGAGGAATCATTTGGTTAATTAATTTATTCAATAGTATTATTAAAATCAAGAAAATGACAAAAGAATGGAGGAAAAGTACGTTAGTATCTCTGTATAAAAACAAAGGCGACATTCAAAATTGTAATAACTATCGTGAAATTAAGGTTATGAGTCATACGATGAAATTATGGGAAAGGGTAATTGAACACAAAATAAGATTAGAAACGAAGATTTCATAAAATCAATTTGGTTTTATGCTTGGGAGATCAACAATAGAAGCTATTTATCTTTTAACAAGTTTAATGAAAAAGTTTAGGGAAAAGAAGGGCTTGCATATGGTCTTTATTGATCTAGAGAAAGCTTATGATAGAGTACCTAGAGAAGTGCTTTGGTAGATATTAGAAAAGAAGGGAGTTTGCAATATATATACAGAGGTCATTAAGGATATGCATGATAGAGTAGTGACTAGTGACAATCATATGAGGACAGTCTAGTGAGTTCCCAATCTCAATAGGTGTTCATCAAGGTTCTACCTTGAGCCCTTATCTGTTTACTTTAGTAATTGATGAAATTACTAGGAATATCCAAGATGAGATCCCTTGGTGTATGTTGTTTGCAGATGATATTGTGTTGATTAATGATAGCAAAAGCAGAGTGAAATCTAAGCTAGAACTTTGGAGAGCCACATTAGAATCTTACGAATTTAGGATAAGTAGGAATAAGAGTCAATATATGAAATGTAATTTCAGTAACGTAAGGAGTAGCAACACAAAGAAGATTAAACTAGATAATCAAGAGATTAATTGCATTAATAGATTTAGATACCTTGGATCTATTATGCAAGGTGACGGGGAAATTGAAGAAGATGTAGTACAATGAATTAAGACAGGTTAGGTAAAATGGAGTGTGTTAGGTGTGTTGTGTGATCATAGAATATCCTTAAAATTAAAAAGAAAGTTTTATAAGACGTCCATAAGGCCAGCTATGCTTTATGGTTCAAAATGCTGGGCAACTAAGAAGCAACATATACGAAGAATGAAAGTTGCTGAGATGCATATGATAAGGTGGATGAGTGGTTTAACTCTAAAAGATAAAAGTAAGAAATAAATATGTATGCAAAAATTTAGGCATAGCAATGGTTGAAAACAAGATAAGGGAGGAGCGACTTAGAATGGTTTGGGCATTTAAAACGCAAGCCTAGTAGAGCACTTGTATGGAGTGAGTTAGCTATGGTTTCTAGCATGAAAAGGGGCAAGGGTAGGCCTAAAATTACTTGGAATGACGTAATGAGGAAGGATTTAATAACCCTTAATCTAATAGAGGAAAATGCTCTGGATTGGATGAATTGGCGGAAAAGGATTCATGTGGCCAACCCTACCTAGTGGGACTTAAGGCTTGCTGTTGTTTCTGTTGTAATTACCCCTTTTATTTATGCTGGATTTTGAGCCAAAGGTTAAAAGGCTCAACTAAGGCTCACCTTGAGCCTTTTTTCAAGGCAAAGTATGCTTAAAATGCTTTGAGGCTCAATCTAAAATACCAAATCCCAAAAAGGCTAAAGCATTACACCCTAAGCCTCATGCATTGGTACAAAAGACACATCTTTTGCATCCTTTTAGTTGAAGCTCACACATTTTGGTTGTGTGATCCTAAAGTTAGATTTGGCTACAAAACTCAACTCCATTTTATATAAAAGGAATGGCATAATATGAGTTAATTCTAAAAAAGGCATAAAATGAGTTAATTTCTAAAACTCTTGAACCTCTACCTTTCCAAAATAATTGAGAGTTCTATCTTAAATCTTGAAAATAATTTGAACTTTATAATGTTACAGCTACCTCTTATCATGATTTACGCAATGAATTCAAATTAGCACTTTTTGAATGGCCAACAAATAGTTTAATTTTTTTTTTTCATTATATTTATGATATCCTCAATTGTTTCTTTATTTTAAAATATATGTAATTTATTTGCATATTTTAATCTAAAAATAAAATTCTCAAAAAGCTTAGGCCCCAACACCTTAAGGCTTATACGCCTCTTAAGTGTTAGAACGCCTCACTTTATGCTTTTGCCTCAAGAATTAATTTGCATACTTTTATCTAAAAATAAAATTCTCAAAAAGCTTACGCTTTAATGCCTTACAGCTTACGCGTCACCTCTTAAGGGTTAAAACACCTCGCTTTATGCTTTTGCCTTTTAAAACATTACTTAAGCTATAGTGAGACTCAACCAAGGTCTTAAATTTCAATTTCAACTCAAATTTCGAAGCTCCAAAAGAACGGAAATTTCAACGAAAATTTCAATTTCGATGTCAATTTCGATTTTGATTTGAAAAAATAATGGAAACTAGTAGTAAAACATGGAATTCTTTGTGAAACTTTATGAATGGTTAACAAATATAATAACAAAAGTTTTAAGACTAATATATTACAAATTAAATACATCTATGTTTTGTATAGGGTGGAAAAGTTGTAAAATAGTATGTGTATCAAACAAGTTTGTAAGATAATGTACATTAGACAGATTCAGTTAATGCAAATGAAATTTATAATTCATTTAAATATTATTTATTATAAAAATATTGATAATTTAGACATGAATGGTTAAATAAAATATTAATATAAGTTTATTTTTTCATATAATTTCAAAAGCACTTGTGTTAACCTTTTGATTCAATAAAATAAATTAAACGAGAAATTTTACTTCACTCTTGAATCTCGCGTTTGAATTTTAACAAAATTTCATTGTATAGTTAAAATTTCGACAAATTTCGCTAAAATTTCGAGGTTTCGATAAATTTCGAATGATTCATTGAGATTTCGACGGAAATTATGCAAGACAGAAATCGACTGCCATTACAATTTCAAGGGTGATGGAAATCGAAAATTTTGACGAAAATTTCAACAATTTCGTAGAAATTTAAGACCATGGACTCAACATATAAATTTACAGCATCATCTACTTTTAAGCTTTTGCTTCCCCAAGTGTTCGAACTCGCACAATTGTTTACAAGCATATTTTTTTACTTTTCCCCTTCTTTTCTGATCGATGCTCAATTGTCTTACACTCTCATAACCATAGTTGTCTTACATTTATTTCCATCATGTAAATTCCCAAAACTATTTTCCTCTTGACACAATCCATTGTAAAAAATCTCAACATTCTCTCATCCATATGATTGGATTTTCTGCTCACCTGAAAGATCCCCCCTTTTGCGTCTTTGGCTAAAAAGTCCTTTCTTAAACGATAAACCCCTTTCCGGAAGATTCTGCTCGCACTGTCCTCTTAATTCTTGGTTCTTGCTATAACATTCTTCTAGGGCCTCACTACTGCCTGAGCCCCCACTGAAAGAAACCCCCTGGCCTTTGTTAGAAAGTAAATCAGACCTTTTGGGTTTTGATACCTGGCTTTTGGGCTATAACAACAACACTTGAAGAATGAGCTTGATCCGAAGATTGGCCCATCTCAGAAGGGGCTGAATTGATCTCTCTTCCCTGTGGAGAGGAATTAACCGATTGCTTGTACTCCAGCTGCAAAACAGAGCTGATTTTGCACCCCCAACATATTGCACAATCGATTAAGGAGATTGGGCCTGCTTCAGAGAAGGAGAACTGAGAAAATCCATGGCCTGCCCATTACGAGCTTTAGGCCTGATTGTTAGGAAACTTAATAAGACCATGGGCTGCCCATTGAAAATATGAAATGGGCTTTAGACCTGTCCGCTAGGAAATTTACCTGAATCCATTGGCTGCCCATTGAAATTATTAAGTGATTTCTCTTGCAAATTCCAAGAAGTGTGTTATGCCTGCTCTGGATAAAATAATTTAGTTGAAACCATGGGCTTCCCATTAAATTTAGTTGGATCTACCCAAATAGCACACACCATCTGATCCAAGTGCGAAGTCATGTGGATAATACCTGCCCAACCCAATGAGTGGATCTCCTGGGCAGGCAGAAGACCACAAGCGCAACGGTCTGGAAATACATTAGGAAAGGCTGAAATGACTTTTTCTCCTTTATTAGATTTCAGGTGGGGAATGGAGACAACTTTTATTTTAGGCACAACGTGTGGAGTTATCCAGAGGCTCTCAGTGTCTCAGTTCCAGCCATTTACAGCATGGATTGTGATAAAGATGTTTGCACAAGTCAGCACCTTTAAACATCAATTCAGGGGTTTTCCTGGAATATCCTCTTTCATAGAAATGTGGAAAATTCAGAAGTTCACCAGCTCACCAATTTGTACAGTCATTTTTACAAGATCCAGCTTCAAAACACTCATGACCTTCCTGTCTGGTCCTTGGACAAGAAAAGGGTTTTCACTGTCAGATCCTCTTATAGGAAACTTTTTCTCCAGGAGTCGAACAACATTCACTCTCCATGGTCTCAATTATGGAAGACAGCTGCCCCTACAAAGGTTGCCTTTTTCACCTGCGAAGCAGCTCATGGTCAGATCTTAACCTTGGACAACTTGCAAAGAAAGGGCTTCTCAATTGCCAACAGATGTGCCCTTTGCATGGCTGAGGCAGAATCAGTAGACCATATCCTTCTCCATTACCCCAGGACTAGAAATCTTCAGAATGAAGCTTTGACTCTTATCGGACAACGGTGGGTTACCACTAGATCTGTTGGAGGGGAGCTCTGGGCCTAGAGAGGGATTCAGGCAACAAAGGAAACGAGGAAGGGCTATGTCTCTCATCCCTCTCTCAATTTTCTTGTGTTTGGAAAGAGAGGAATGGAAGAGTTTTCAGAAATTCAATCTCAACACTTCAGTTCGGCAAAGAGCAGTGGTTTACTGTGGTTACTAGTTGGCAAAGTGGGATTGTAGCAAATGAGCAAATGAGTTTACGTAATTTTTTATTTTTGTGACACCATTCAGGATGGTTGATTTCTTGTACTTTGGGTTGGCATCTCCTGGTTGCCCTCTTAATACACTTTCTAAAAATAAAATAAAAAATAAAAAAAAAACCTGCCCAACCCAAGTCCTAGCGCACTCTATTATTACTCTTGGATTCCCAGATTTTAGCCCATTACCTGTCACAAACCCTAGGTGCAACAAGGTCCTCCAGACTAGCAGCCACCTCCATGTCCACCATACCTCCACAGGTGCCACGATGCCCCCCACCCGGCTGGGCGTTTGACAATGAATCTCCAACCAAATAAAATATAGTATCCAAAGCATAATAAAGTGCACGGCAATAATGCTATGAATATTAATACAAATTAATTATATGACAATTAACATAATAATATTATAAAATTTATAAATAATTGTTGATTTATGATATTATTATGTAAATTTTTATATTGTAGTAACATAATTGACAAATTAGAATAATTTGGATTCTTATATCTGCATATACCAAACACCATAATACAATTCCAATTTCAGTTCTATGTTGAACCAAATGCGAGAGGGGAATCTGCTATTTCATCTTCCATTTCAATGCATTCTGAGTCTGATTTTCATTCCAATTCAATTTGCAAACCAAACGCTGCCAAGAACCCTTTTAAAATGGAAATCTCAAGAAAGTCTAGTACCATCATCAATCAAAACAGGAAGATTGCCAATCATCCATAGCGGACCTTAAGATAGAAACAGTCTTCAAAATCAGATCATTCTACAAGAAACTCTCTCCAATGGAATCAAACCGCAGCAACCTCCCAAGGACTCACATATGGAGGACAGCTGCCCCTACAAAGGTTGCTTGTCCTGCCTAGGAGGAAACACATGTAAGGATTTTAACCCTGGACAACTTGCAGGGGGCTGACTGTCACAGGTGTAATCAATTGAGCACATCCTCCTTCATTGCTCCAAAACAAGGAACCTTTGGAATATGGCTGTCCTTGATTGGGCAACGGTCAGCTACTGCCAGCTCTGTGCGAGGGGAGCTATGGGCTTGGAAAGGGATTCAGGCAATCAAGGAGAAGAAAAAGGCATTGGCCCTCATCCCTATTGCAATTTCTTGGTGCACTTGAAAAAAAGGAATAGGAGAGCATTTAAAAATTCAACTACACTGCCTCAAATTAGTAGAGAGCAGTGGGTTATTGCTGGAATCAATCAAAACAAGAAGATATCCTGGTATTATGAACCGAAGAAGATGATAGAGACAAAGAAAAGTATTTAACAATGCAACCACCCCCGCCCAGACATCCTCCCAGAATCATATATGAGAACCATTCCAAGTTTTTACTAAATCAAAGGATAAAAGAGAAAGTAAACTTGTGAGATGAACCCCAAAGATTATGAGATGAGCATCTAACCCCATAAGTTTCCAAATAATGCCCAGATTTACTTTTAATAACTCTGTATTGTACAGCAGGGAGTTAACCTTAAGGGAAAATAACCACTTGCTTAAAAGAGCTTTGTGTTTTTAGACTCCAAATCACCAAGCACCAACTCCCTCTTTAGACCTGCACACAACCTCCCAACTACCCAAATTGGTCCCTCTTCTCTCCTACCCAAGCCAACAATCTCTCTCTTATTGGCTATCCCACCAAGAATCCTTAAAAAAGACAAATACTGCAAAAGGATAGTATAAAGATGACCCTGTCTTAAGAGTGATACAATCACCTAAAGAGAAAACAGCACCCTTCCACCCATCCCAAAAAGCTAAAAAACAAGAATTAGAAATACCACCCCAAAAGGACCCATAGGTAAGTAAATAAGAGGCCAATCTAAAACATGACAACCAGCTAAAGAAGCAAATTCCAACACTAATAGCCCCAATTCCACTCTTCCCCATATCAATCAAAGACCAAAGATCCTTTCAAAAGTCTGTGAAATAATAAGGTTGTTCAAGAACAACTCGCTACAATAGCCATCTCCAGCAGTGATCCCCGTCACAATTACCAGCTTCTGACACGTCAAAATGATGCTTGTGTCGATTGTTTTGAAAACAAAAGCAATGATCGCCTGAATGCAGAGGCTGATAACAAAACCCACCCATGAATGACAGTCTGCCATCTAATGCACTTGAAAATTAGAAGTCCCTGGCCAGTTTTAGAGATTTATATGATGCTTTTGGCTCAAGCAGAGCTAACTATATGGTGATCGACAATCAGGCATTGGGAGTCCATTAAAGAGGAATCAAGCTTCTACAGTGTAACAGAGTTTGACTGGGGAGCGAAGGTGGGAAGGCCTAGGATAAAGGAGGTGATGGGGCAGGCATCAATTTTCTGAAGATAGAACAATTAAACTACTTTGATCAGCAGTTCTTGATCACAAAGAAGAAAGTAATATGTTCTTTTCTAGTACTTTTATTTATTTCCTTAAATAAATTCTTTCTAGTTTTAATTCAGCACCTATGATATTTTTTAATAGTGACACCCATTTCAAACATGGTTTTTTTTTTTTTTGTGTAATGATGTGATTTGGTTTTGTTATGAAGACATCAACAAAATTTCAAGAAATACGAAAAAATAGAACAGCCAACCAAACAGGTTTCTTCAATTTTTATTTTCAGTTTCAATGACAAAATCAAAAATATTATGATTTTCATTTCTGGTTTCTGTTTCTAGTTTTCTGCTTTTGTTTCTGGGTTTCATAATTTTTTATACTGATAACAAATGGAACCTAAACGTAGAATTTGCCAATGGGAAATCCCTTGACCCACATTCTCTAATAAAATTGTCAAAGGCTGCATACTAGAAGTAACCCTAGGGCCTCCAGCTTCTCCACCGAAAATATAATGACGTTAAATCCCAGGTTAAAACCAAACTAGGAGTACAAAAACTAAACACATAATCGAGGTCCTCCCAGAACAAAGATCCAAGACCATGCCTGGAAGTCCCATAAACCAGTGAAATCCACCATTGATCCTTTATTCAAAAATCAAACAAAATAGAAAGAGTGAAAGACTTCGCACACTACTCACTCTAATGGCATGCCTAGTCTCCCACAACAAAATCTAACCTCCAGAGATGAAGAAGACACTCTCAATCCTTACAACACAAGTCCCAAATACACATAGACAAGCTTAGTTTTTTGACTAAGCTTAGTTTTTCCTATGATTAGGAGGGATTCTCAAAATAATCTCTTGACTGTTCAACGCTTATTCACTTCTCATAAACACCCCCCCCCCCCAAAAATTCCAAACAAGGATCCTTATAAGAACAATCTACTACCTCCTTTAACCCTGCCCTTCTTTCCCCATAATTAATAAAAGTAGCCGATTTTTGCATCTCCTTAACTCATTTTTTTCCCTGCTGTATTTTGACCAGACACTCTTACTAATTTCAAATCCAAACCCCAAAAAGAGGGTCTGAGGATCTTGGTTATCCCTCTCACCCCCTTACAAGCCAATGGACACAGCATTCCCCTTTTCAATTAAAGCTCTTTGGCATTATTTAGAGTCAATAATAACATCAACTTGCAACGGAATTGGGAACATACCTTTATTTAAAGCAAGATCATAAAAAAAAAAAACCCTTAAGACAATCTTTTTTTTTTTCTACAGAAAAACCCCTTGGGGCAATCAATAGCAATTAGCAAATAAAACACCCTTACCCGATAACAGAGATGGTAAACACAAAATATCTGAACTAATCTGAATAGGAACAGGGGCAAAATCTAAAAGTTCATCCTCCCTCCTCCCCCCTCCCCCTCCCCCTCCCCCCATTGAGAACGTCATCACTCTTCGCATACAGAGCAGAGATATTACAATCACACAGCTGCACCTCAACATTAGCTTCCATCTCCTTCAAGCTTACCAAGGAGCAAGCCCTCCTCAGCCTCAAATAGACTTTCTACAACCTCCTCAATACCCTTGGTATTAAGATCCAAACTACCATTAACAGACTTTCTACATCTTCCTCAATATCCTCAACATCAAGACCCAAACCACCAATAACCTTATATTTGTCAGTACAACTAAAAGCCTTCTAGAGGGTCATGAAAACAATATTAACAAGAACTTCAAAGCTAGCTCCATTCCCCAAAGAAGGCTTTGAGCTCAAACCTCTGATAGGCTCTCCCAAAAATTAAAGCTTTCACCTGGTTGGTTGTGCTTAATAAAATAAATACTAATAACTTGCTGTGAATCAGGAGGACTTTGAAGACGCTCTCTCCCAATGTATGTGTGTTCTGTTACAAGAACTCTAAGCCAGCTTCTCATCTTCTTTGCAATGTGAATTTGCTTGGAGGATTTGGAATAAGCTTTTGGTATTACAGGAGAGAGCTAGGTATGTCCTTTGGTGGAAGGCCAGTGTAGTGCATGGATAATCTTTGGGATAACATCCCGTATTCAGCATCACTGTGATACACTAGTTTTGGATTTTTCAGAGGGATTACTGTCCAGGAGTTACAAAGAGATTGGAGGAACAAGCTGCTCATTGATCTTCTCCCTTTCTGTCGTTTTTTAGTTGTTGCCCCTTGCAATCAGAGTTCAAATTTCACAAAAGATCTCCACTTTATCTACCATGACAGAAGCTTGGCAAGGGCTGTCTTTTCGCTCTCACTGTGTTGACAATAGTTGCAGGTCATTCAGTTTCACCATTTGTCCTGATTGTCCTGTCATCCTTGAGAATGAACTGTTTTCTGTTTTTAACCAATGATTGCTTAAAGCCCAAGTTGTCTGACTTATGAGAGAACAATACCCTTGTTGTGGCTGACTAAAAGTCTGGACAGCCCAACATAAAGAGCCTATGTCCAGTGAGATCATTGGCCTTAAAATTCAGAAAGGATTTTGGAGATTAGCAGGCTAACAATCACACCTGATCATTCGATTCTATTTAGTGCACATTTGATACATAGGAATGGAATGGATTTGCAGTGGAATGGAATGAAAATTATATGGTAAATATATAAAATTTTAAAGACCAACTCCACTCCATCCTTGCCTACCAAACAAACATTGTCACCATTTTTTTTTTAACAAAATGTTTTCTGCCACAGAATCACCATGACCCCCAGCCCCAGAGCAGAAAATTCTCTATGAGAATATCTGCATAGGATAGTTCATCTAAAACAATATTCACTCAAAAACTGTCTTTTCTTTCCAAAGGCTTTTGCACAAGCACGGTAAGCAAGAAAACAGTCCGGCAAACGACTACTTCACTGCTCACACAAAACAACATCATCTCTCAGCCTCCACCCACTCAAGCACTCTCAGGGAATGTTTTTGAATCTGATTCGAAAACCTTTGCAAGGGAAAAAAAAAAGGAAGAAGAAAAAAAAGAAGAAGAAAAAACCCCTCTGGAATTAACCTTCCAGCTCAGAGTACCACAAGCCCTAAATGATTGTACCAGGGGGATGTTGTTTTAGTGAACCAAAACCCTGCTAGTTGAGATGACATCCATTTGAAACATCATCTTCTGCACCAAAGAACAACAACAACAACAACAGCAACAAATCAGAGCTATGGGATCCTATGATACACCATAACAAATCTTCAATCTTTTTTAAGTCAAAAACCTTCCTCCCAACAGCCACCCTGCATAATTGAGCTCAAATCCTCTAATTAATTAGTTAAAACTGATTGGAAACAATGGGAGTCGCCAATAAAATGAACTGGTAAACCATTGTTCTCTCTCTCTCTTTTGGGGGGTGGGGGATTGTGAAGTCATGATGAATCACACAACACAACTAGAATACAAAATAAAGTCTTCCAGATCACGATAAACAGCTGGGTATGCCATAATGCAAATGAAAGACTTAAAATGCATATATAATAAAGACCAAGTTCGCCATAAAGAAGCCAGATTTTCACCCATGCAATAATTATTCAACTATACTGCACAAGCTTTAGGACAGAATACTAATTTAATAAAAGAGCATTATACTACTATAAAGACAAGAAACAATGCAATATAACAAGAAATGAAAAAAGCCTTACATTGATAGTGCATGTTTTATCATCTGCACTAGCATTGTCATTTAATTCTGCACGCCATCATTTCCAATGGGAAAAAAACAGATCAATTATATTGATGAATAGAGGCTAAACAGAGTTCAATATAAAGTAGATTCATTCATTTAAAAGAACAAAACTACATATGAAAAAGGTATAGCAGAAAATGAGTGGTTAATACACAAGCTTTTAAAAAGCTAAACATAACTCAAAAAGGAAGTCATAAGTATGCTTACATGGGTAGAAGTTAAAGCCAACTTAGTTAAAGGAGTTGAGAAATCTAAATAAGTAAAATGGAACACAAAGAAATCTATAAATAAAATGAAAGAATGGACTCCCATAGTTCATTTATGTGCTGCAGAGCCAGCAGCAACTAGGAAAAGGAAAATGGTACCTACCTTAAATCTTTACAGTACTACATATAAAAGTACATATGAGTTTAATCATGTAAAACAAAGTGTTCAACAAAGATATTGTCACTTCTAAAACATATTCATACAAAAATATCCATATACAAAAATACCCCTATGTGGGCCTACCCAAAGTAACAAAAATATTCACTTGTTAAGTTTGTTTGCACAAATTACCCTTTTCTGGGGCTAGCAAAAAAAGTATCATCAATCTCTAAAAAATATATTTATTTTTTAAGTTTGTTTATGCAAAAATACCCCTCAATGGGCCTATTCTAAGTACAATATTACAATTGACAAAATAAGTTTATCCTTTAAGTTTGTTTACGCAAGAATGCCCGTATATGGTCCTATCCTAAGTATAACATTATATTTGACAAAAAAATCAATACCATTTAGATTTTTTTTATACCAAAATACCTCTATATATACCTACATTATGCAATAATGTTATTGTTGAGTTGTGGTTCATATTCAGAGAGTTCTCTACTTGAAGCTTTTAGAGATGGGAAGGTTTCATGCATGGAAAGCAACCAGCAATTGGTTGAGGGTTGTGCAGAGCTCATGGTACCATATCATATTCTGAATAAGGGCACGGTACCAATGTGTCTATATATTGTTATATGAGGATATTTTGGAGTTTCCACTTGGAATGAGGTAGTAAGGAAGGATTTAACAGCCCTTACTCTAATGGAGGAAAATGCTTTTCATCGAGTGAATTGGCGGAAAAGAATTCATGTAGCCTACCCCACCTAGTGGGACTTAAGGCTTCTTGTTATTGTTGTTTTTGGTGGGCACAATAAAACTAAAATCACATAAATTTGTTGTCTTTTTTTTCTCTTTTTCTATTTTTTGTTTGTTGTTTGTGAGTGCATGTATACAGCACTTGTTTCTGCAACCGTTATTATTATCATCCTTTGATCTGTTCAAATGAATTTGATCTTGCATGAAATGATAACTTCCTAAACCACTCCCCCCGCCAAAAAAAAACAAACAAAAAGAAGATTTTAAAAGCCCATCTTCTTCCAATTTAGTTTTGATAAGACATGAAGGCAAAACGCACAGGAAGCAACAATCCAAATTCTTCAATGCGAAATATTTTACTTTTTCTTTCGGTGTCACGTGTGCTACATATGCACATAATTTTCTCATGCAACATGCATTCATCTTCACCAGAAAACCTCATAGCACAATTAACCATCTCACTTCATCAGGCCACCTCCCCCCCTTTTCTCTCTCCCTCGAAAATTCAGGCATCAGTTTTTCTGAATTTATTTAATAATATTGCAGTTCTTGATTTTTTTTCTTTTCATATTCTTTACTCCAAGCCACATAAATTTGTTGTATGTTTCTCTCTTTTTTTGTGTTTTTTGATTGTTGTGTGTGCGAGCACGTATCCCACCCTTCTTTTCGCATCAATTATCATCCTTTGATCACTTCAACTGAATTTGAACTAGCATGAAATGTCATCTTCTTGACTAACACCCCCTTCCCCAAAGAAAAAAATAAATCTAAAAAGCCCTTCTTCCAATGAAATTTTGATAAGAACATGAGGGCAAAACACACTGAAGGCATCAACCCAAAATTATTAATACAAAATATTTTGTCTTTTCTTTTGGAGCCTGCCTCCACAAGATATGCACTTAATTCCTCACTGGTAAATCAAAGCACAATTAACTATCTCTAGCTTCATCAGCCACTTCCCTTGCCTCTCTCTCTCTCATATTCTTCCCTCATAGTGCTAAAAAAATATGAACAAGGGCCCAAACAATTTGTGCATAAGGAACCAGTGGGGTCCTGTTCGTACATAGCAAAGAAAAGGGATTTATTCATCATCAATATCCCATTTTTTAAATCTGGAAGAGATAAAAGCTTTTGTCTATAAAAGAAATGTAACTACCATCACCAAATCTAATGCTATTAATCATGTTTAATACTACATTTATGCTATTATTAGGATGCTTCTATTGTATAAATGAAATGAAAATAAGCTTGAACTGCTATGACTCATAAGGTGCTTATATGACACATCAACTATGCTTTTTTGTTTTCAGAGAAAATATCAGCCGAGCTAATTACTCCAATCTATGAAAAGCTTAGGGTCTGTCTAATAATGTTGTCATTTCCTGCTTTTCGTTCTTGTTCACAAAATTCTGAAATTGGCAACAAAAAACATGTTTGGTAACCTGTCTCTGTTTCCAAAAATCCTGCAATAGAATGACAATTGTTTGGAAATATGGACAAAAGTAGTCACAAAAAAAGATGCTTCCACTGGCTTTGGAAACAAAAGAAAATATAGAAGGTGGTGATTATACACCCTTCCACCTCTGAAGCACTGCTTCAAGTAGCAGCCCCAATCTTTTTTCTTCTTTTAAGATTTTTTTCTCTACCCAAAGGGCCAGACATATCCTTATCCAACCAAAACAAAACCCTTGATAGTTCCTCTTCCTCTCCAATCTGCAACAGCACCCCATTTTCATCTCACTTCACTCAATAACTTCTATTCTTCTTCTTCATAATGTATTTTTATTTTTATTTTTTTTTACAGAAGAGCCCTAACTGGTATCGTTGTTCTGCAGGCTCACTGGATCCTAATCCATCTCAAATCACTGCTGTCAAGTCTCTCTCTCCCCCCATCAGGTTATGCCTTTTGTATATTATAACAGCATTTTAAGTACGTTAATTTGTTTTCTATTTGCTTTCAATTCCTTGGATTTGTTAGTTTTGTTCCTGCAATTGTCAACAAATAATTCTCTTGCAGTTTTCATTAAATATTTGTAATTTAATTTTCTGCTTGGAAACATAATTTCTTGGAATCTTGTTCAGAATATTGGTAGTGTACTTTTTCTCTGCAATTGCTTGTAAGTTTCTTCTTTGGAATGTTTTGCTCTTTAGATGTTTCTTCTTCTTTAAACTTGTTATAATCTTTTTTGAATGCATATCATTATGGTTAAGTCTTGGATTAGAAATCTACATGGTAATTGAAGTTGGGTCTTTGAACCCAGTAATTATTATCCACTCTTTGTCTTAAGCCCAATTGAGTTTTATCATTTATACTTTTTTTGCATGCTTGTAAATTTGAGTATTATAATCTATAGATTGAATTTTATTTTATTTTTTTTGTTCGCTTGTAAATCTAAACTCTTGGATTGAGATTGTGTTCAATACTTTTTTTTCTTTTTTTCTTTTCAGTCACCAATTCCCATTCAAAGTGCACAATTGTGGCTACTAGCCAGTAATCTTTAGACTGGAATTGTTCTTTCCATGTTTTTAGCTTTTAAGTTGTGCTTACCGATTAGCAGATGCCTCCCACTATCCCAACCATACATGCTAGAAGAAGTCCACATCTACTTATCATGTGTGCAGCTTCCGTCGTTCTTAATGTGTCCTTTTTCTCAAATAGTAAATATTCTCAAGTAATTCTGAAGTACTATGAAAACTTTTTGTATTGCTATTACGTATTGTGGACGGACTATGGCAGTGTGACGTATAGTACAGTTTATATTTATCACGTCTCCAAATATTTTTCCAGGATTACCAAACATATTTTCTATTTATGTTTCATGTTTCCTATTTTCAGAATTTCAGGAACAAAAAAATAAAAATTTAAACATCAGAAAAAATGGATAAAATAAAAATGAGTTTGAACTCATATGCTATGGCCTATGAGTACACCATGCTTACAGAGATACCAAAAGGCTAATTACTCTAATCAATTCAAATTTATCATTTTGCAAATGCGATCCCATATAACAACTTTACCCTTCGTAACAATCAACAAGAACATAATAATAAAATTTTATAAAATCCCAAAAAAAAAAAAAGGAAACGCTTGTTTCAGTAGATTTCATCATTTACAGAGGGGAAAAAAAATTTAAATACTCAATAATAAAGTGCATGAGTTGAGTAGTAGACCTCCAATCATGTAAGCATGTAACTAATGTTTCCTTGCCAATGGAAATTTTTTCTCAACTCATAAATCCAACAAGTTCCTATCTTCATGCAATAAAAATGAAACCCAAAAAACTAACTTGCCATATAAGGGAGCAAATGCTCACAAAAGTGTTCTGCCCAAGCTTAAATGTTGGAGCATTTTCACCAAACAGAAGCTTTCTTGAGAGAGGAAAAAAAGTTCAACAATTTTTTATTATTATGCTTTTGTTATAAAAGGGAGTAAAAATCGAATGAGGAATCCTATTCCACTTACCAAAATTTACCCCTAAATATGGTCTAGTACTTGAAAATCAATAACAAACCCCAAATTCAACAAATTGACAAAAGTCCTCATATTCTTATTAGAAATCTGTGAAAAAGGATCGCATATCTTCATGCCTTCATTAGAGCACCCAAATATAGAAAGTTGAGAAAAGTCCCCATATTCTTATTAGAGAACTGTGAAAAAGGATCGCATATCTTCATGCCTTCATTAGAGCAATGTAGTCCTCTCTCCCTCTCTCTTTCTCCACACACATATCCTCAAAAGGTCACCAAAAAAACAAAACTAAACTCATATTGCCTACAATTGCTTCTACATCAGATCCCTCACATACTAGCTATAAAATGCATATTTTGTACTGTTAGTAAAGAGAAAGAAAGTTCTCCATGTGCATATGTAGGCATAGCCAAGAGCCTTTAAACTATATATGAATTTAAGACTTGAAGAGTTAGAAAAATTTAAGAAGAATGTTCAATTATGTAGTAATTTAAAAAAAAGAAAATGCATTATTCTGATTAGCTATAATTTTCTCAACAACCCACTCACTGTAATTCCCTCCTCACAAATTGTTATGCGTCCTTTACTTGGAAAAAGAAAAGCTCAAAAATGACATGGATGGCTAGTAGAATGTGAAAATGATTTTAAAAATGGGTCAATGGCTAAAATGTGGGATCTACTGTTGAAAATTGCATATCAAATTGGGCCAGAGCTTTTTAAAGCCAGTTTATAAAGGATTTAGTTTTTTCACTTTATTATTGTGCCTAAAAGGAATTATTGGGTGCATCGAGTACCCAACAAAGTACAATTTCTAGAAACTTTTTATCCCTTGTGAGGCTGTGACATTGCACCGTCACGAGCCGAGCTTGTTCAAGGCATTATGCTTGCCTGTGACCGCTTGTCTCGTGCATTTGGGATGGGTTTCCATCATGTAAATACTAGTGTAGGTTTATTTTCTAGAAGTAGTTTCTCCCTATGCCAAATAAGGCAGTATGACTCCTCGGTCACTTTGATGTTTCCCAGTGCCAGAGTGAGAATTGCATAGAAAGCTCTTTAGGGGAGGGTGAGCGTTCATCAACTTGTAAAACTCACTAGATATTGTCAACGTGTTTAGCCTACTTGCCTCCCTCTCTAGACACACAATGTTAACGGATGTGTTGTTAATGAGTTCCGTTGCTTCAATGTTTACTGCTTACTTGCCACTGCTTTCATAATTGCTTCCTGCTTCCGCTTACGTTTAATTGAATGATAATGAAAGAATTTCATTGATGAATTGTGATAAACGATAGGCTAGCTAATTAAACAAGAGGGGTTTCGCTAGCGCCGCACGGCCCTTTCACAAAGGTGTGAAATAGTTGGGCCCGTGACACCTGGTATCAAAGCTCGATTAGTTACTACGCGAATTCAGTTGCCTTCTTTGTGAGATTGGGAAAGCTTTGGTAAATGACCATGGCGCCAACCAATGTTGAGAGAATTAGTGTGCTGGAAGAACAGGCAGAGACAACAGCCAACAATGTGGCCACGAAGATGGCCCAAGTAAGGAAACTTGTTGATGAAGTGATGGGATCACAAAAGCATCAAGCAAGTTTGATAGGTGAAATGTTAGAGGTCTTTCATCACACTATGGAAACCTTGCAAGCTCAAATAGTTGACTTGACTGCAAAGATGAATTTGGTGGTTCTTGCTACAGGAAACTCTAAGACTCCGGAGTTTAGCAAGCCCAAGGTACCAGAACCATGCTCGTGATGCCAAGGAGTTGGAGAACTTCTTGTTTGATATGGAGCAATACTTTCGCGCTTTGAGGACGGACTCAAAACAAGTGAAAGTGGATACTGTGACTATGTACTTAGTTGGTGAGGCCAAACTGTGGTGGCGTACAGAGTACAATGAAATTGAAAATGGACGTTGTGTTGTGGATTGTTGGGCAGACTTAAAGAGAGAGCTCAAGGCCCAATTCTTTCCTAATAATGTTGAGTACAATGTTAGGAAGAAGCTGAGAGACCTCAAGCATATTGGGTCAATCAAGGACTATGTGAAACAGTTTTCTGCTTTGATGTTGGATATTAGGGACATGCCAGAAAAGGACAAGCTATTCTATTTTCTTAAGGGATTGAAACCGTGGGCAAGAACAAAACTTCATAGGCAAAAAGTTCAAGACTTGTCTACCACACAAGCTGCGACGGAGTGCTTGACTAACTACGCTGGTGATACTACCATTTCGTCCAAAGAGTTTGGCGTAGGGGGAAACAGCGGAAAGTCTTTCAAGAAGGGAAAACCCAAAAGTGGGGGAGCCGACTATAAAGCATCAACTTCAAAAGAAGCTTCATCATCTCGAGGGTTCAACACACCTAATGGAAAGAGTAAAATTCCGTGTTACTTGTGTCAAGGCCCTCACAGAGTTTTTGTGTGCCCTCACAAGGCAGCACTTAATGCCTTACAAGCTTCCACTGCGGAGCAGGTAAGGGAAAGTGATGGGGAAAAGGAGGATACCCCGAGGATGGGTGCAATGCGGTTGGTGAACTCATTGGAAAAGCAGGCGAAAGCACCGAAAGTTACACAAGCAAAAGGACTGATGTTTGTAGACTTGAGAATCAATGAGAAGAGTACCCGCGCTATGGTAGATACCGAGGCTACTCATAATCTTGATTCACAAGCAGAAGTAAGGAGACTCAACTTATCCTTGGAGAAGAATTCATAACGCATTAAAGCAGTAAATTCTGTACCCCAGCCTACTCTAGGAGTAGCCAAGCGACTGTGAAGCTTGGGCAATGGGCAAGTCATGCGAATTTCACAGCGGTGTCATTGGATTACTTTCAAATCATTTTGGGAATGGAATTCCTGAGGGGGACGAAAGCAGTGTTGATGCCTTCTACTAGTTCCCTATGTCTGGTGGGAGATCACCCACGCTTGGTGCAAGTTGTTGAAACGAAAGGAGATGAAGAGAAGTTCCTTTTAGCCATACAACTCAAGAAGGAGTTGAGAAAGGGGGAGCAGACATATCTAGCCAGGGTGGTGGTAGATGAAGAAGTAGGCCAAGAGTTGGCGCCTACGACCATCCAAGTTGTGTTGGATGAGTACAAGGAGGTGATACCGGGTAAGCTGCCTCATAACTTGCCTCCACAACGGGGTGTGGAGCATGATATTGAGTTGTTGCAAGGAGTGAAACCACCTGCTAAGGGGCCATATCGGATGGCGCCTCCAGAGCTAGCAGAGTTGAGGAAACAACTTGATGAGTTGTTGGAAGCGGGATATATTAGCCATTCCAAAGCACCATTCGAAGCACCAATGTTGTTTCAGAGAAAACATGATAGGAGCATGCGGATGTGTGTAGACTACCGCGCGCTCACAAGGTGAGAGTGCGCAAAGAGTATCCTATTCCGTTGATTGCCGATCTGTTGGATCAACTACGTCATGCCAAGTAATTCACTCAACTTGACTTGAGGTCAGGCTACTATCAGGTAAGGAATGCTGATGAGGATGAACCAAAGACTACTTGTGTGATGCGGTATGGGGCGTATGAATTCTTGGTGATGCCATTCGGGTTAATGAATGCGTCTGCAACATTCTGTACCTTGGTGAACCAAGTATTTCGTGAGTACTTTGACAAGTTTGTCGTGGTGTACCTGGATGATATAGTTGTCTACAGTTCAACTCTGAAGGAACCTACAGAAGGTGTTCGACGGGCTGAGGGGGAGCAGTCCATATGTGAAGAAAGAGAAGTGTTCTTTCGCTCAGCGGAGCATCGAATTCCTTAGTCATGTGATTGAGGAAGGTCATATCAAGATGGATATAGAAAAGGTAAGGGCAATTCAAGAATGGAAGATCCCAACGACAGTGAAGGAGCTGCGTTCCTTTCTTGGCCTTGCCAACTACAGGAAGTTCGTAGAGGGGCATTTGCAGAGAACTGCTCCTATGACGGAACTACTGAAGAAGGGTCAGGGGTGGAACTAGACAGAGAAGTGTCAGGGAGCCTTTGATGATTTGAAGGATGCCATGATGAGAGATCCAGTACTTGCTCTTCCGGATGTCATGAAACCTTTCGAAGTTCAAACAGATGCATCAAACTTCACCTTTAGAGGAGTCTTGTTACAGGAAGGACATCCTGTTGCGTATGAGAGTCGTAAGCTCAGTGAAGTAGAGTGGAAGTACACAGCTCAAGAGAAGGAGATGCTAGCGGTGATAAATTATCTCTGCATGTGGCGGCATTACTTACTTGGGTCAAGGTTTGTAGTGAAAACAAATAACTCGGGTGTTAGCTACTTCTTCACACAGTCGAAGTTGACACCTAAGCAGGGCCGATGGCAGGAATTCTTGGCAAAATTTGATTTCTTCTTTGAGCACAAGGTAGGGCGCTTGAAACAAGTTGCTGATGCACTGAGTAGGAAGGCCGAGCTGCCGGCCTAGTAGATGATAACACACCTAACTGTGAGTGTTGTTACCACAACGATGTGAAGCGCATCAAAGAGAACTTAGCCAAAGACCCAATTGCGCAAAACCTCATGAAGTTGACTGAAGAGGGAAAAGCACGCCAATTCTGCATGGAAGACGGATTGTTGATGGCTCTTTGTGCCACGAGCTTGTGATCTGAGGAAGACACCGTTAAGAGGAGTGTCATGATACCATGTGGGCTGGACATCCAGGATGGCAGCCCACTTTGGCTTTACTGAATCAGAGGTATTATTGGCCATACATGCGTGATGATTTGGTTGATTATACCCGAACTTGTCTCACTTACCAACAAGACAAGGTGGAGCAGAGGAAGATTGCAAGGTTACTGGAGCCCTTACCAGTCCATCCAAACCGTGGAAAAGTGTCTCACCGGACTTCATCACCAACCAGCCCAGAGTAGGAGATGCAGGGTCTATACTTGTGGTTATAGACAGGTTTTCGAAGTATGGTACGTTTATACCCGCACCAAAGTACTGTTTGGCAGAAGAGACGCCACAATTATTCTTTAAGAATATTGTGAAATATTGGGGTGTTCCCCAAGACATTGTTAGTTACCGAGACTCAAGATTCACCAGCAACTTCTGGATAGAACTTTTCAAAATCCTCAGTTCACAACTAGAAATCTCTTCAAGTTACCATCCATAGACAGACAGACAAACGGAGAAATTCAATAGGCCACTGGAAAAGTACTTGCGCCATTTGGTCAACGTCAACCAGAAGAATTGGGTGCAACTACTTGATGTGGCTCAGTTCTATTTCAATGTACAAAGGAGCTCAACAACCAATAAAAGCCCTTTTGAGCTTGTTACAAGCCAGTAGCCGTTGTTACCTCACATAGTGGACGAGCCGTACAAAGGAAAGAGTCCTAGGGCATACATCTTCGCCAAAGAATGGAGACAAAATGCAGAGATTGCCTGAACCTACCTGGAGAAAGCTTCTAAGCAGATGAAGAAGTGAGCAGATCAGGGGAGAAGACCGCAATACTTTAATGTAGGTGACTTAGTGCTTGTTAAGCTCAATCCTGAATAGATCAGGTCGGTACGAGGACGATATCGGAGACTACTTCGCAAATGTGAAGGACCAGTCCCCATCTTGGCCAAAGTTGGGAAGGCCTCTCATAGAATCAACCCTCCGACTTGGATGAAAGTGCATCCTGTGCTTCACGTCAGCTGCCTCCAACCGTTCAACGCCGACACTAAAGATCCGAGCAGAAACCAACCAACCAGAGCAGAATTGAAGACAGTGCAACCTGACATACGTGAAGTTGAAGATATCCTTACAAATAGAAAGTTCATATCCTCAAGGAAGAAGCGACAAGAGTTCTTAGTGAAGTGGAAAGGAATTGGTGATAAAGAAATCAGTTGGATTTCTGCGAAAGATATGCAACCGTTTGTGGACAAAGTAAAAGTGTACCTACCGTCAAGTCTACAAGGACGTCGACCGCATAAGTGGGGAGCATCACGAGCCGAACTTGTTCAAGACATTATGCTTGCCTGTGACCGTTTGTCTCGTGCGTTTGGGATGCGTTTCCATCATGTAAATACTAGTGTAGGTTTATTTTCTAGTAGTAGTTTCTCCTTATTCCAAATAAGGCAATATGACTCATAGGTCACTTTGATGTTTCCTAGTATTAGAGTAAGCATTGCATAGAAAGCTCTTTAGGGGAGGATCAATGTTCATCAACTTGTAAAACTCACTAGATATTGTCAACGTGTTTAGTCTACCTATCTCCCTCGCTAGACACACAATATTAACGGAGATGTTGTTAATGAATTGCGTTACTTCAATGTTTACTGATTGCTTGCCGTTGCTTTCATAATTGCTTACTGCTTCCGCTTACGTTTGATTGAATGCTAATGAAAGTGTTTCATGGATGAATTGTGGTAAATAATAGGCTAGCTAATTAAACAAGAGGGGTTTAGCTAGCGCCTCACGGATCTTTCACAAAGGTGTGAAATAGTCCGCCCGTGACACATTGCACTGATGAGTACTCTTAAAGGCGGCATTGCTCCAATTAGGATATAAGGTCCTTCCTGCAATTTCCTAATGGACGAGGTATAACTTTCAAATTTCAATATACATCTCATGCCTTTGAAAGCTAAAATCAATGCAATTTTGGGAAGAATAGTATTTGAAAAGCAGATTCCTTGGAAAGTAGAACCAAACGTCACCACTCTGAAACTCACGTCAAATAACTAACAATTGACCACCAAACCGTGTCAACAATGACAAGTCAAGCTTTTACAAGCAGAAAGTCGAGTTCGATCCAAGCGGCCGACCCTAGCAGAATTAAGACCCTGAATCCCACCCAGTTAAGAAAAAACCCTAACTCGCACATTGAATGGCAAAACAAACATGCAACCCAACATCGAGAGTCTAAAACTGAAATTCCGCCTCCCTTGCCCAAAAAAAAATTCGAAGAAAACAGAAGATAATGTACCCCCAAAAAAATCAACATTACGAAACCCTAAACAAAAAAATTCACAAAGCGCAGAAGAGTTAGAAGTATGGGGGGGCTCACCTCGGTCCCCAGCGTTGGAGGCGGGTGCAGCTTCCAAACGAGGAGGATGTCTGGAGAAAAGAGAAGGAACAATCCGGGCAGCGCCGCTGGATATAAGGCGACGAGCGGGATGGACAAGCTTCGAAAGCCAACCACCGTCGCGCCGGTGAGCAGCCTGGGACTGATTCGCCGCAGGCGGCGGACGGTCATAGGGAGTGGAGGGCGGCTTGCGCGCCGGGGGCTTCCTGAATTTGCCGCCGGCGCCTCTCTCTGCGGCAGCGAGGCCCGAGGACGCCGTCGCTCCTTCCATGTCTCTCTCTCTCTCTCTCTCTCTCTGGACTACGAATGGGAAGCGTCCACCTGTAGATTTTGTGGACTTTTTGGGGACTGTCAGCCGTCAGGGCCCGCCTTTATAATATTCTGTTCTCCACCTTCGAATGAATGCGGAACACTTTGAGATGATCCGGTTCAAAAAGGTTAAAAGGCATTGCTCCCCTACACCGCCACCCACCTCCTCTGCGTGGACGGCACCTTGGGGATGCCACGTGGACATTGGAGAAAAAATTTAGTTAATAAAGTTTAAGAAATAGTGCAAAATAGTTGGATACTACTAGCTAGCAGAGTGTTGCAAATGATAGAAAATTGTAGACCCAATTGATATTGAGGTGGGAAAGACAAATATAAAGAAATTGAAAAAAATAATGTGTGAAAAGGAATTTTCAACTTAATAAAATGAAATATTATTCTTATTGAGGTAGGAAAGACAAATATAAAGAAATTGAAAAAAATAATGTGTGAAAAGGAATTTTCAACTTAATAAAATGAATTATTATTCTTAGAAGAGCTGTTATTTTCTTATACATTTTATCATCTAGCGTATAAATAGACATTAATGTTTCTATGAAGTTTAATTACAGATGCTTACCTTATTATAATTAATTAGATTGTACCTAAGCCTCCACAAAAGATGGAAGTAATGTTTCAATTTTTAATAAATAAGTGTCCTTTATGATAACGTTCATGTAATTGGTGTTACTTTTTTGAATCATTTTTTTGACTTTTGTATATGTTATCTTTCTATGAAAATTATGTTATAATGTCATCTTACTAATAGAAATTGTTGTGCCTATATTTTGTAAAAATGAATGTTTGTTTGTTTTTTATATCAAATACATCATTGTGCGAAAATAATTACATATTTCTTTAATTTGGATGTCAAACACATGTTATTATAGTAATGACTATTATAAAATTAAAAATTTCTCACTTATCAATTATATTCAAACAAGTATTCTATTTCTAAAGCGCTTGTACATAAAATTATTTATACATAATCATGAGCAATATTTATCCAATAATTATGTGTAACCAACTACAACATAAACCGAAACGTTCCACTATCAACATATTGTTAGGCAATTATACTGCATTTGCATCTCTAACATTTCTATTATTACTATAAAGGGAATTTCCCCAATTATATTTACTTTTTTCTCATTTTTAATATCTCTAAAATACCCTTATAATGGTCCTATGTTGTAATATGTGGCTCATATTGTAAGAACCCGAACCATGGTATACGAAATAAATTAATAAAGAGAAGGGTAAAATAGTAATTGAGCAGGCTTTGTCGACGAAGCCAGAGTTCGTCGACGAAGGCCCTTCTATTGTTCGGAGACGAAGTGCAAAGGCTCGTCAATGAGGAGAAGTTGAGAGGTTTCGGGAAATCGAAAATTTCAGGCTCGTCGACAAAGCCGTCGTTTCGTCGACGAACTGTCTTCACTGACTCGTTGACGAAGACGTCATCTCGTCGATGAGGTTGGCCGAGTCAAAGGGCTATAAATATCATTTCCATTACTTCTTAGCTAAGAAATCAAAATATCATCTCTCTCTCTCTCTCTCTAAGAACTCGAATGACACTCTCTCTCTATAGATTTCTTCGTCATACGTTGCTGGAATCGTCGATCCGACGTTACCACGAGGATCAAGGAAGGATCATCTTCAAGATTTGTGGAACGGATCTTCATTCCGAGCAATTTTTGGGTTTTGGCGTAAAATTGAGGTAAGGCTCAATTTTCAATTCTGTTCCGATAGTTATGTCAGGAATAGAATTGTGAGTATGTTATGTATTGTGGTTTATAGGTTTTGGAAACTCGGTTCGTGGTTTAGGAGCCGTAGAGTTCGGGATTTGGATTTTGGGGAAAGGTAAGAGGATTCTGTTTATGTCAGTTATTTTTAAAATCGGACTCGGTAGAACTGTGATTCACGATCCTATGTGTGTTTTGGTTACTCATTTGGGGGGATCTAACGCGTAAAATTATGGGTTTTGCAATTATAGTTTTGGTAAAAAGGGGGCATTGGGTTGCATCTATGGTTTTGTTGGAAAATCGTGAATATATTGTGATATATATATTGTGTTATGGAGATGGTCGTGCCTTGACTTGTTTTAAACTGTATTCTGAAAACCATGATTGTTGTGATTACCAAATGAGTGTAGATGGATGTGTTATATGAGCATATAGGAACTGGGTTCTGAATTGTTCTAGGTTGTGAAAGAGTGTCCGGCTCTATATCCGAGGGCGTGAGCTTTACCGGCTGATTACCGAAGGGTGTGTGTAATGACCCGAAGAATAATGCTATTTAAATAATAAAGAGGAAGCGAAATGGAAACAGGAACAGAAGGAGGCAGCAAACGAAGCGTTCATCGACGACGTTGCACTTTGGATGTAATAACCCAAGAAATTAATTCATGGCCTCGTCGACGAACACAGGGGATTCGTCGATAAGGGTACAAGAGGGTCTCATCAACGAGGACGTGTTTCGTCAACGAGAAGATACCGAGAGGTTGTTTTCTAAGCTCTGAATTTCATCGACGTGAAGGTGGTATTCGTCGACGAACATTCTTCGTGACCTCGTTGACGAGATGACGTGGCTCGTCGACGAAGGCCACAGTATAAATAGTGTTAAACTCAGTTTTCTCACAGGAAATTCACCGAACTCACTCTCTCTCCTCCTTACGGCTTTTTCTCTCTTTCTCCTCGATTTTGGCCCCGTCGACCGCCAGATCGATGATTTGAGGCCACCACGACACTCCTGGGGAAGTTATCCTCAAGTCTATTAGAGCGGATCATCGGTGGGACGAAGTTGGATTTCATCCCAGATTCAGGGTAAGCCATTTTTGTTGAAATTTGGCTTTCCAGTAGTTGTAGGAAATGTAGTAGACGTAGAAATAGTAATATTTTGTTCTATGATATATGGTTTTCAGAATGTTGAGTGGGAAGCCCTACAGGTGTAGGACCCGATACAATAGGGGGTTTTAGCCAGAATCAGGTAAGAGAAATATGTTACGCTAGGTAAACTTGTTGTGATTCAGTATAAATTATATGTTTTTCAGCAAATTATTATTCAGATTATTTGTGCAATTTTAAAACCTGATAATATTAATGTTTAATTGTGTGGCATGAGTTTATTACTAATCCAGTACAAGGTTTCCATAATTTTCAGAATACCATGATTTTCAGCACACGTACAAAAACTCGTATTTTACAGTATTTCTCAAAATATTATGATATAGCCATTTCAAAACCATAACATTCAATTTATACAGTTAAACAGAAAATTTAAGTATTCAGTTATGTAGACATATCAGCTATCCAGTTATTACAGTTTACTGAGCTCAATATTTATTGTGTTATGGTTATTTCAACGGTTACAAAATCATGGTAAAAACAGTATTTTAGAAATATGAGTTATGTATATAGTATCAGACCCTAATGGACCATATTCAGCAGCAGAGCACAGTACAATAGCTATATTCAGTTCAGAGTGCAACCCCTATTAAGATAATAGGTGGTGTTTAGAAGTCGGTTGTGCCTATGTTGTGGTCAGGCTCATCAGATATGGGTTGAGGGGGCACGATCTGACTTTCAGAGTTCGGTTGACTTACCCTAGTCGGCCAGCCAGGTTAGGTTCCGCCTTTGGGCTGCACAACCTTGTCATAAGGGGTTAATTCATGACTTCAGTTATCCATCGAGGGAATTTTCTCAATTATTTTATATATATATATATATATATATATATATATATAAGCAGATTTACAGAAAATAGACATACTTATAGTTATTAGCAGTAGTATGAATAAGATATTCAGAAAACTCTGTTTATGTTAAGCAACATAGGTATGATGTATTTTGCAGCAGGTATATAGGTTTCATTCAGTTATGTTATTTATGGTATTTTTCTAAATCAGATTTTGCAAGCATGTAGCTCATCTGCCATACACTAGCAATAACATGTTTTTTCTTACTGAGCATCGCCTCATCCCATATAACTTATATTTTTCAGGTGATCCAGCTCGGCGAACAGATCAGGCTCGCAAATAGAGGGGTTTCAGTGCTGCCTGTCGATAGAGTGAATATTTTTGGGAAAGGTTTTTTTTTTTTATGTATAGTTCTATTCTCAAATGAGAGAATGTGGAGATACAGCTTTATATGTATATTTTGGGAGTATTCTGGCACTCTGGGATTGTACATATTTATATATGGTGGTGGTTATGTGATTTTAGCTTCCTGCTGCTTAGGTGGATGGTTAGTTTTATATTGAAGGTATCAGAGCAGTGGAATTTCACAGTAATTATTATAAAAAAATTCAATTAATTTAGCAGGACGTTACAGCTAGTTGTACCGGTACGATGCCATGAGAGCCTGGGGCTACACCATGTGTCGAGGACGTCGTGTAATGCGGGCCGGCTTCGGGCCGAAAGGTGTGACAACACCGAGTTACTTGATCATGTGTGTGTGCGTGTGATGCACTATACTGGATCTGCCTTACTGAGAAGTGTCTCACCCCTATCGTACGTACATGTTTTTTAGGTCATTCGAGTAACCAGAACTAGCGTCCTTGTGTTGAGAGCATAGTGGTCAGTGTACTGTGGACAACACTTGTGTAAGTGCTAGAACCTTATCGAGTTGTCATTTTTGGGGTATGGTTGGCATCCGGGTTTATGTTTTGTTTTATGGAGCCTAGACTCCTTTTGTATAGACTCTGGTATGGTATGATGTATGTATAGAAAGAATATTTTTCGCGGCCTATTTGTCATATTTAGGGATGTGTATTAGGTGCTTGGGAACGCCATAAGGTCAGACCCTCATTCATTTGGTATTGTATCATTGGTGATTTGTATGATACAAGGACAAGTTAAGTTACTAATTCACCCCTGAGTTCCATTATTGGGTTCGGGGCGTGACAGCTTGGTATCAGAGTTAATCAGGTTGTTAGGTTTTGTAGACTTGGTTAGGTGTAGTTATGTGTACATACGAGAGAATAGGTTATGGGAAATGTGTGATGCCCCAATTTTCGTACAATTTTTTTTCTCAATAATAAATAAATAATCACTCGTCATGAACCACATCCAAAAATCGGCAACGTCAACAATCCTACTACCATACATATGACCCGACTCGCATTGGGTACCGGGTAAAAAGTTATTTTATTTATAAAACCTAATAGTGGAAGATAATACATACTTAACAACCAGAATACAATACCTAGAATATCAACATACACACATATACATCATTAGCACAAACTCAAAAACTACTCAACACTAGGGGAATTACACCTCCCCTAGTCTAGAAACTTACCCTGTGTATCAGGGTCTCAGCTCCCAATGGTCACGGAGCTCTATCGTCTAATCTATCCCTATTCCCTGAAAAATTTAGATAATTTGGGTGAGACACATCTTAGTAAGAAAGAATAAATTATTTACAGTGTGTGGCCATATGAGTTCAATTATAATACACTTTACTTTTCAAATCATCATTTCATCTGAGAAAATACATTGATATACACATTCTCATAATCATATAGATATACAACACAAGCTTATATAAGCTTTAAAATCATTTCTCAAGTTCAATGATTTCCAACACACAATTATCCGCGAAGTTCCTGAGAATAGGGAAGATTACCCGCTTATACAGGTAGCTTCCCTCTGTCCTAACACGTTATGCAGCCAGATATGGTCATATCTGATACCTATCAGGGCACTCACCTTACTCAGTAAGCCCTCAGGCGGAGAGTTTCACTTTGCCTTAATTATTTATGTCATTAACTCACACGGTTCATTTATCATATTTAACATTCTTTATTTCTTAATTTCCATTCTTTCTTTCATTTCTCATTTTATCCAATTTTATCATTCTTTGACTTTCCATTTTCATTTTACTTTTCGACTCATGAGTATCCTTGGTATCAAACACCAACATCGTGTCTGTAACTCATGGCCACCCTGAGGATCTTTCTATCCATGCCATGCTTCCCTCCATGGTCAAGGTTGTGCGACCCGAAGGCTGGATCTAACCGCGGTTAGCTGACCCGGTTAGATCAAATATCATATCACATATCGCGTCTGTAGTACGACTGGCCGGCCTATAACCCTGATCCAGACTCAGGGGGCCCACAACCCTACAAAATGGCACAGTCGACTGTCACACCACACGCTCCAAGAGTCCATGTGGTTGCACTAACACCACTAGCAACAGTACCGTACTCAATATCATAACCATCCAACAGGATTTACTACCACATACCCGCAATCATTATACGGTATTGCCATTTTATCAATCATATTCCAATATATCACAATTCAGTTCAATATAAATATTCTCATCATTTTCTATGCATATTTCATCATCTCGTAATATCATATATCATATTTTACGTATTTTTCATATTTTTCCAAAATACTCATATCAACAATTTGTACAAACTCATTTCTCATGCAAATAATTTTCACTCACAAATAAATACCACATTTCATTATTTTCCAATATCATAAATTCACAAAATCTCATCTTTTAGGCAAAACATTTCTACTCACATATAAATACCATATTTCATTATTTTTCACTAATTACATCAATAATTCTCATTTCAATATTTTCTCAGAAATTACTCATCGTTATATTTCACACTCCAAAATATCACAATTTAAAATTACTCAAATGCCACACAATTTATCTGATATTTATATCATAATAATTTTTAGACAAAATATCATATGCTCATTTTCACATATTAACTCAAATAGTAATTCTAAAAACACTACTATAATTTTATCCCCTTACCTGGCTTACTGAGAAACTCGTTAACACCCAAATTCTACGCCCTTGGCGCCCGAAATTCAACTTATACAATTTGCATTTTTTTCCAAATTAATTAACCCATTTCTCCCAAAAAAATACTCAACTGACATTCCCTAAGCTCCATATACCCCAAATTATCATTTAAACTATTATTTAACACCCCCACTTAATTTTTTGAATTTTTCCTGCGGGTCCCAAAATTACACCCGCGACGCTCTCCCAGACCCTAAATTTTAGAAATCTTACTTTAATCCCAGATGTTCAAAATTTTAGCATTTCTAAATTAATACTAATTAATTAAAAATAAGCTCCTTAATAACCCTCATACCCCAAATTTGGGATTTTGCCCACAACGACCCCACGAGAATTCTGTCCTGCTAGACTTGTAGAGAATCACCCCTAGATTCTCGTGGTGGTGTTCGTTCATCAATCAGGCTTATAATTTGCAAGAAATTAAAGAAAAAGGAGAAATTGGATTACCCCAGGAGATACGTTTACGCCGCTCCTACCACCGATCCGCTCCTATAGAAATGATGGCAGCGGAGAATGGAGTCCAGCGGTATCTTCCGATTTTCGATCAGGCGCAAATCTGACACGAAATCAAGGAGAGAGGGAGAGAGAATAGAGAGAGAGAGAGAGAGAGAGAGAGAGAGAGAGAGAGAGAGAGAGAGAGTTCAGAGGCTGCGCAGAGATGAAGACATCCTCTGGATTTTTTTGTTTTTTTGCCTTTTGAAACCTCCTGAAGCTTCTACTTCAGGAGGTAATAATAATAATAATAATAATAATAATAATAATAATATTTAATTAACATTAATAATAATATATTTATTAATAAAAATAAAAATATATTTTAATTAATTTTTTATTTTTTATTTTAAATTTAATTAATTAATTAATAATAATAATATTATTATTATTATTTTGAGAATCACTGCACTAATCTTCTATATACCTTTTTGGGGTTATTACAAAATGGGTAGAGTAGGTAAAGGATTGTTGTTTTGCTAGACAAGGATTCGTTGGCGGTGTCCTGTGTTTTTCCTAGAATGACGATTTTAGTAAAATCACAGTAAACCATTGATGACTTTCGTGTCGATGTGATAAAACAAACCTAGACCTGTGAGGTAGTAGTTAACATGATTAGCTGTAGATAATTGTGTTAATTGTACTTGACGTAGGAGTACTAATAGGTTCCTATTGTATTTTCAAAATGGAGCCCAAGGATAATAACTTGGAAAGTGGCTCCGAGGAGATGACGAGCGATGAGTCTCCTTCTGTACCTCGAGGATTGACGAGGCAGGTTATGCGGGAGATCGGGCGGAGTGTTAAGAGACGCGAACGTTCTCCTACTGCTACGGGGTGTACCATCGAGAGGTTCACACGCATGCACCCTCCGACATTCCCAAGAGGACATGATCCGATGATAGAAGAGGACTGGGTTGAGAAGACTGAGATAATTCTAGAAGTTCTCCACTGCGCAGATAAGCAGAGAGTCCTTTACGCTGCCTTCCAGTTGTCTAGGGAGGCAGGGCATTGGTGAACTACAGTGAGCCTTCTGGAGAGGCAGAGAGTTGGTTCTACGAAGATGACCTGGAGCCGTTTCAAGGAAGTGTTATTTGAAAGATACTTCCCAGCCTCCACACGTGACGCTAAGGCGGATGAGTTTTTTGCTCTGTCGTAGGTAGATATGACGGTGCAGGGGTATGCTACTCGGTATATAGAGCTTTCGCGCCATGTTTGATCTCGAGCAAGTATGAGAAGACTCGGAGGTTTGAGAAGGGCTTGAGGAAGTGGGTATACTTCAGATCCGCGAATTCTCGGTTTTGGTAGATAAAGCCATTGTGATCAAGACTGCCATCTAGGAGGATGAGGTGGATCAGGAATCGAGGAAGAGGATAGTACCTTCTGGTTCTCAATCAGGATCTTGTCAGGGATCATGGAAGAAGAAGAACAAGGGCTCGGGTTACCGTTAGAATACCGAGCGTCAGGGTTTTCAGGCGAGCCAGTCGAGTGATCATGGTATTAGGTGCCACAAATGGCATAACGCTGAATGCCAGCCGTTTAAGGGTAACTGCTACAACTGTGGCCAGTTAGGTCACATGGCTCAGGATTGTCATGCACCAAAGAGGGGTACGCCCGCTTTGAGTTAGAATCGGGGAAGTAATCAGGTATCCTGGGGAACTTATCAGGCGAACACAGCTCCGGCAAGGGTATACTCACTTACTCCAGCAGATACTGAGCATTCGGGGAATGTGGTGACAGGTACTTTGACATTACTTTTAAATAGAGCTGTGATTTTATTTGATTCAGGTGCGACCCATTCCTTTATATCTACTAACTTTGTAAAACTGTGTGGGGTTGAGACCCAAGTCATGAATGAATAATTATCTGTAGTTATGCAACTAGGAGTGTATCATTTTGTAGGAGGATGTTAGAAGACTGCCCAGTGGTAATTCAGGGAAAGTTGCTACCAGTGAATCTTATGGTCTGCAATATGTCGGGGTTTGATGTCATACTTGGGATGGATTGGTTATTCTCCAGTTATGCTGTGATCGACTGTCGTGGAAAGGAAGTAGTATTCAGACCTCCTGGGGAGCAGGAGTACGAGTTTATGGGATCATATGTGCGTTCGACGCCACAGGTTCTATCGATATTACAGGCGAGAAGGCTACTCTTGGACGAATGTTAGGGGTACCTAGCTTGTGTAAAGGAACCACCGCAGGATGAGTTGAGGCTCGAGGATATTCGAGTGGTTAGCAAATTCTTGGATGTGTTTCCAAAAGACTTACCCGGTTTACCTCCGGATCGTGAGGTGGAGTTTGCGATAGAGTAGCTGCCTAGCAAGGCACTGATCTTTAAAGGTCCATACCGGATGGCTCCAGTAGAACTTCAGGAGTTGAAAGAGCAGTTGCAGGAATTACTGGAGAAGAACTTTATCCGACCTAGTGTTTCACCCTAGGGAGCTCCAGTTTTGTTTGTGAAGAAGAAGGACGAGTCGATGCGTATGTGCATTGATTACTATGAAATCAACAAGGTGACTGTGAATAATCTTTACCCTTTGTCTCGTATTGATAATCTCTTTGACCAGATGCAAGGGACGCAAGTCTTTTCGAAGATCGACCTACGGTCAGGGTATCATCAGGTGAGGGTTCGATCTAAAGATGTTGTGAAGACTGTTTTACGAACTAGATATGGTTACTATGAGTTCTTAGTCATGCCTTTTGAGTTGATGAATGCTCCGACAGTGTTCATGGATCTGATGAACAGGGTTTTCCATGAGTACTTGGACCAGTTCGTAGTGGTATTCATCAATGACATTTTGGTATATTCGAGGAGTTTGGAAGAGCATGAAAACCATCTTAGGTTGGTACTACAGATTATGCGGGAAAGGAAGTTGTATGTCAAGCTGAAGAAGTGTGAGTTCTGGTTGAATCAACTTGCGTTTTTAGGCCATGTGGTGTCTAAAGGCGGTATCTCAGTTGACCCTAGCAAGATTGAAATTATGGTCGGCTGGTTGAGACCGAAGAGTGTTCAGGAGGTTCGGAGTTTTTTGGGACTGGCAAGTTACTATCGTCAGTTCGTGAAGGGATTCGTTAAATTGTTTGTGCCTCTAACACGATTGAGCAGGAAGGGGTTGAAGTTTGATTGGACAGAGGATTGCGAGCAGTGTTTCTAGGAACCGAAACAGCGATTGGTTACTACCCCAGTATTGACTATTCCATCGGGGGATGGCGGTTTTGTGATCTATAGTGACGTGTCTCTGAAGGGTTTGGGATGTGTGCTTGTAACGTCCTCAAAAATCTTAATATGAATGTAATATAATAGATAGAAAATTCGACCCGAACCTGTGGGTAACAGGGACACCTGTCAATCACAGCGGAAACCTTAAGCAGCAGGAAGTATAAAATCTCAATCATCCAACCATAAAACATAATACCAGAGTTTACTACATCATTAAAATACTGTATTTATGTACAACCTTCAAAACATCAAAATAACCCTAGGATCGTACAACAAAATCTCCCGATCCTAGATCAAAATCGTACCCTCTTAGTGGGGTAACTCAATAAGATCAACGGCGGCCACGACCCGCCGATCTCTTAGGGTCCCCTGAAAAATTAATTTAGTTCGGGGGTGAGACATTTCTCAGTAAGACAAAATAAACTAAATACAGTTGTGTGGCAACATGAACATTTAAGGCAATTATACATATACAATACATTTCATATTTCTGTAAACGTTCATCATATCCTACTGAATAATCACATGCTTTTATATTTGCTAATAAGTCATATCGTACCTTAAACATCTGTTATAATTGATAATACTGAAAACATACGGAAGATGAATAGCTAGCTAATGTCATATATTACTCCCCATGACGGGTTGTGCAACCCGAAGGCGGGACCCGACAATGGCTGGCCGACCACTGCCGAGTCAAAAATGTCTGTAAGTACGATGGGCCCGCCACACCCTGGTTCGGACTGCCAGGTGGACGTCCACACTATACTGAAAGCCACATCGACTGTCCATCTCCCACCCCCTCGTGGGGTGGTTAGCACTAATCTAATCATAAACATCTGATCTATAAGCTATGATACCATGCTCCTGAACTAAACTAAACTAACATCCGGATTTTGATAACATATAATACATGATAATATAGCATCCTTCATAATTTCTCAAAACATATTCCATTCGTATCATTATCATATCATGATATTCTTCCATGTAAAATAATATTCATGCCACACATTTGCTGTATAAAACCATACATTGCATTCTAAAAATCATAATTTCTGGCATCTCATACATATATATACATTTCAACATAGTAGCAGTATTTTTCTCAAACGTACATTTTCTTCGTAATCTACAGATATAATACATGTTTTTCAGAAAATAATTTTTCTCATAAATAATAATAATTTGCATGAAAATAATTGTTTTAGTTTATTCCTTTACCTGACTACTGAGACAAGCCCCCCTATAAACTCTGGTCTCACACTCGTAGGATTTCCTAATCAATATCCTGAAAATGAAAACTCCCAGTATTAAACTTCAGTATTTCCACGTGTATATCATTTCCTATAATTGCCGTAAGACCAAATTTGACTTAAAAAGTCTTACCTCAACTCAAGGATGATTTCCAACTTGCTTCCACCAACGATCCGCTTCGGCAGATTTGGAGAGAACTTCCCTAGGAGCATTGTGGTGGCTTCAGATTGTTGAACCGGCATAAATCTGGCCCAAAATCGAAGAGAGAGAGAGAGAGAGAGAGAGCCAAAGGGAGGAGAGAGAGGATGAGAGGTTTCTTAGTTTGGAAGTTAAAATTCTGATTTTTAGTATTTATAGGATTGGGTTCGTCGACGAGCCACGTCATCTCGTCAAAGAGTCCTTCAATAATTTCATCTATGAAACCCACTCCTCATCGATGAAATTCAGTTAGCTCAAAAACTTCTCTCGCTATTTCCTCGTCGACGAATCTGGGCTTTGTCGACGAGGCCTCTGATAATTCTCCTTTCTCTTTATTATTTTAAATATCATTTTTATTTGGGTTGTCATAATGCTTATGCAAGAAGGTAAGGTAATAGTGTGGATGGATGTCCGGGGTACCTAACTTGTGTAAAGGAACCACTGCGGGATGAGTTGAGGCTCGAGGATATTCGAGTGGTTAGCAAATTCCTTGATGTATTTTCAGAAGACTTACTCGATTTACCTCCGGATCGTGAGGTGGAGTTTGCGATAGAGTTGCTGCCTGGCAAGGCACCGATCTCTAAAACTCTATATCGGATGGCTCTAGCAAAATTTCAGAAGTTGAAGGAGCAGTTGCAGGAATTACTGGACAAGGGCTTTATCTAACCTAGTGTTTCACCCTGGGGAGTTCAAGTTCTGTTTGTGAAGAAGAAGGACGGGTCGATGCGTATGTGCATTGATTACCGTGAAATCAACAAGGTGAATATGAAGAATCGTTACCACTTGCCTCGTATTGATGATCTCTTTGACCAGCTGCAAGGGATGCAGGTCTTTTCGAAGATCAACCTACGGTCAGGGTATCATTAGGTGAGGGTTCAATCTGAAGATGATGCGAAGACTGCTTTGCAAACCAGATATGGCCACTATGAGTTCTTAATCATACCTTTTGGGTTGACGAATGCTCTGATAGTGTTCATGGATTTGATGAACAGGGTTTTCCATGAGTACTTAGACCAGTTCGTAGTGGTATTCATTGACGACATTATGGTATATTCGAGGAGTTTAGAAGAGTATGAAAACTAACTGAGGTTGGTACTATAGATTCTGTGAGAAAGGAAGTTGTATGTCAAGCTGAAGAAGTGTGAGTTCTGGTTGAATTAGGTTGCGTTTTTAGGCCATGTGGTGTCTAAAGGCGGTATCTTAGTTGACCCTAACAAGATTGAAACTGTGGTCGGCTGGGTGAGACCGAAGAGTGTTTAGGAGGTTCGGAGTTTTTTGGGACTAGTGGGTTACTATCGTTGATTCGTGGAGGGATTCGCTAAATTGTTTGGGTCTCTGACACGATTGACCAGGAAGGAGGTGAAGTTTGATTGGATAGAGGATTGCGAGCAGTGTTTTCAGGAACTAAAACAGCGATTGGTTACTGCCCCAGTATTGACTATTCCATTGGGGGATGGCGATTTTGTGATCTATAGCGACGTGTCTCTAAAGCGTTTGTGATGTGTGCTAATGCAACGGGGTAAGGTAATAGCGTATGCTTCTCGGTAACTTAAAGATTATGAGAAGAATTATCTTATGCATGATCTGGAGTTGGCTGTTGTAGTTTATGCACTAAAGATCTGGCGACACTACTTGTATGGTGTGCAGTGTGAGATTTTCACTGACCACAAAAGTCTTAGGTACTTTTTCACGTAGAAGGAGTTGAATATGAGGTAGAGACAGTGGCTTGAGCTGATCAAGGACTACTATTGCACCATTAGCTATCACTCGGGGAAAGCCAATGTGGTTGCTGATGCGTTGAGTCGGATGTCAGAGCGTGCGGCAGTATCTGCAATGGTAGCTTAGCATCATATCAGACGGGATATGGAGAGCTCTGGCGCCAGAGATCATCAGGCCTTCATTGCTAGCTTGGTGATCCAGCCGACTTTGTTTGAGTGTACTAAAGCCGTGCAGGCTAGTGATACGGAGTTAGTTGAGACTGTGGAGAAAGTGCAGCAAGGGTTGGCTGTGGATTTTAACATCTTTGAGGGAAGTGTGTTAAGGTTTGGAACCAGGCCGAGTATTCCAAACGATGACTAGATCAGAAGGACGATTCTAGACGAAGCGCATCGTTCTTTTTATATGGTACATCCTGGTAGCACGAAGATGTATCGAGATTTTCGCGAGACCTTCTGGTGGACTGGTATAAAGAAGCAGATTGCTCAGTTCATGGAGTAGTGTCTGATGTGTCAGCAGGTGAAAGCTGAACATCAGAGGCCGAAAGGGACGTTACAACCCCTAGCTATTCCGAAATAGAAATGGGAGCATATTTCCATGGATTTTGTGATCGGATTGCCGTCAGCGCTTCACGAACAGAATGTCATTTTGGTGATCATGGACAGGTTGATGAAATCTACTCATTTTTTACCGATGAAGTTTAGCTACCCTTTGAGTAGGCTAGCAGAACTGTACGTGCATAAGATAGTGAGAATGCATGGGGTACCGGTGTCCATTGTGTCTGATCGAGACCCAGGGTTTACCTCTCGTTTTTGGAAGAGCTTGCAGGAAGCATTGGGGACGAAGCTTACTTTCAATACAACGTTCCACCCCTAGACTAATGGACAGTTGGAGAGAACAATATAGATCTTGGAGGATATGTTACGGGCTTACGTGTTAAACTTCGGTGGTGGCTAGATGCAGTTTATGCCACTGGTAGAGTTCGCCTATAACAATAGCTTCTAGGCTAGTACCGGGGTGCCATCGTTCAAGGCTCTATATGGTCGGAGGTGTCGATCTCCTCTGTAACGAGATGAGGTTGGTGAACGTCAGGTGTTAGGACCTGAACTCGTGTAGCAAGTATCTAAGAAGGTGGGTTTGATCCGAGATAGGATTAAATAGGCTTAAAGTCGGCAGAAGAGTTACGCGGATGTTTGCCGCCGTGAGTTGGAGTTCGAGTTGGGGGGTAAGGTATTTCTTAGGATCGCTTCGATGAAAGGGGTGATGAGATTTGGGAAGAATGGCAAGTTGAGCCTGAGATATATTGGACCATTCGAGGTTCTTGAGCAAGTGGGTCCGGTAGCCTACAGAATTACACTACCCCCAGCACTCTCAAGGATCCATGATGTGTTCCATGTATCCATGTTGAGGAGGTACGTGCCGAATCCATCACATGTTATTAGTTACGAGAACTTGGGAATTAGGGATACTTTGGCATATAAGGAGGTACCCGCTCGAATTATGAACTGTAAAGTTCATAAGTTATGTACCAAGGATATACCGTTAGTGAAGGTATTGTGGCAAAATCATGAGGTTGAGGAAGGTTCTTGGGAATTAGAAGCGGAAATATGCTTGAAGTATCCATAGTTGTTTTAAGTATGTATGTTTTACCCTGTTATGGTATTGGAATAGGTGGTTAGTCTATGGGAGTGTGTATTATTGTGAACTCCTGAGACGGTTTATGTACGTAACTACAATATTCCTCCGCCATAAGTGAGGGTATGTATATATTGTGACGGGGTTGCGTTATTGTAGTTGCCCCTCTCTATGGAGTCGAGTGTGTGTTTGATTGTATCAATAAGTTCGAGAATGAGAGATTACAAATTTCGAGGATGAATTTTTTGTAAGGAGGGGAGGTTGTAAGAACTTGAACCATGGTATACGGAATAAATTAATAAGAGTAGGGTAAAATAGTAATTGAATAGGTTTCGTTGACGAAGCTAGAGTTCGTCAACGAAGGCCCTTCTATTGCTCGGAGATGAAGTGCAGAGGCTCGTCGACGAGAAGAAGCCAGGAGGTTTTGGGAAATCAAAAATCTCAAGCTCGTTAACAAGGCTGCAGTTTCGTCGACAAACTGTCTTCATTGACTCGTCGACGAAGACGCCATCTCATTGATGAGGTTGACTGAGTAAAAGGGCTATAAATACCATTTCCATTACTTCTTAGCTAAGAAATCAAAATATCCTCTCTCTCTCTCTCTCTAAGAACTCGAAGGACACTCTCTCTCTCTCTCGATTTCTTCATAGTACGTTACTGGAATCGTTGATCCGATGTTACCACGAGGATCAGGGAAGGATTCTCTTCAAGATTTGTGGAATGGATCTTCATTCCGAGCATTTTCGGGTTTTGGCATAAAATCGAGGTAAGACTCAGTTTTTAATTTTGTTGCAGTAGTTATGCAAGGAATAGAATTGTGAGTATGTTATGTACTGTGGTTTATAGGTTTAAGAAACTTGGTTCATGGTTTAGGAGCCGTAGAGTTCAAGATTTGGATTTTGGGGAAAGGTAATGGGATTCTGTTTATGTCAGTTATTTTCGAAATCGGACTCGGTAGAACTGTGGTTCACGGTCCTATGTGTGTTTTGGTTACTCATTTGGGAGATCTAATAGGTAAAATTATTGGTTTTTCATATTATAATTTTGAGAAAAATGGTGCATTGGGTTGTGTTGCGACGTCCCGGGAGCGCGGGTGCCTCGGGCTGCGAAATAAAAATCAATTTTAATTTTTAATTAAAAATAAGGAATGTCGGAGTCGCCACTAACCTTTTAGTGTGGTTAGAACACATGATTACAACCCCGTTAGGGGTAGAATGAGCCTACGTTACCAGAACTGGGGTTGAGAGTTCGGTTACGCAAGGGGAAGGTACGAGCACACCCTATGCGCCCGTTCTTACGAACGATACCTAATTAATTTAAAATTATCCCTAAGTTAATTTAAAAAGTCTTTAAGTTACTCCTTTTATGAGTTTATAAATACACATGAAAAATAAATAAAAAAATAAATGTAATATATACATATATATTCTCTTAGAGCTTAAGTACGTAAAGCCCGAAAGCTCATACCCTAGCATTAAAATCATAGGGATTAAAAATCAAGAAAATACTTAGGAAAGTATACTCCCAAATTTTGGAAATTTTATAAGATTTTTTATAGGAAAATACTAATATGGGAGGTTTTAATATATGATAATAGGATAATCAGCAATTACTTAAAATATTACAAATGTCAAAATAGGTAATAAAATATCATATATATTACAATACTAAAGATACTATCAAAAAGGTAATACCTTATATATTGAGAATACTAAAACTACCCTAATAGGTAATACTAAATATCCTAAAGATACCATATTAAGTAATATTCTATATGTTAAAATACTAAAAAAAAAAAAAAAACCCTAATAGGTGATACTAAATATAATAATATTATTACCATATAATTCATAATAATAACAATAAACATATAAACTAATAATAATACTAAAATGCCATAATAATATACTAATAATTATAGACTAAAATATAAATACCACCATAAGAGTAATATAAACATTATGATAAAGATAAACCTAATAAACTACGCCTAAAGATAAAAATGATAATATACGAACATAGTAATACCTATAAATACCACAATATATATAAGATGAACATAGGAATGATATAAACACGATAACGAACAAAATACTCAAAACATCACACAATAATGAAAATCCCACAATAAGTAAAAAGTAATGATAATAACTCCCCAAGTGATACACAGCTCTAATATCCTATAAACACCATTGCACAAATAGGGAAATAATTAATAAAGGAAATAGACCAAGGTTATAATTAAAACATGGGAACTAATGAAAGGGTAAGAAATAATGAATATATTACATTCTAAAATGTGCATAATCACAAAAATTAGCATACGACCCTAAGAAGAATGAACTTAAATCTTGCAAAAAAGACACAAATATCATATTATCACATTAAAAGACAACAATATTCATTACTTAACATGCATTAATATAAACAATAAAAATTTGAACCTAAATGAATACTATGACGAAAACGAACCCTGCAAAAAAAATAAATCGACGTCAACTATATATATGAAACCTAAATTAAAATTACTGCAAAAGGTAGAAAAATCCTGCGAAAAATATATTAATGTTAGATATACACATATATAAAACACCAATTAAATGTACAATAAAAATAAATAAAAATAAATTTTATATGTCAAAACCCCAAACTAATCCAAAAAAGATATGTATATAGGCATGTGTGTGACAGTGTGAGTGCGTGTGTGCTCTGTGTGCAGAGCTATGCAGGGAGCTTTACCATAGACATACTGTGGGCTGACGGAGCTGGGCCGTGGTGCCAGCGAGAGGATAGAATGGTGGCTGGCCTGAGAATCCTGGTACTCGGGAAAACAGCAGCAGCAGCGGAGGTCTCGACAGTGGTTGTTCTGGGCTGCTATTGCTGCTGGACATTGGCGGCATGAAGAAGGTGACGGAGCCACGGGAGAGAGACGTGGCCGGCCGGAATATGGTGGCGATGGCGTGGAGAGCAAGAAAGCAAGCCGCGGAGGGGCCGTCTACGGCTGTGGCTAGTGGCTGGAGTTAATGATGGTTGGAGATAAGAAGGAGCCTCGGGGTGGCGGGAATCTCAGCGGATGTTCTTGGCAGCAGCCTAGATGGAGGACTTTGGCAACAGCAGCGACAGCAGTGGCTGGTCTCGGGTTCCAGCAAAACCGGCGGGTAGCTGCGGCTGGGATGGTCGCAAGCAGGGGCTCGATTGGGAGGTTCTCGGGTCTCCTTGAGTAGCTATAGCAGCAGGAGAGACAGCAGGTCTTCTGGTTCGTCTTCCAGCAGCAACACGGGGCAGTGGGTGCTATGGTCGGCTGGCAGTGAGGGAAGGACAACGACGGCGGCGATCGCTCGCAGAGGAGGGTCCGGGGCTGTGATGGTGGCGGACGGGAGTTGCAGAGAGGGGCGGCTGAGGTGTTGATGCAAAGGCTGGCTGAGGAGACTTAGGAGCTACTAGTGGCAGAGGGGGTAGGGGAAGAGAAACAGAGGATGGGAGGAAGAGAAACAGAGGATCAGAGGAAGAGAGAGGGCCGGAGCTCAGAGAAAGAGGGAAGCAGGGGTGCCGGGGCAATGTTGGTAGCAAGATAGGGGTTTTTTTTTGTGGGCCCCCGGCTGTGTGCTGTGCTGTGCGCCCCCCTTTTGGCTTGTGAGAATGAGCCTATAATAGGCTCTCTCCCCCCAAAACCCTAAAAATCTTTCCTTTTTTTATTTTTTCTTCTTTTTATAATAAGAATAATTATAATAATAATAATAATAATAATAGTAAGATAATAATAAAAGTAAAATAATAATAATAATAATAATAATGTTACTTACAATAATAATAGTAAACAATAATAATAATAATAATAATAATAATAATAATAATAATTATAATTATAATAATAATGTTGCTTACAATAATAATAGTAAACAATAATAATAATAAATAGTAATAATGATAGTTATAAAAATAATAATAATAATAATAGAAAATAATAATAATAATAATAATATCAGGCTTGGGTAAAAATGGGGTGTCTACAGGTTGCATCTCTGGTTTTGTTGGAAAACTGTGAATATATTGTGATATATATTGTGTTATGGAGATGGTCGTGCCTTGACTTGTTTTAAACTGTATTATGAAAACCATGATTGTTGTGATTACCAAATGAGTGTGGATGGATGTGTTATATGAGCATATAGGAACTGGGTTCCGAATTGTTCCAGGTTGTGAAAGAGTGTCCGACTTTATATCCGAGGATATGAAATATCACCTGCCATGTCTGGCAAGAGTGTTCGGCTCTATATCCGAGGGCGTGAGCCTTACCAACTGATCACCAAAGGGTGTGAATCCACCAATTATACCGGCACGATGCCATGGGAGCCTGGGGCTACGCAATGTGCCGGGGACACCGTGTAATGCGGGCCAGCTTCGGACCGAAGGGTGTGACGACACTGGGTTACTTGATCATGTGTGTGTGTGTGTGTGTGTGATGCACTATACTGGATCTGCCTTACTAAGAAGTGTCTCACCCCTATCATATGTACATGTTTTTTAGGTCCTTCGACTAACTGGAACTAGCGTTGTTGTGTTGGGAGCGTAGTGGTCCGTGTACCACGGATAGCACTTATGTAAGTGCTAGGACCTTATCGGGTTGTCATTTTTGGGGTATGGTTGGCACCCGCGTTTATGTTTTGTTTTATGGAGCCTAGACTCTTTTTGTATAGACTCTGGTTTGGTACGATGTATGTATAGAAAGAATATTTTTCGCTACCTATTTGTCGTATTTGTGGATGTGTATAGGGTGCTTAGGAACCCCATAGGGTCGAACCCTCATTTATTTGGTATTATATCATTGGTGATTTGTATGATACAGGGATAGGTTAGGTTACTAATTCACCCCTGGGTCCCATTATCGGGTTTGGGGCATGACACATATATTGAGTGGAACACATGTTCAAAGAAAACATGGTGGAAAAACAGAGAAGTTGGCTTGCAAGAAGAAACCAACGATAGTTTGCCTTAAACAGGCGACTGTTTTGTTTAGGGTAAGAGGAAACATTTGATGGCTCTGCAAAGTTATATCAATAGTTTGGTCTCGACATTAAACTGTTAACTGTTTGTCTAAAACTGTCGATGATTTTTGTTCGGTTACTCACTATTTTTCGAATTTCGAATTAAGGAGTTGAATAGGTTGGGTTTCGGGGAGAAAACCTCCGGAGGTTGAAGAGGATTAGCATATATACATTATTGTATGTTGTAACTCTATGTATTTTGATACAAGATAGTGAAAATTCACAGTCATTTGTTCCCGTGGATGTAGGCATTGTCGAACAACGTAATTCTTCGTGTCATTGTTTTTTTGCTTTCATATAATCTGCATGAATGTGTTTTCTGTATATTTCATTGTTGGTTGCTGAATTGCGTGATTTGATTTTTTTCGTTGCGCATTGATTTGCACAAAAAATTGGTATCAGAGTAATTTGTTACAATGGCTTATGGGATTTCTTCTGCAAAGTTCAATATTGTCAAGTTCGATGGATAGAGACATTTTGGACTATGGCAAAGGTGGGTTAAGGATTTGTTAATGCAGTAAGGTGTGGTGAATGCATTATATGGAAGGCGTGGACTAAACCAGTTTAAAGTAGTTAGAAGCGAAGGTTGTGGCGACTATCAGTCTTTGTGTGGCTGATGACGTGTTGTATCACATCATAGATGAGGAGTATCCGGTGGCTGTTTTGTAGCACCCTGAAAATTTCGTTCAATTTCTCTAATAACACCTATAATATCCTGAATATTTCATATTGTAATAATAACTGATAAAGACAGTAGAACTCCTCAAATGCTAATTACTGGAGTACTAACTATCCCAATATTATAACATGTATCTAAACTTTTCAAATGATGGATATCATAATAAAAATATGAACTTATACAAGCATAATTAAAATAATTCAATTCCCTACAAGACCTTCTATCCTGACATAAACACAAACCTGCTAAACTAATATCTCGTTTACACTTGCAATAACTATGAAATCTAAATCGAATCCCACCCACGCTTCACTGCGCTACTCTGATTCCTGTTATTCTCCACATAGTATCTAAAAAATGTAAAGTAATCAAGGGGTGAGACACCTCTCAGTAAGAGAGAATAGATTATTATCAGTGTGTGGCAAGTGAGTTATCATATAGGTAAGATATAACCATTTATTAATAAACTTTTACTGAAATATCATTAATGTTGTTCTCACATTTACTGAAATATCATTAGTATTACTCACACTTCTATATATCTATGAAAATACATATTTCATTTTCAAAACGTATTTTAGCTTACAAAATACTCTATTCTTATAAATCTACATACATGCCTTTATAACTGTAACTCGGTATAAAATCATATTTCTGTATGTATTCATGACTTAGTATAAAATCACATTTCTGTATATATAATCATAACTTTGTATAACACTGTTGTACCCTATTGCTGCATAAAACTATCATAACATAATTATAATAATCTGTCATAACATAATACTATATAAAATTGTCATATCATGACTCTGCAATAATCTGATGTATCATATTTATTTACTCATGCCACAGAATTTGAGTGATAATTCATTTATAATAATCTACGTGGAATAACTATATTCTTCTGCTGTAAATAATTACATACTTGACTCTTGAGACCTACTTAAATTCAACAACTGATTTTTTCCAAAACATACATATAATAATCAATTCAAACTTTCTATTTCCATAAGCCTGATAATTCAAAAAGTCATATATAAATATTATATAATCACATGCTTTATTTTCAATCAATTAAACTTCTGAAAATACTTGACATAATATTCCCCTTACCTGCTTACTGAAGATACACTTATAAGGATCCTAAAATAATGTCCGCAGCAGTTGGAGCATGAAACCCAGTTTTTTCCTAAATATATATATCCCATGTAAAATCATAAGTCTCCATACCCATAATTGTATATCATGTATTATCCAGAAATTCATATGTGGTAATCCCGAAATCACATGCTATAATTTAACTAGTACAATTTCCTAAAATAACTAACATAACTTGTTTCCTTACCTAAGCTTCAGAGTGGTGCCTAGGATCCCCTAACCATGAATCCACCCTTGATGAAAACGACGAAGATGGAATTTAGAATCCTGATATAGCGTCTGATCGTCAATTTAGTTGAAGATCTAAAAAGAAATTGAGGAGAGAGAGAAAACCTCACAGCCTAGAGAGAGAGTGAGAGAAAGATTCAATTTTTTTTTCCAATAAAATGAATTGGAATTCCATTTATAGGCTACTGCTCCTGCAAGAAACCAATCTTTTATTTTTTTACCTTTACCAGCCTTTAGTAACTCAAACCCTCGACGGGTTTCCCTGACTCCACCAAATTGTCGATGATTTGGTCTTAAACCAAATCTTCTCCCTTCTTTTCTAAAATATACTTTTTGTTCCATCACTAAGGGGTTTAATTAAATATGTCCATATATATATGGCTCTGATACCACACGAGAGTCGGGAGCCCCAAGACCTTCCAAAGGAAAGCAACCAATCTAGGACCACATCTCCAACACAGGCCTTCCACACGCTCAAACGGAGAACTCAGATCCTTTAACCAAATGCTTTACCAGAGGAGGTCTTTGGCAACCGTACAACCTTTCTGATGTGCAGGATCCTCCTTAGAGGCAAGCACAGAGCATACTCGATGCCATGTTATGATCATTCAATGAACCCATTACAGTTTCGTTAAACCAGAAGTTTGCCTTGCGCCAGCGCAGTGACTCGGCAGGTTACGGGTATCTACTGTAAAGATATCCCTCATAATATCATAAAGACATTACAAGTTTATAGAAGTAGAAGATAGAAGTCCTTTGGACAAATAGCCTTTAGGGGAAGAAGGAAATTTAGAAAGCCATGGAGGATAAGAACACAAAGTGGGATTTTATTTCAAACTAGCGCTACTCTCTGTGGAGCTCTACCTTATAAAAGGGAAGGTAGTCCCTATTATAGAGGTCTGAGACCCCGAAGCTTACAAGATAAGCAAACATCGAAAAGGACATAAAGCAATCATGATAAAGACATAAAGACGGACGATGACATAAAGCAAAGTCGATGAAAACTTTTGTGGCATCGACTGACAACTGAAAAAGACAACTTAACTACTGACAACAGACATAATAAAAAGGTGACAGCACATGGGTGGCTGCATTTGTGCTGGAGTGACCCACCACCTTTAATTATGCAACAAACTCTTGACTTTAAGCCAACTAGCTCTGACTTACAAGCAAACTTATCATACAAGTAGACAATAGCGGCCCACCATTGTGGACTTTTGGAGATAATAATACATAAAGTAGACGTGGCCTGCCATTATGGACTTCGGTGAGATGGCGAGAGGTTGAGGTTGACGTAATCCTCATCTGTGATCTGTCCATGGATCGGATGGTAGTAGGTCTTCTGCTTCCATGGATTGTCTTCATTATCTGTATCCATAGGGTCTGGATCAGGAGGGTCCTTGTCAGGTGGCTTGGGAGCAAGAATCTCGTCTGGAATGGCTGTGACGAGCTCGAAATAGAATTTCAGATCATTCATCTCGCAGAGATGATTTAATAGTGAAGACTTGTAGTTTGGCCATGAACTTGGAAAATTGTACAGGGTATCCTATTCGTAGGCTTAATTCTGGGACCATAAGAGGTTCCTGGTAGGGTTGTAGAAATACGGCCTATGCAGGATGAAGATACTGTGTACAACGGCTGCTTCAGTTGGGTCCATCTTCCAGAGGTTCTGATTACCCATGAGGGTAGTCAGCTTCTTTCTCCATGTGGACAGTGGATCGAATAGCTGGAGGAAGGTCCAGAATAGGGACTTCTGGTTGGCTGGATCATGAAGATGGGCATACGTCTCCTGAAGAGGAAGGAATACAGCATGTACCTGCAAAACAGAAAGATACCATAGATACCATAATACATGAGTATTGAAGGATGACGGCTTGATCACGTAGGGATTAAGGAATGGATATGCTAGGAAGGTTTGGTGATGGCCAATAATCTGAGCATAGTGGTAACCGAAGGGTTTTGCACAAAATTTGATTTTGGAGACATCAGTGGTTTCTGGAGGTATTTCTGGTGGGAAATGTATCTGGGTAGAGGCACCAAGGTAGAGGATATTCGGTGGTGATGATGAGGATGAGGCCATGAGAATCACTGGTATGGCTCGGTGTCTGGTTATGAGGAAGGATGTTTTCCGGGGGCGAGATAACATATCAGTGAGGATGTTGTGATCGCCTTTTATATGCTTCACAGAGAAGTCATATCGAGAAAACCAGTCTTTCAGTCTGAGAATCTGTGGATCAAGGAGAATTTTGTTCCGGAATTCAAGCATCTTTGGGAAGGATGAATTGTCCATTTCAACTGTGAAGTGCTTTGATCTAACGTAGAATTCAAATTTCTGAATTCCATTTTTTACTACAATTATTTCTTTGAACACAGTGTAATAGTGCTTTTGAGATTCTTTGAATTCTCCACTTATGTGTCCGCAGTAGGCTCTTTTGTTATCCTTATCTTCAAGCAGTAGGGCACCCCAATAATGGTCACTAGCGTCTGATTGGAGGATAAAATTTCCTGTAGATGGAATAGTCAGAGGCGGTGAATCCTTTGCAGCTTTTTTCAGGTACTTGATAGCCTCTGTCTGGTCAGGGCCCCATGGGGGTGGCTTCTTTTTCAATAGCTGTGACAGGGCGCTGGTAAATTGACTTGCATGTGGGATGAAGTCTCTGATGTAATTGATGATGCCAAGAAATTGTTGTATTTCTTTGACAGAAAGATTATCATCAAAAAATTGTGATAATTGTTCAGCGAGATAAGGACCTGGACAGATAGTTCCATGGGAAATTGTCATTCCCAGAAAATCAATTTCTTTTTGTCCAATCATGCTTTTCTTTTTTGACAGCATTATCCCGTAATGTGATGCCAGCTGGTGGAAATGATCAAGAAGGTGATGATGATCTGCAAGACTTTTTGAGAATAATAATATAACATCAATGTAAATCAGGGTACTGTGCAGGATAGGATTAAAAATCCTGGTCATCGCCTTTTGAAACAGTGATGGCGCAATCTTTAAGCCGAAGGGTAAAACTGTCCATTGGAATTGTTCATTCGAAATTCAGAAAGCTGTCTTGTATTTGTCATCTTGATGAATGCCGAGTTGCCAAAAAGCACCTTTTAGATCGAACTTTGAAAATATTTGTGCTTCTGCAAGATGGATCAATTGTGTTCTGGCTTTTGGAATAGGGAATTTATCATCCCTGATGAACACATTCAACGGCTTGTAATCAATAACCAATCTCTTTTTTCCTCTAATCTTCTCTGATCTTTTTTCAACATAAAATGCTTGACATGCCCAAGAGGAATTGGGTGGTTCAATGAGACCTTGCTTTAATAAAGAATAACATTCTTCTCTGACTAGCTTAAGGTCTGATGGAGTCATTCCCGGATGGGTAGCCTTGGTCGGACTAACATCTTCATTGAGTTTGAAGGGAATGTGGATGAAAAAGTCTGGGTTTTTCTAGAGTGGATGATTATGAATGAACTGATCATGACTTTCTGCACATAACTTGAGAAGTTTGTTTTGAATGGGCTAGAAATCTGGAGGAGAATACAAAAAAGAATAAATCTTGTTTGTCTGGGTAAAAGGCTTGAACTCTCTTTTGTACTTAATTCCAGTGGGAAGAATCCTCAAGGATTTTGAAAGACAATAAACATCCCATCCTAATAAAACATCTTTCTGAGGAAGTGGACTGCTGATAACATGAGTGCAAATGATGCAATTAGGAAGGAGTTTAATTCTAATTTTCCTTTTGGAAATCAAAGTAGTAGTGAAAATTTGATCATTGGCAGCTCTGAAGAATTGAGTATGGGAAGACCAACAATCTGATGGTAGAACTTTTGGATTAACCATGGTCTTATGGGATCCCGTATCAATGAATGCAACAACAGGAATGGGTTTACCATATTTTTCAGGGGAGCTAGATTTGAACATGAGGACTGATATGAGAATCTTGAGAAGAGAGAATAGGCTAAACTGGTTGGACTTGAAGGGTTTCATCTGAATGATAATCAGCTTCTGAATCAGAATCTTCTGAATCAGTGAGGACGAGAATAGTCTCTTCAGTCATTTCTATTTGTTATGAAAGAACAGATTCTGCATCTACATCAAGTTCTTCATTCTGTAACTGCTGGGCAAGCTTTGCAGATTTTGTCCTGTTCATCGGGCATTGTTTTGCATAGTGGCCTTTTTTTTTTTGCAAATGAAACATCGAGGAGATTTGTCATGTCCTTGTCGGTTCTTCTTTTTGAAGAATCTAAACTTTTTCTTCTTTGTGTGGTCTTTCTTGGAAAGCTTGTCAGAACCATAGTCTTTGAAATGCTTCTTCTTTTTAGGACTACAGATGCAATCCTTTTATTTGCATTTGATCTGCAAGTAGGGCTTTTTGCATTTCTTTGTGAACTTATGATTTTGTTTGATCATCTTTGAAAACAACTGATGAGTATCACATAACTTTTCAAGAGCAGTGAGTTCCAGTTGATGAATTTCTCCTAATGAGATTTCTTTGAGTGGTCGTGAAAGAGATGCAATCTTTCTCTGTAAGTCTGGCTGGATATCTTCTGGTAATGAATTAATGTAAACTTGTTTGAGATTGTCATCATGAAATCCATCAGGAAGATAATACCGCTTGGACATCCTTTGATAATGAAAATCAAGATCCTTTCTTTTTAAAGAACAACATCTCATTTCAAAATATTCTTGTCGAACTTCATTGGCATGAATATCTGGATCTCCGACGAATTCTCGAAAAAGTGTACCCAAAGCAAAAGAGGGAATCTGGGATTTAATGAACGTAACTTGTCTATATTCACCAAGACTTTGAAACCAGTCTCTCAAAGTTCTAGTAAATCTGGATGTGAACTCAATGAGAACTGATTCTAAAGTATTCCCGGGCTTTGAAAGTTGGAGGTCTATCCATGCACCGAATTCACCAATTCGATCTCTCCACTTAGTTGGAGGTAATCCATCAAAAGAGAACCATGAACCATTGGTTGAATGATGGGGAACCGAATAAGGAGTAGCCGAAGTAGCCTCAGAAGGTTCTTCCACAATGGGGACTGTGGTGTCAGTCTCTTTATGGAATTCCTGGGTTTTGGATGATCCTGGTTCTGTGGGAGATGTCATCATCATATTGGTGAGATCAGTAATCTCTTGGTCTGAGGAAAAGGACGATGTTTCAGTGGAAACATCACTGTTATCTTCAATGGGTTCCTCAGGAACAGGGTCAGCAAGGAAAGATGGAGATTGATTAGGTGATGCGTATGGGCTTTTTGGTTTATGGTCAACAGGTTCAGGGGGCAAAGGTTTGACCGGATTTGGAGATCTGTGAGTAATGGGAGTTGATGGAATAAGAGAATGTCTCTTAAAGATTTCAGCAGTGGACTTGAAATGCTTAGAATAATCTGGCTATTGGTAGGATGGAGTCGGTGGGGACTGAGGAATGAAAGAATATGATGGAGCTTATGGAAAAGCTTTAGGGATGTAGGTTGGTGAGGGAATTGGATGATGATCTCATTCAATTTGAGATACTTGATCTTTGAGCCTTCTGATTTCTGCTTCTTTATCATTGAACATGGATCCAAAGTATCCTACAGAAATGAATTGCCTGAGCTCAGCATCAAGACTATCAATTCTTCTTTTGAGATCAACATATAAAGCTTCAATGGTCAATGGCAGTCAACGTTGTATTTTGGGTTTTGGCATTCTGAGTTTTCCAGTTCAGAACTTGTTCAGCTTGTGATGGAAGCTTTCTGGAACCGTCTGGTTGAACTTCAGAGGGTTGGATGAAGGGCCTGGTATGAAGGTTGGAGTCTATGTATGATCTTGGTTCCAAGGGTGGAAATTGTTTGTCATACGGAGAAGCCATGAAATAGGGTATTGGCTGAGATTGGGGCAGTTTAGAAACTAAAGTTTGGTAAGGTTCTGGTTTAGGTTCTTTTGGAGGAAGAAGTCCTTCTTCACGAAGAATTTCAAGGGCTCTATCATAGATCCATAAGGGTTTAGGTTTTGGATCTGGATGTCAAATTCCTATCCATGGGCTATTTGGGTTATCAAGTTTTCTGTGAGGAGAAAAAGGTTTACAGGATGGTTTGGTTTCTCTCTGGTGAGATTGTCGGCAAGTGCAATCTGGATCGCACATAGCTAGATCAACATCCCATATGAAATGTCCTTCAATTTTATCAGTATAGATGGGGGATCCATCTGCTTCAACGTGGTTGACTGGAATATCATCTTCAAAAGTTACAGGCTTTATCATCAAAGATTGGAACGCCAGAGGAGTGCTGGATGAAACTGTATCTTTTGGGTTGAACACTGTCTTTACCGTTCCATCTGGAAGTCTCTGGACCTTAGGATCAGAGAGATGGATGGGTGAAGATTGCTGATGAAGTTGTTCATAACTGGAAATCCACTCCAGAGGAATGAGTTGCTTCAGTTCTTCTCTGGGGATCTATCGTGGGATTTGGAGAATGGTAGGAACATCGTCTTCTCTTTCAGCTGTGATGAGGATTGTATCTTCAGACTGTCCCGGAAGGGAAAGATCAACAGCATGATCTTGAAGTCTGTAGATGAGCTGATGGTGAAGGGTAGCCATATAGGCTGATGAGACTTGTGGAGCATCAGTAATTTGCAGTTGGACTTTTATACAGTTCCTCAGGTTCTTGTCTCTTAGAGGAATGTTGAAATTGGGAAAGAACGTGAGACACACACTACCAACTTGGAGAGTGGCAAGCGAAGTGCCAATTGCTGCATGCTCATACTACGTGTAGGTTGTGTTGAGAAGAGTGATCCTGACTGTAACTAGAAGTCCTTTACGACCATGGAGTGTCAGAAGGAGTCTGACAGCACCAAAATGGAGATGAGTGTAACCTTCTCTAATCCACGGTTGATCAGATATTGATCAAGCTCAAGATCGACATATTGTTCCTTGGAAGAGGCTGGAATGAGACACTTGTCAAGAGCTGTAGTCTGAACGAACTCCTTGACTTGAGGTCGGTTGTGAGAGATGAGAAGAGTGTGAACTTGGTTGGCAAGAGATTTTTTTCTTTTGAAAATATTATAGGGATTTACAAGTGGAAGAGAAGTTTCCTAGATCTTAACAGAGTTAGGAATATATGAGTATTCTACTAAGTTGGTAATTTTGGAAGAAGTAGTTTTCTTGATGGAGGGAGGGAAAGAAATGGAAGAAGAAAGCCGAGTAGGTGTAATTTCTTGTGAATGAGAATCCATGGTTTGCAAGTTTCCCCTTTGAACTACTTGTACCTCGTTCTTCTAAAATTTACTTCTGTGACTTTAATTTTGGAAGAAGTAGTTTTCTTGATGGAGGGAGGAAGAGAAATAGAAGAAGAAAGCCGAGCAGGTGTAATTTCTGAACTTTGTGAATGAGAATCCACTTATATGCATATTATTTTCTGGGGTGTTACATTTTTGGTAGAAACTGAAAAGTTGGTATATGTCCAAGTCTTTGATAAACAAGTTGTATCTTAAGCATAAATTATATTGGCTGAAGATGGTTGAGAGTTTGAATTTGAACCAACACATAAATGTATTTAAGTTGATTATAAGTGATTTGATGCAGGTTTATGTGAAGTTTGAGGAGGAAGACAAGGCGTTGATGCTATTGAATTCCCTACCTGTGTTTCATATGTATGAAAATCTTGTTATAACTCTAACGTAAGGAAAAGAAACCCTGAATTTGGAGGAGGTCACAAGCGCGTTGTTAGGCTTTCATCAAAGAAAGAAAGCAGCGATGAGATTTCACAAGGTGAAAGACTTGTGGTGAAGGGTAACCAGGAACATGGGAGAAGCAAGTTCCAGAGCAGATCGAGTAATAATAAGTCTCGGTCGCAGTCCAAGAAGAAGAATGACATAGGATATTTTAAGTGCGAGAAAAAGGGCCAAATAAAATTGGAGTGTCTAGATAGGGAGAAGGGGAATGCAGAAAATCAAGAAGGTTCTTCAAAATCGGCGAATGTAGTGGAAGAAGGAGACTCGGAGAGCAGTGATGGTGATATGCTTTCTGTTTCATCAGGTTCAGATCGCCTTACGGATTGTTAGATTCTAGATTCAGCATGCACTTATCACATGACACTAAATAAAGATTAGTTTAGTACCTACAAGTCAGTATATTCTGGTTCTTTTTTGATGGGAAATGATGCTTCATGCAAAATTATTGGAATAAGAAGCATCAGAATTAAAATGTTTGATGATGTTGTGAGAACATTATGTGATGTTAGGCATATACCGGATTTATGAAAAAATTTGATTTCATTAGGCACTTTAGATTGTAACAGGTTTAGTTACAAGTTTGAAAGTGAGGAAATGAAGGTGTGTAAAGGCGTCTTAACAGTGATGAAGGGGCAAAAGTTAGTAGGGAATATCTATGCACTGCTGGGTACTATAGTTGTAGGTATAGCTGCAGTTGCAAAATATGAGTCAGCTAATACTGTCTTGTGGCATATGCGGTTAGGGAATATGGGTGAGCACGGGATGAAGGAGCTTCATAAGAGAAATCATTTGAAGGGTGTCAAAACATGCAGACATTGTGTTATTAGGAAACAAAATAGGGTGCAATTCAAAATAGCCACACACAAGACAAATGGGATTCTTTACTATATTTATTCAGCTGTTTGGGGGCCAGTGAGGGTAGCATCACGGGGGTGGACATGTAGAGACCCAAAGAATTATAGTAATTAAATAATTAAAGGAAGGAGAGAAAAGGGAATTTCAAAGTGTTCGTAGATGAACATGCTTCTTGGGATCGTCGACGTGGACACGTGTCTCGTTGATAAGAAATTACCGAAAGGGCTGGTTTCAGGGCCTGGAATTTGTCGACGAGGGGTAAGTGTTCGTTAATGAACTCCCTTCTTGGTCTCGTCAATGAGACATGTCACCTCGTCAACGAATATACACTTTATAAATATACTAAACTCGGGGTTTCAGCAAGAATTTTTGCATGCAAGTCTCTCTCTCTCTCTTTCTCTCTCTCTCTAGGTTTCATCTCCCCCTCTTTCTCTCTAGATTTTTAGTTTCGTTCTTCGCCGATTCGACGATCGGAAGCCACCACGCTACTCTTGGGGAGATTCTCTACAAGTCTACTAGAGTAGTTTGTTGGTTAGGCCAACTTGGGCACCATCCCAAAATTTAGGTAAGTTGGTTATTTTAAGTTTTATAAGGTATTTGATATTTTTGGACTGAGGAAATATATTAGATGGAATAATACCGGAGTTCTGTTGGGGAAAAATGTAAATTTTATGGTGTTGAGTTGGGAACATCACGGGGGTAGGTTTGGAGTATTTTGTGGGCTTCTCAGTAAGCCAGGTAAGGAGATAAATTAAGTTAGCATTTTCATGAAATTATTTATTGTCATACAACATTTATTTTCATAAAAATACGTATTTTATAGAACTATGTTTGGGAATACTGTTGTTGAACAGGGAAATGGTTTTAACACATTTCATAAGAAAATATGATTTCAGAACAAATTATGAGTTTAGAATGCTACTTACATTTGTGTGGCATGAGTATAATATTTCCATGAAAATTATGTTATACTAAAATATTATGATGTTTCCAAGATAAGCATGACATAATAGTTTTCAGGAAAATCATAAAAATAGTACGGGATCTATGGTTTTAAGAACATTATGTTTAACAGTGCAAGAATTTCATGTTTAATATGTTATGATATGCTGATGCCGATGCCATGATTTAAATGTTATGATATGATGGCGCAAATGCCGTAATTATGCATGTTATGTCAAGATTCAAGAAAATATTATCATGTCATGTTTTACTCTAAAATATGAAACTGCTATGTTTTAATATCATGAAATGTATTATAGGTTATCAGAACCAGGATGACTTAGTTTAGTTTCATGAAGCATGGTACTGTAGCTATATGTTCACGATTATGTTTATGTTAGTGTTACTACACATCTCAAATAGAGTATGAGATATGACAATCGATGTGACTTTATGGGAGTGTCGTAGTTCTCCTGGTAGTTCGGCATAGGTAGAACATACCCATCGTACTTACATGTTTATGCTTGTCTTAGCATGGTCAGTCAGCCATTGCTAGGTCCCACCTACGGGTCACATAGTCTTGTAAGATGATTTTCCTGTACATAAATTTAGTATGTTAACGTATGTTATGACAAATCATGTTTTATTCAGATATAATACAAACTGTTTTTACCAGATATGAACTGTAACGACCTACCTAGTTTATCCATTTTTTTTCCATAATAACATTCAATATAATAATCTCGTACAGCTGTAAAACTTAATCAACCTGGACCCATGGGTGCCAGGGATATACCCAAAAAATTACTCTGATACCTAACAGTTGGAAACGTAATCACATACATATCATTCAACCAATCACAATACCAGAATTCTACTAAACCTATTATATATACAATCATCCATCAAAAACTAGAAGTATCCTAGGGTCTCAACCCAAAAATAAACCTAACCCTGGTTCAACAACTCACCCTTCAGATAGGGTAGCCCCATCGATCTCTACTGTCGCGGAGCTCTATTCGCTCCTCTACTTGGATTTCCTGAAATGTTTATATAGTTGGGGTGAGACACCTATCAGTAAGGAAAATAAACTAAAATCAGTGTATGACAACATAAGTGTTTTCATGTTATACATAATATCAATACATACATCATATCTGGTAAAAATTGTTGATATCATACTTGAATAAAACATGATTCCTCATACATAATATAACGTACTAAATTACTAACATGAAAATCATCTTATATAACTATACAATACTGAAATACACCCATGATGGATAGCTAGCTGATGTCGTGTTTTACCCCCACATGACTAAGTTGTGCAGCCTGAAGGCAGGACCTAACAATGGCTGGCCTACCATGCTAGATCAAACATAAGTCTGTAAGTACGATGGGTCTGTCCCTACCTGGTCCCGGACTGCCAGGGGGACTACTCCACTCTACACTGAAACCACATCGACTGCCATCTCCCACACTACTGGTCGTGTGGTAGCACTATCATAATTCTGAACATATAGCTATAGTACCATGCTCCTGAAACTATACTAAACCATGTCATCTGAGTTCTGATATCATATAATAAGTTTCATATACTGAACATAGTTGTTTCGTATTTCATAATAATAACCGTCATATAAATATTTCATAAATTCTTTCTGATCATACTTAATTATGACATCTGCGCCAACATGAACCTCGACGTTTGCGCAGGCATAACATAACATGAAACATGACATCTGTGCCAGTATAATATAACATGAACCACGACATCTGTGCTGGCATAACATAATATACTGAATATTATTTTTCTATACTGTTTAATATGTAAAATCATGATTCCTGTATTGTTTTATAATTGCCATGAAAACTATCATATCATGCTTGATCTGGGAAAAAAATTCTATTATGATATACACAATTATATGGAAATTAAACTCAGGCCACACAAAATTAGGGTAACCTCCTGAATGTAAAATCTGTTCCAAAATCATATTTTCTGATTAAACACATTTAAATCATATTCTTGTTCATAACGGTATTTCCCAAACATAATTATATAATATACACACTTTCTTGAAATTTAATGCTGTAAAATAATAAATAATTTCATGGAAGATTCTAACTCAGTTTATCCGCTTACCTAGTTTACTGAGAAGCCTGCAAAACACTCAATCCCACACCTATAGTGTTTCTAGCACAACACCCTAAAATTAACATTTCCCCAACAAAACTTCAGTATTTGTTTCCCTAACATATGCTCTTCAGAACAGAAACTCCAAATACCCAATAAAATTGAAATTAACTAACTTACCCAAATTTTGAGATGGTTCCCAAGTTAGCCTAACTAATGATCTACTCCAATAGATATGAAGAGAATATTCTCAGGAGTAGCGTGGCGGCTTCAGATCATCGAACCAGAAAAAACCCAAGCCAGAAAGTTAGAGAGAAGGTAGAGGGGACAGAAATCTAGAGAGAGAAAGAGCTGCATGCAAGTTTTCTGCGCTAAAATCCAAATTTGGCATACTTATACACTAGCATTTGTTGACGAGACATGTCACTTCGTCGACGAGGTCAAGAAGGGAGTTTGTCAATGAACCCATAACCTTCGTCGACAAATTTTAGGCCCTGAAATAGCCCTCTCGGTAATTCCTCATCGACAAGACACGTGTTCCTGTTGATGATCCCAATAAGCCGTTTCGTCAATGAGATCCCGCTGTGACCCCCTTTACAATTTCCTTTTCCTCTCCTTTATTTTATTATTTAATTGTTATAATTCTTTGAGTCTCTACATGAACTATATACTATTTATATGTGTAACGCGAAAATACTCATGTTGCCACACACTGATATTAGTTTATCTCTCTTACTAAGAGGTGTCTCACCCCAGCATTACAAACATTTCAGGAAATCCAAGTAGGAGGGCGGATAGAGCCCCACAACAGTAGAAGTTGACTGAACTACCCTATCAGTAGGGTAAGTAGTTGAGTTAGGGTCAGACGGGTTTTCGGATTGAGACCCTAAGATTCTTTTTGGTCTTTTTGTGGATGATTGTATATATATGACAGATTTAGTAGAACTTTGGTATTGTGTTTGGTGTTGGATGATATGTATGTAATTTATGTTTTCTGCTGCTTAGGTATCAGAGATGTATGACAGGTATATCCCTGGTACCCATGGGTCCAGGTCGATCATGACTTTGGTAGTTTAGCAGGTTATTAGAATTATTATAAATGTTATTATGTGGTAAAAAAATATATGCAAAGATAGGCAGGGCGTTACAGTTTGATATTAGAACTTAGGTTGTTAGGTTCTGTAAACTCTAGAGTGCAGCGAAAAAAATACCAAAGTATAGGAAAAGGATTTGAGGTTTTGTTCTGAAGTTTGGAGGCAGGACTTCCGTGATGGTTTCTGTGTCTTTCTTAGGGTGACGATTTCAGGAAAGTCATAGTAAACTATTATCGAGTTGTATTTCTAAAGTGTAAAACTGAATCTTAAATTAGGATAAGGATGTCAAGATAGAGGGAAAATATAAGATTTTGGTTAGATACGTAAATTATAGGGATAGGGTCCCTAAGTCATGTTTATTGTCTTTTCAGGATGGACCATGATGGTGGCAATGCTCATGTTAGTGGTAGCGAGGGTGCAGGGCCCTTAGGTGCAGGCAGGGCTGATTTAGATGTGGTACTACGCAGTGCAGCTCAACAGGTTATGGCTAAGATCGCACAGAGCTCTAGAGAGCAAGGAGGCTCGTCTGCAGGCCACAGGTGTATGATAGAGAAATTCACCAAGATGAACCCTCCGACATTTTCAGAAGGAGTTGATCCTGCAGTCATCGAAAATTGGATGTAGGAAATAGAGAAAGTATTGGCGATACTACAGTGCACGGAGAAGCAGAGTGTAATGCCCCGAACCCGATAATAGGGCCTGGTGCATTATACCTGATTAACCATGCCTTGTGGCGCCCCGAACCCGCCTGGTGGGACCCAGGTGCCATGTAATTCATTTTCCTGTACCTGATACTCAATTCAATCACGCAGCGGAAAACATGAATATAATCTTCCAACAATAAAATTCCAGAATTTCTAACTATAACATTCCAAACAATCCATCAATCAACCTGCATCTATATATATATACATATTTCCAACACCTAATATTCACAACCATCCATAACTTAGAAAACTTAAAACATAAAACATAAAACTTAATATAGCTCAGAAATATCATTAAGCTTATACCCTCTCTTTCTAACTCAAAAATACTATAACAACCCCAAGCTCTAAGCTCGATCACGTGGAGATCTTGAAAAAGATGAATTTGTATTCGAGTGAGACACATCTCAGTAAAGGAATATTAAAACAGTGTGTGACCAACATGAGGTTTGTATATAACGTATTATTCATCATTTGCAAATCATTAACATAATTTTTGAAATCATTTTCTGATCCTATTCAAACACATGGAAGGTATTTTACCCATAATATTACCTAAGGATAGGGGTGATTACCCGCTCATACAAGTAGCACCCCTCTACTCCGATATATTAGGCAACCCAAAGGTCATAGTTGAAGCATACCAGGACACTCACTTTACTCAGTAAGCCCTCAAGTGATAGATTAATCTTGTACTCACACAGTTCATGCAAAAGTTTACTAGTGAAGGCCCCGAGAATAGGGAAATCTACCCGTCCATATAAATAGTTTCCCTCTGCTTTAGTACGTTATGTAGCCTACTGCTACATCTGATACTTACCAGGGCACTCGCCTTTCTCAGCAAGCTCTCGGACGAAGAGTCTGCCCTACCCAAACGTAACATGTTCTACTAGCATAATTACTGATAATACCATAATACGTTATTCTATTTCTCATTATTCTGTAATTCACATCTGTTCATGTTCTCAGCTTTGTCATTTCGTAGCGTTTCACTTTACGTGACTCTTTCCCATTTTACATTATTCACATTTCACATTTCATTTCCATTTTCTTTTCGTTTCATAACATACCCATCATCTTTTAGCTGTTTTACCCAACATCTTTTAATTGTTTTACCCAACATCTTTCAACTGTTTTACCCAACATTTTTCAACTGTTTTACCTAGCATCTTTCAGCTGTTTTACCCACCATCTTTCAGTTGTTTTACATGGTTGCATTAACACTCACATGCAGCATATTTCATATAACATTTTCATACTTAGTTCATTTCTTGCATACTTAGTTCATTTATTGTATATCCCGCATCTCATACATATAACATATTTCCACACAGAATTCCTATTTAGTCATGTCACACTATTTAACAGTAAAATTCATATATTTCCTATAAAATAAGCCAACCTACATTTAACATTCATATGCTGAAAATATTCCTTTCATTTCTTACATAATTATCTTGAAAATATCTTTCACTTTCATCAGTTCAATTTCATATATACGTATCTAATAAAACAGCCCTAGACTTAGAAAAAATAATTTAAACGGTTGACATTTTAAACTTATACAAAAACATATACATGTATGTTCATAGCATATTTTCTTTCCCAATTAATTCATAAAAATATGGTTTAATATATCTATTCCCCCTTACCTGGTTTCTTAAACTACACCAACAGGAATCCCAAACTGATGCCTACGGTGCTCAGCCGAATCTTGAATCACAAATCCTAATTCCATTAAATCAACCCTAAATAAAATACTATTTTAACATTTACTAAGCCCATAAATTCCAAATAAATTATTATACTCTCAAATATAACCAATTTACGTAATTCCCCAAATCTCACTCTCGCTTTGGAGTGGTGCCTAGGATACCCAAATTGAAAATTTACTCCGGCCAAAACGTCAACGATCGCGACTAGGACCCCATGGTGGTGCTTGATCGTCGATTTAGCTGCAGATTTAAGGAGAAATTGAGAAAATAGGGAAATATTACCTTACCCCAGGAATGGTGTCTACGCCGCTCCCACGACAAATTCGCTCTAGCAGGAATGTCGATGGCGGAGTTAGGAATCCAACGGTACCTTTGGTTTTTCGATTGATCGAATATCTGCTGAAAAATTGAGGAGAGAAAGAGACGAGATGAGAGAGACGAAGAAAGAAGAGAGCGAGAGGCGTAGAGAAGTAGAGAGAAAAATATGAGGCACAGAGAGGAGAAAATGCTCCTGAAGAAGATAAGTGGCAATTGGATTTCAAATTGAAATCCAAATCATCCTATTGCATTTATTGAATTCTTTATATCATTTTAATATTATACATATATATATATATATATATATATATATATACACATTACTTAATCCATATATATATACATCCATTATATCATTTATTTTATTTACTTTAATTTAATAATGTTTAATTAATTAATTGATTAATAATTTTAATTAATAATGTTATTTTTTTTACTTTATTATATATTATAATAATATTATATTATATACTTATATATATCACCCATCCTTATACATTTATGCATATATATATATATATATATATATAACATTCACATAACTTAATTTAATTAATTCAATTAAATAATAATTAATTAATAATTAATCTTTTTTTTCTCCTAGGTTACACAGAGATTCTTATTTGCCACCTATAAGCTGACAGGAGAGACCAAAAGATGGTGGACTGCCGTAAAACTATTGGAGGAACAGAAGGTGGTGCCTTTCACTATTTCCCAGCCACTACTAGAGAAGTCAAAGTAGAGGAATTCCTGAATTTGAAGTAGGGACAACAAACAGTCCAGTAGTACGCGGTGAGGTTCATAGAATTATCCCACTTTGCCCCGTATATTATTCCCGATAAAGCAAAGAAGGCGAGACAATATGAAAGAGGTATGAGGCAAGAAATTTATAAGCAAGTAGTAGTGTTGAAAGTGCAGGCCTTTACTGAGTTGGTAGATAGAGTAGCTGTGGCTGAAGCTAGTGAGCGGATGGGTGCACAGAAGCAGGGACATAAGAAGAGATCCACGCTTTCAGACTTTCAATAGGGATCTAGGCAGGGCCAATGGAGGAGAGGAAGTTATGGCAGAGGACAGAGGCAGGAGGCTGGGGGGTGTGAGGTTCAGGGAGTGCAGACCTACCCTGTATGTCAAACATGTGGAAAGAGACACTTAAGAGAGTGTCGAGTGGGGAGATGCGTCTGCTATCGCTGCGGTAGACTAGGAAATTTGGTACGAGATTGCCCTACACTACCTGGTACCGCTCCTGCTCCCAGACTTTGCCGAGGAGGTTAACAGGCGCCTCATAGAGGCCAATAGGGTAATATAGCTCCGGCGAGGGTATATGCTTTGATGCCGGAAGACACTGAGGTCGCAGGTGACGTCGTGACAAGTACCTTTACTGCTTTATCATATCAAGTTATTATTTTATTTGATTTAGGTGTCACCCATTCCTTTGTGTCTGCGGGATACGTTAAATCGTCTGGTGTTGAAACACAGTTATTAGATGTTGAATTGTTGATAGCAATACCGACATGGTCAGTGGTGAGGTGTCGTAGGGTGCTCAAGAGATATCTAGTAGAAATTCAGGGGAGAGTATTACCACCTGACTTAATTATGCTAAATGTGCATGGATTCGATGTAATATTGGGTATGGACTAGCTGACTACGAACTATGCTAATATCGACTGTTATCTGAAAGAGGTGATATTTAGACCACTGGAAAAGCAAGAATTCAAATTTGTGGGGTCATGGGTGCATTCCTCGCCTCAGTTAGTGTTAGAACATGGCTAAGTAAATCAATTGCAACCCAATCAACTTAAGAACTTAGGAACGGTCAATTAATTATGCACAACCCCAACCTTCAAAACCTGGACTAATTTGATTCAGAACCCCTGTTTCATAACTGAAATGACATGATAAAAGTTAGGGTGTCTACAACTGCCCCTTTTTATAGGCATTGTTGCTTGAAAATGACAGTGGAGGCTATTCCTCTGTTATTTTGTAGCAACATGACTATAAAGATAAAAGATGTCTATTTTTACCAGGTTGGAGCACACACTTTCAAGTGACTGAGCTATTGATTACCGAGATGAAATACATGGCCTTAGTGAGCCTTCTAAGCCATTAGTAGTTAGTAGCCTTTGATTGAAAGTTAGTGGTTAGTATGGACCCATAACGGGTGATCATAAAAAGACCTATGAATAGTTGCAGATGAATGCTTGGGTGTAGGAACCCGAGTCAAAGTGCATGAGGAATGACTTGCATCGAGCGTGAGAACCCTAGTGCCGAAGCATATAAGGATGACTTGCACGATGTTTTGAGAATCCTAGTGCCAAAATACATAAGGATGACTTACACCTAATTTGAGAACCCGAGCGTTGAAGCACAAGAAGGCCTGGCTGGATCTCCTTTTGATTTGTTTTATTTGCATGGAATCTTGACCATTTGACCCTCATTTTAAAAGCTGAATTTTTTGAGTTTAAATTTTGTTAGTGGGTTGGATAGATTTGTAATTAAGAAATAGCCCACAACCGAAGCCCACATTGGACTTTAATTAAAGATAGGCCCATATTAGGCCTTAAAGAAAGCACAAGCCTACATTTGGGCATTAAATAGAAGCAAATTTAATTGCACAAGCAAATCAAAACATTTGCCCAAATTGAGCCCCAAATTAAGACCCAACTTTCTAATTTTAAAATTGCAGTGTTGTGTATGTAGGTGAAGATGGCAAGAAGATGGAAGCATGAGGGCCTCTTTTTTGTATATTTTTTTTGCCAAATTTTTTTTTTCTTTTTTGTATTTTGCAAATTTGATGCAACGGATTTTTAATTACACATTGTGAAAAAAGCCTTATTTTGGCGAAGAGATGAGAGAAACTTATGATAAGAAAAACCTTAGACGGCAACTAAAAGATAAAAAAAAAAGTATTTTGAACATTTTGAAAATTTAAAATGGATGCCTCTTCTTGCATTTTTGAAAACCAAAAAGGTAAATTAAGTAATTTAAATTTATCTACAAGAAACTCCAGATAAAATGGGATTTCAACAATGATTATTTGCAACCAAGAAGAAGAGAAATCATGGAAGATTCTTGACCTTTGGGGGCCATTGAACCAAGTAACTATGAAGAAAAAATAGATAACAACATAGAGAGTGTTAAATTGTGAGATGTTTTACCTCCCCTCCATAGCACTTTTTTTAAAATATTTTTTTTTATAGTAGTAGAGAACATACTAATTAATATTTATACTAGTAACTAGCTATATATCCTTAACTCAAAGGGAGTTACGGGAGTTATCTTCCTTTCTTTTTCTTAACTTAGGAATTACAAACCCTTTATTTGTTAACATTGGATGAGTCCATGGGTGGACTTAATACACATGGGTGAGCACCAGTTTGACCAAAAAACTTAAGTTTATTAGGTTTTTGGCCGAACCATGTATATAAGCACCCATCATCCATTCAAATTTTTCAATGTGGGACAACCTCACAAGTGGAATTCTCAACAATCTCCCCCTCACTTATAATTCCAACTGCTCCCCCTTGAACAAAAACCATCTTTATTATGAGAGTAAGTCCAATTCCCTAACAGTTGCTCAAGTGGGTCTTATCACTAACGCCTTATGTGTCTCGGATTGCATTTCACGTGCTTTTGAACCAATTCTACCTCCCACGTATTGACTTTATTCGAATCTATCTCAGGCTTAGATGATCCTTATTGGTCTTGATCACACACTTGGTCCTCCAATTGGTAGCACGTCAAAAGAATTAGTTTCACACCTCGACTTTTTTTATGATGTCACTTACCTAGAATTACGAACCGTCAGCTCTAATACCACTTGTTAACACCGAAGGAGTCCATGGGTGGACTTGATACACATGGGTGAACACTAACTTGATCCAAAAGTTTAAGCTTATTAGGTATTGGGCACAATTATGTATATAAGCACTCATCATCCATTCAAATTTTTTAATGTGGGACAAACTCACAAGTGGAATTCTTAACATTATTAGTTTTCCTCTATAATCATCTTGAGCAATACCCAGGAAAACGTTTGGTCCCTTTATTGTAAATATTTATTTTATTCCACATCAGTTGCCCCCAATCTTAAGCTTAGAAATCAATTATCAAGCTTAGGAGTAATCTTGAGATATTCTACCATGTTAAATTTAACAATTATAAGTTAAATAACAAAAGAAAATAAATTAAAAATGTCTAGACTCTTATTAAATTAGTAGTTGAATCAAAATAATTCATGAACTGAGGAAGCTTTGCTACGCAATTATGAGTTGAGGTGTCTTGAGTGGTGGTCAAATAGAATTTACCATCCAAATATAATTGTGTAACCATACAATTTTATAACTAAATCTCATCATTTTGAGACAAGTAAATCTATAATTCTATGAGCGAAGCTTACTATCGTGTATAAGTAGAACTCATCTATTAAAATATGAGTAGAACTCGTTCGTCAATATGAGCTCACCTGTCAAAATATGGGTGAAGTTCATCAGTCAAAAATGGGGAGAGCTCATATGTTAAAATATAAGGAGAGCCCATTTGTCGAAAACTTTTTCCTAAACAAGATCCCCACCTTTTTATGTTCGGTCATCAAGGAAAATGAAAATAAAAAATATACCAAATCAATGAATACAATTTTAATTCTGCACATCATTAATATTTTAATTTTTAAAAAATTTTAATCACATTACAAATATTTTTTTATTTAATAGTATTTAATAAAAATAGAAAATGTAAGAAAAAAATAAATTCCTTTCTTATTTCCTTTACCTAAACAAAATTCTTGAATTCTATTCTCGCCTTTTTTGCAGGATGAGGTGATGAACCTAGGCCTCGAACCCCAATTTTCATCTCCTCACCTTGGAGGGGGAATTCTTTTCCATTAGTGGGGAATTTAAGTAGGAAGGGATGTACATAGGAGTTGTTTGGGAGGGGAGAGTTCGTTTTCCATTAATGGGGAGTTTAAATGGAAAATGAGTACTCCATATTTGGTGCTCTAGACTTGGAATTGAATGCTTTTAGGCTGAAAGTTCCAAACTCAGTTACGTTTTAAAATCTAATCTATTAAGATCAAGGGCATGCTAATTATTTAGGGTGAAAGTTCTATGCTTGGAGTTATTCATACTAATGTTTGTTTGTTTGGCAAGTTAAATTGGGATGGGCTTGACAAATTTTGGTGTGGTCTAGTTGAAGGATTCAGATTATCCAATACGCTACAGGGAAGATGCTTACTCCATGCAGATGGGCGCTAGAGATGATTGGTCTCATCCCACCAGCTAACAAAGATCAAGGCATTTTCTTGCCTTTAAAAAAGAAAAAGGATGAAGAGGTCTTGAATTTGGATTAATATTAAATTTGGATAAGATATAATATATAATTATATTAAAATTTATTCGAGTCCACCCCAATCTAAAATTAAAATCTAAAATATACACTCTGAAACACTATCCAAGTCATTTCCAATTTAATAAGAAATTTCTTGATCTTGAGGTGAAGCAAACCAATGGAGGGTTGTTCTTATGTTGCAATCCACTCTCTACTTTAATGGAAGTAAATGCTGTTGAAATATTTTTTTAACATAATCAATTTTATGGGTTTTTCAAAGTCTTCCATTTATGAATTCTCTAAAGCTTTCATGAGGAGCATTTATTGCTATGAGGGTTTGTCCCACATTGGAAAGAGTGGAAAAGAAAAAAGTCATTAATAAATGATAAAGTGGGATAATTTCTTAAAGTTGGTTAAGAGATATTGATAGTGTGTACCCTAATGCACCCTAGCACCGTCCGTACGCTCGTGCGCATGTGGTGTGGGTTGTAGGGCGTTAGTGGTGCATTTAGTTGACGCATGAGAAGTGCAACCAGGTCTACTGAACACGAAGAAAGATTGAATATATTTCAAACTGTTTCTGTCTATTTAAAGACAAAATTAAATCCAAGAATTATGGAAATATTCAATCATTCTCTCATTTTATTTCTCTCAAAAAGTTTTCACAAATTATATCTTTTTCAATCCTGAGTTTTGTTTTTTACAAAAATAAAACTTCAAAAATTTGTTCAGATTTTTTTGAGGGTGTTTGTGATCAATTTTTCATATGTGTATAATGCAAACTGATATCAGATTATATTTTGAGTTTCATTATATTTTGAAAACATATTTGCTGACTCAATACACACTGATCTAGTGGGAGCAAATCACGTTTTAAGGAAAATAATATTGTAACGTGTCTTAAAGTGTTTTCAGGTCTGCAGCATTTTCTCTATTGTTATTTCTACAAATGCAAGACTTTGTGCCGGCAAAACTTGAGATGTGTGACAGCAACATGCTAATGGTGAATGGACTTATCTACCTTGCAATTACACGATTGGACATATCATTTGGTATTGGAGGGATCAGGTTCATACAGAAACCAAACAAAGGCTCATCTAGATGCAATGCAACGAATTTTGAGGCATGTGAAAGGAGGAATAGGTGTAGTATTAGGGTTTTTGTGATGCCAATTAATGACTATGATACACATGGTTCGATCACTAGGTATGTGCTCTGTCTCAAAAATTTCTAATTTTATGTTTGGAGAAAACCTTAAATTTAAATTTGTATGAATTTAGACCCAATGTAATGCAAAATTATGTTAAATTTTATCCAAATTTAAATCTAAGATCCCAAATACATGCTGCTAAATATAACATAAGGGTTTTCTGCATTAAGACAAGTACATATGCCTAGAATTTCTAGGGAGGCAGAGTTCAGAGAGAGAGAGAGAGAGAGAAACGGTTAACACTTTTTAGGTATAAAAACCAATAAATAAATTCTATTTATGTCCTTATTGTATCCTTTATAAATCGAATTCTAAACACAAGATTACATAACTATCATACCTAGTCCAGTCCAATTCTATTTAAGCCTGTCTAATTCTCTCAAACCAGTCCTACAAAACAAATCCCATCTTGAAAATCTTGTTGAGGACTAAATGCTTCCTTTCTCTTTCTGGATGAATACTTTATTTGGATAGACATTTTTTACAATTAAAAGAGGGGGAAATGGGTGAAAGAAAAAGAAAGGTAAAATAGAAATCCACTTCCTAAGTAGGCTGAAAATTTTAGGAAAGAAAGGACAAGAATTTTGCCTCTGGAAAAAGGACAAGAAATTTCCCTTCGGAAACAATTCGCAGGGGAAAAACAACCACTGAAGAGGAAAAAAACATCCATAAGCTCTCTGGCGCTGAGTAGCATACATGCACATCACTTCTGCCTCCACTAGTAGTACGTCTTCCAGAACTCATTTTAGTCACATAAAGCATTTCAACTCTTTCATAACCATATCATAAAGCATTTCAATCTTTCATAAACATATAATCATAAAGTATTTCAAATGGGAATGAAACATGTAAAGACAAACACAAGTCCATCAAGAAAAATCCCCAGCCATCACACTCAAATAAAGATCCCTAGCTAACTCCCACTTATTGCATTCAATCATTCCATGTGTTATAGGACAAAAAGTATGCTTACTGCACTAAAACAGTGTACTGCATATACACATACATAGTTCAATTGGGTAATTGCCAAAATTGGCTCATAATCATATTGGAAAATAGAAGTGAAGTACTTCATACAGCTGGGTGAAAAGATTGAAAGAACACTGGGAGGGAAAAAAGTGGAAATCATGACTATTCCATGTCTTTTATGGACCTTATGGCCTAACATTATTCCATATAGACTGGTTACTAGCAAACGATACTCTTGGAAGTGCTACATATTCCAACAGTGCCAGAGGAGCTTAGGCATGTGTAGCAGCAGAATAAAGTGTACCTGCAATACCACCCATCCATTGCCGTCCCCACACAGCACAAGCACAATTTTTTCTACATGCATGAGCCCTAGCATGATTCCAAGACCAAACCAATCATCCTAGTCCATGATCCATTTAAGCTACAATGAACACCGATAATTCTTCGTGAGCTTTGTCCCATCTAAAGATAGAAAAAGGCCAAGGCCAAGGCCAAGTTCAGTTTGGCCTATTTACACCCCCCCACCTTTGTTCCCCATATTGAAGAAATCATTTTCGTGGTGTTGAATCGCCATTTAAATGATATATGCTTGAGTTCCACTAAAGTCTCTTCATAGGAACTTGGAAGGGAGCAAGAATGCAGAGAATGGAAGATATGAAAGGTCCTGAAGATCAAAGAGAGCCCTGCAGGGATACCTATAGAATTGCCTATGTGATCCATTTCTTGCTTGGTGCTGGCAATTTGCTCCCATGGAATGCTTTAATCACAGCTATCGATTACTTTGGCCATCTTTATCCGGGCAAGGAGGTCGAAAAGGTTTTCTCCATGGCCTACATGAGCTCTTCGGTATTAGTACTAGTTGTATTGATAAGTTGGGCTGGCTGGAGGGAGAAACTGAGTTTCAGAGTGAGGATGAACTTAGGATTTTCCATTTTTGTTGCGTCTCTGATGGTGCCTCCATTCATGGATTGGGCTGGGTGCAGCACTGAGCGTAGAGGGGGCACAAGTGGAGCGTATATCATGACTGTTGCATCGGTTGTAATATGTGGGTTTGCTGATGGCTTGATTGGAGGGAGTTTGATAGGGTCTGCAGGAAAGCTGCCGAAGCAGTATATGCAAGCAGTTTTTGCTGGCACTGCTTCTTCAGGTACCATGTAAAATCTCAACTTCCATTTATATATATATATATACACTTTTTACTTGTCCTTCCTAACTATTAGCTAACTCAATAAAATGGAAGCTATGAGAATTTCTTGCAGAGAACATGGTGGGTGCTCTGATAAAGCACTCCGAAATTGAAGGTTACATGAAGTTGGCTAAGATGGATAAGGCCAAACACCTTTATTAACCGAGTCACATGAAAAAAGGAGAATTCTGTACAGAGTCTAGAATAAAATATGCTGTAGAATGGATTTAATGGGCACTACAAAGTTACTGGATTTTCTTTTTCCTTTTCTTTTTTTTGGGCATTTGGCGCTATAACTCTGTTCTGTTAAAGCCATTAGAGAGAGAAAAAAAAAAAAAGGCACGCAACATGAGATTAGGAGAGAGAGGTCAAAAAGATCAGACCTGGAATTGCAAGTCAACAATCCCTTGGAATTTATATTTTAATGCACTGCATTTCCCTCCCATGCTTTTCCTAAAAACATCCCACATGACAAAATAGACTTAACACAAAAACGTCTCCCAGATGATGGTTTTGAGATTCGAGATCTTGCCACCCTTGCTTTTTCACAGAAACGTCTCCCAGTTGATGCTTAGTGATCGCGGTGGTACAGTACCAAGTTTAGAAAAGATTCAATTGCACTCTTGATTTTTAGGAATCCATTCGTGTGGAAAGGTGTTCAAATCAATCAATTTTGTTTGCCCTAGAGTAACTTAATCTAGAAAATTTTCTAAATCAAAATCAACATTTTTTTATAGAACTCTTAATTAAGATGGTAATTGTCACAAGGGGCACCTGATGAAAGCCCGAAAAATGGCACAGCAGGAGAGCACTTAAGTAACCGGGAAGGCTCTCCTCAAGCTATGTATGCTACAAGCCTCTTAACTTTATATTTTGCTAGTTCCATGATCACTTCGTTTGGTCACAGGTGTTCTAGTGTCCATCTTGAGGATCATAACAAAGGCATCACTTCAACAGACACCGCAAGGTCTACGCACAAGTGCCCACCTTTATTTTATAGTCAGCACCTTTATTCTGCTAGGCTGCATTGTTTGCTGCAACTTGCTGTTCAAGCTGCAAGTCATGCAGCAGTACTACAGACAGATTCAAGATGATGAGCAGAGCTCTAGGCCGAAATTTTGGGAGGTGGCTAGAAAAATCCGGTGGCCAGCTTTTGGAGTTCTCATGATCTATACTGTAACTCTGTCCATATTTCCTGGATTCATAGCAGATGATTTGGAATCTGAGCTTCTACAAGATTGGTACCCCATTTTGCTGATCGCTATTTATAATGTTTCAGATTTCATTGGCAAGTCCTTAACTGCATTGCATCTTCTCAAGAGTATCAGAAAGGCTACGTGGGCATGCATTGGCAGGCTTCTGTTCTACCCACTCTTTACAGGTTGCCTCCATGGACCGAGGTGGCTGAAATCAGAGGTACCGGTGGTATTGTTAACATCTATGCTAGGATTGACTAATGGATATTTGACAAGCGTTGCAATGATCCTCGCCCCTAAATCCGTACCCGCTACAGAAGCAGAAATATCTGCAATTGTGATGGCTGTCTTCTTAGGAATTGGGTTGGTCAGTGGTTCTGTTCTTGGATGGCTCTGGATTATTTGAGCCCCTTGGAGCTCTCATTCTCCCAAAAAAAATTAATGAAATAAGTTTTCGCTTCTAGGTAATGTTAGGATCACTGACCTTTGTCAAATTTTGCTCAAGAAATGGTTTGGATAACCAATCCAGTTAAAAGAATTCATTTGTACTTTTAATTGAGGAACTATGAGTCAGCAATATTAGTATCTGTGAATTTCTGAGACGTATATATGTGAAAGTCATCCCTTCAGTGCTCAAAACTATTGAAACTACTCTTCAGAATGACAACCTGTTTTGTTCAAGATGACACAACAGCAACCAGCACCAAGCCTTTTCCGCACTCCATTCAGTATAGGCAATATCCTTCAAAAAGTCAAGAGTGATGTTAAATCCTTACTATCCTGGTCCAAGTTATTCTAAGCCTATCCCTCACCCTCCTACAGCCACTAAAGCTCATTCCTCCTCACTGGTGTGCTATTGGCCTATATTGCAAGTACCCAAACCTTTAGTTAGGTTAAAAAAAAAAATTTGGCGTGGGGGGGTGGGGTGTGGGGTGGGGGGAGGTGGTGTTATGTTAGGTGCAGAACCAAAAATGCAAAATGCAACACCCAGTGTACAGGGCTCTCATGCTATATCAATGACTGGGGAGGGTTCAGGTTGAATTAAAGCCATAACCATGCTGTCTTAAAGATTAGCAGTCTGCTCAATGATTGCAACATCTTCAAATATAAATTTACATTTTTACATCAATAATGGATCCATGGAGGGGATGGCTACAGAGAGCTTACAATTTTTTCCCAAGTTAATGTGCGTTGTTTTCAATTAAATTCAAAGTAAGAGTGGCTTCAAATCAAATTTGCGAGCACTTAAGTTTTGCAAGCTGCATGATGCTTTACTTCCATAACTGTCAAGTAATTCCATAGCCAATGTTATTCCTCAAAGGAATAGAAATCACGTACTACCTTATGCAAGATCATAGACAGGACATTTTCGAGGTCGAAGAGAGTCATTTTTTTACTCACACCCTGAATTACTAAACCAATTCTCTTCTCAGCTTTTTACTAAAAAAGAAGATATGAAAAATAGTGATAGAAGCTGTTCTTCACCAAAAAAACCATTATAAGGACTAACTTAGTCTTGACATATATTTAGACACCACAAAGGAATTTGCAAGATAGTTATCTTATTGCAAGAACTATAAAAGAGAGGCTAATGGTGGAACCTTGCGGGATCTGTGATTTGTTCAACCTTACCCACCTGAATAGTTGTTTCCTCATCATTAGCATACATCTATCATTGAATTATCTTGGACCCGATAGTTGCACAGCCGAAAAGTTTGTGTCATCATGTCCATATAAGAGTTCAGGTAAAGCACCCTCTCTGATTGGTCTAACAAAATTTTTAAAGAAGTTGGTCCCCATCTCAGAGAAGCTTGAAGGCGAAGGGGCATCACAGACACCTTCAAGCATTTGAACTACTTTAGCCATGGATGGTCTTGGGGACATGTTCCCTTATAAACACAATACAGCAACTTTAATTGCAATAAAAACCCTCTGATCATCAGTTATGGATCTAATATTTCTTTCAACTTGCCTCTTCCACCATCTTGAGTGCATAAGAAGGGAAATGGGCTTTTTTATGAATTCTCTGCTGGATTAAAGTTCCTTCTTCCCCCGATGATTTCAAGTAGAACCATGCCAAAGCTATATACGTCACTTTTCTCTGATATGGCATGGTTTGTAATCCATTCAGGTGCCAAGTACCCTCTAGTAGTACCCCTCACTGTTGTAACTACACGACTCTGTTACCAAACCAAAGTCCGAGACCTTGGCTTGGTAATTTTCATCCAGAAGCACATTTTCAGGTTTTATATCACAGTGACCAATCTTTATGTTGCAGCCCTCATGAAGACAAGCTAATCCTTTAGCAATACCCAGAGCTACATCGAATCTCATTTCCCAGCCCAAAGTTGAGCCGCCTTCATTTATACTGAAGATCCATCTATCCAAAGATGCCACATAATCATAGGCAAGAAGCCGGTGAGTACCTTTCGCACAGAAGCCTCTGAGCCTGGCCAAGTGGGTGTGGTGGCTGCTGCCAATGATGGCAACTTTAGTTTGAAATTCTTTCTTACCCTGGCCAATTCCTTCCAGCTTCTTCATGGCAATCTGTATCCCATGTGGAAGGATAACTTTGTATACGGAGCCAAATCCACCCTAACCAAGCTTCATAGAGAAGTTGTTAGTAGCAATTTCAAGCTCTTTGAAACTGAAGCGGATTGGCATGTTAGATGAGTTCTACAGGAAATCTTCCTCTTCTAGGGAATTCTGAGAGGAGACATTATCCCTTTCCAAGACATCATGAACAGGTCCCACCGCTCCTTTATTTTTTCGGCTGTACCAGAGTTTAAAACATAGTAAACTAGCAACAACTAATAAAATTGGAGTAACTATGAACATGACAATTAGAAAGTGATTCTGAGTGCTGCCTTCTTCCCTTCCAGGACTTAGCCTGTGGTCCCCGCTAGTAGAGACCTTAATATATGAAAGTAACCTGGAAGAACCCAATTCAGTCTGCCGTTGCAAGCTTCCTAGCTGGTCAAATAGAAAACAATTACTGGAAACATTTTCAAATAACAACATGATACAAGAGCAGTTCCATAGGCAAGCATCTTTGCAACCATTTAGATAAAAATGGGAAGATGAGCAACAAATCCAAGGGCAAAATAATCAAGTTCATCTCCAGCATTCACAAGCTCTACAGAACTCTTCAAGCTATTGCAAGGAGAGAGAATTCCATGATCGCAGTTTGCATATGTGCTAAGAACTGGAAGGCATTGGCAAAATTTAGTGCCTCTTGTCCCTCCACTACAAATATGATATGGATTACAGGTTCTGGTGTGCTACACTCATCCTGCGGTATCCTCGTTGATGCTAAATTGGAGGAGTTTTGCTCCTAAAGATTGTGGAATGAAATAAACCCATCAGTTCCTAAAACAGCAGCCTGGGTAAAAATTGCACTAGAACTGTAAGCAAAGATTATTTTGCAGACAACAGTTTGACTTTGATCAAAGAAAACCCACGAATTGTAAGTAATGGAAAATGAAATGACTTCCCCAGTATTGTGAATGATTTTCTTCACATCATTAGCCAGAGACCAATAAGGTTGTGGATTTTGGAATCCTCGATAAAGAACTGCATCTCCAGATTTCAATTCAAGGTAAAAACTCAAGTAATTGTTGTTGGGATTACTTACAAGCCTCATTTTGTTAGGAAAAAAAAAAACTTGAGTTGGCAAAAGGGTGTTAGTGGGATGGCTAAAACTTTGCCAAATTGCCACAGCATCATTACCAAGTAAAACTAAATTGCCCAAGTCCTGTAACTCCATGGCAGTAACTCCTTCACTTGCAGTATTAGTAGACCAAACCATTCTTCCCTCCTTCTCCAAGTAGACATTACCATTTGTGTCACACAAATTTATCAGAATTTCCAACCTCTGAGCCTTGAGTCGCAGTCCAGACAACTATCCGACTCATCATTTGAACTACACATAAGTGATATGAACTAGAGTCTTGGGTAGCAGAAAAACCAAAGGCAAAATTAAAGCTGTTGGAGATAAAAAACATTCCCAAATTATCTATCAAATTATTATGAGACCCTTGAAACCCTGGATAAATCCTACCAACTGATGGCTCACTGGCAGTGGAGATATCAAATGGTATGAAAAATAAGCACATAGACCCAAAGAAATGGAAGAAACCCAGCACTTTCATGGCACACGCTGTTGTGTATGAAGTAGTATTTGCACAGCGGAATTAAACGCAGCAACTAGTGAAGAACAAATATGAACACACACATGCAGTATATCTGAAAGCAAGAACAACAACAACAAAGATTTACGTGGTTTGGTGTCACGGGCTAAGCTTGTTCAGGGCATTATGCTTGCCTATGACCGCTTATCTCGTGTGTTTGGGATGGGTTTCCATCATGTAAATACTAGTGTAGGGTTATTTTCTAGTATTTATTTCATTGTAAGCCAAATAAGGCAGTATGACTCCTCGGTCACTTTGATGTTTCCTAGTGCTAGAGTGAGAATGGCCTAGAAAGCTCTTTAGGGGAGGGTGAGTGTTCATCAGTCATTGTAAAACTCACTAGCAATTGTCAACGTGCTTAGCCTACTTGCCTCCCTCGCTAAGTACAACATGTCAACGGAGGATTTGTTAATGAATTACGTTTGCTTCAATATTTACTGCTTGGTTGCCACGACTTTCATGAATTGATTATTATTTCCGCTGCTATCTGATTGAATGTTAATGAAAGTGCTTCGTGGATGAATGTTGGTAAACAAAAGGCTGGCTAGTTAAGCAAGAGTGCTTTAGCTAGCGCCGCACGGCCCTTCACAACGATGTGAAAAAGGCGGACCGTGACATTTGGCAATGCCTACATCCACGGTAGCAATTGGATAAGGTTTTCACTATATAAATGTCAAAGAAGACAATACAATACACACAATGATCTTCTTTTCTCAATACACTCAGACAAGCGTATAAACAAAGTTTCCTTCAGAGGTTTTCCTCCAAAACCCAACCAACTTAACGTTCATATTCAAATTTTGAATTCAACCTCGATGCCCAGAACAAAACCGTCGATAGTTTCAGGAAATCCGTCAATGGTTTTAGACAGAACAGAAAATACTGCAACTGCTGAACTGCTGCACTTTGATTTTCATTCATGCTTTTCTTTTGAATGTGAGACATAATTCAAAGCAAACTCCACCTTGGCGAACATATGGCCCTTAGAAGAAACCAAAAATATGAACCCGATGCTCCACCTTGAACTTGGAACGTTAGGTTGGGTCCATCTCCCTTCTGGCACTTGGAGACATGAAGCAAGTCCAAGCAATGCTTGAACTTATTAGTAGTAACCGGTTTTGTCAAAATGTCCGCTGCGTTTTCAGATGTGTGAACCTTCTCCAATACAAGTTCACTTGAAGTAATCAATTCCCGAACCTTACGGAACCTTACATCAATATGCTTGGTTCTAGCATGGTACACTAGATTCTTCGCCAAGTAGATAGCGCTTTGACTGTCACAATGTAGCACAACCCCACTTTGATGTACACCCAGCTCTTTGACCAAACCGGTAAGCCATAAGGCTTCTTTTGCAGTTTCGGCAACTGCCATGTATTCAGATTCAGTTGTAAATAATGTCACTAAGGATTATACCATGGACCTCCAACATATAGGTCCTCCCACAAGGGTAAAGACATAACTCGTTGTAGACCTTTTGTCATCCATATCCCCTGCATAATCAGCATCAACAAACCCCACAACTAATGGACTATCCCGTTACTTGCCGAACATGATGCTATAACTAGAAGTACCCCATAAGTATTTGAAAATCCATTTGACGGCTTCCCAATGTTGTATACTTGGATTAGAGAGAAACTTACTCACCACACTCACTGCATGTGTCAAGTCTGGTCTTGTACACATCACGGCATACATTAAACTCCACACAGTGCTAGTATAGGGGACCTTTGACATGTCCCTGATATCATCATCTATACTTGGGCATTCAACAGTAGATAATTTAAAGTGACTTGCTAGAGGTGTACATACCAGTTTAGCATCAGTCATGCTAAACCTTTCCAACATCTTCTCCACATAACCGCCCTGAGATAGCCATAACCTCCCTGCAATTTTGTCCTGGCGAATCTCCATCCCAAGTATCTTCTTGGCTAGACCAAGATCCTTCATCTCAAACTCTTTATGCAACAAACCCTTTAACTGATTTACCTCAGTTAAACCTTTCACATCTATTAACATGTCATCGACATATAGTAATAAGAAAATTAGAGAACCATCATCAAGTTTCTTCACATACATGCAGCAGTCATACTCACATTTTCTGTAGCCTCTCTTGATCATATAGGAATCAAATCTTTTATATCATTGCCTTGGAGACTATTTCAGCCCGTAAAGAGACTTCTTCAACTTGCAAACTAAGTGTTCTTGCCCTGATTCACTAAATCCCTTTGGCTGTACCATATAAATATGTTCCTCAAAGTCACCATGGAGAAATGTCGTCTTCACATCTATTTGTTTCAAATGCAGATCATAATAAGCTACTAACCCCAACATTGCCCTGATGGAAGTGTGTCGGATCACACGTGAAAATATTTCATCATAATTTATTTCATTTTTCTGTGAGTACCCCTTTGCCACTAACCGTGCCTTGAATTTCTCTCCTTCCTTTTCTGAAATTGCTTCTTTCTTCCTATATACCCATTTGCAACCTATCTCCCTCTTCCCATTTGGAAGCTCCACTAACTCCCAAGTATGATTCTTATGCAATGACTCTATTTCCTTAATCATAGCACCCATCCACCTACTTTTCTCCTGGCCGTGCACTGCCTCTTGAAAAGTAGTTGGATTATTACAACTGGTAATGAAAGCATAAGATACTAACTCTTCAAACCCATACCTTGGCAGTGGTCTGATAGTGCGTCTAGATTTCTGTATAGGAATATTGTAGACTTGCTGGTTTCCCGAGCTAGAACTCCCTGCAACTGTAGGACTAAGATCATTATTATTGTCCTGAGTTTCTAACTCTACCTGCACAACATGTTCGTCTCTGCTCTAGTTTTCTGGCTCCTGTTTCTCTTCATCATCAACTTGAGTACGCCTCACGATAGATTTCTCATCAAAAACTACATCCCTATTGATCCCTACCTTGTTTATCATTGGATCCCATATTTTGAACCCTTTCACACCCTTTTGATATCCCAAAAAGATACAGCGTCTAGACTTTATGTCAAGCTTCGATTTCTCCTCACTAAACACATGCACATAGGCAGGACAACCGAATACCTTCAATCTAGAATAATCTACTACAATTTCCGTCCATACCTCTTCTGTCACTTTCCTCTCTAGTGATGCCCTTGGTGATCGGTTTATCAAGAAATAAGCCATACTAACTGCCTCGGCATAAAAGTTTTTCGGTAGCCCTGCATTAAGCCTGAGACACTGAGTTCTTTTAGTTAGAGTTCGGTTCATCCTTTCAGTCACACCGTTTTGCTACGGTGTCCGATGAACAATGAAATGTCTCTTAATGCTCTGTTGCTCACAAAACTCCATGAACCTAGAATTAGTGTACTCGGTCCCATTGTCTGACCTGAAGCATTTGATTCTCCTCCCCGTTTAGGTTTCTACTTTAACTTTTCACAACTTAAACCTGACAAATGTATCAGACTTGTGCCGCATGAAGTATACCCAGACTTTCTGTGAGTAGTCGTCAACAAAACTCACAAAATAAACATGTCCTCCCCGTGATGCCACTCTAACAAGCCCCTAAACATCAGAATGTATGTAATCAAGAATACATTCCGTCTTGTGAATAGCTGATTTAAATTGTGCCCTATTTTGCTTTCCAAGAACACAAAATTTGCAAAATTCAGCTTACATGCTTTCATATCTTTCAAGAGTTTCCTCTTGTGAAGTTCTTTCAAACCATACTCGCCCATATGCCCAAGCCGCATATGCCACAAAACAGTTTCATCAAATTTAGAATTTACGGCTGTAGCTCCACTTACAACAATAGTTCCCTGCAGTGTATAAATATTTTCATCTAACTTTTGCCCTTTCATCACTATCAGATTACCTTTGCACACTTTCATAATCTCACCTTTGGACTTGTAATTGAATCCGTTACAATCCAAAGTGCCAAGTGAAATGAGACTCCTTTGTAGGTCCGGTATGTGTCTTACATCATTCAAGGTTCTCACAACACCATCAAACATTTTAATTCTAACACTTCCAATGCTAATGATTTTACAAGAGACATCATTGCCCATAAGAACTGAACCTGAATTTACCAACCTGTAGGTGTTGAACCACTCCTTATTTGGAGTCATATGGTAATAACATGCCAAGTCTAGGATCCATGAGTCCGTGAGGCGATCCAACCCCGATGAAACTGAAAGTACATCACCATCACTGCAAATTGAATTTTCTTCTTGAACTACATTTGCTGATTTTGAAGTTCCTTCATTCTTTTCAGTATTTCCTTTCTTCCAATTTGGACACTCCGGTTTAATGTGTCCCTTTTTACCGTACTTATAACACCGGATATCCTTTTTCTTCTTGAATTGAGTTTGAGATTTTTTACTCGATCCATTTCTAAATTTTCCTCTTCCATGATCATAGTTACCTTTCACCACAAGTCATTCTCCGTGTGAATTTTCATTGCAGATTTTCAACCTTTGATGAAACCCCAACAAAGCACTTGTCACCTCTTCTAAGTTTAGAGTCTCTTTCTCCCATGTAAGAGTAGTAACTAGGTTCTCATATGTGTGTGTCGCTGGCAAGGAATTCAACAACATCAACGTTTTATCATTATTTTCAAATTTTACATCAACCCGCATTAAATCACTTATGATTTGATTAAATGAGTTGATGTGTTGATTCAAGTTTGAATCATTCACCATCTTAAGACAATAAAGACGTTGCTTAAGAAATAATTTGTTAGTTAGGGATTTGGACATGTATCATAGCCGCAGGAGAATCTTCCTCCATTACATGATAGAGTACTTCGTCGGTCACACACAATCGTATTGTAGAAACAACCTTTGCTTCTAATTCTTTCCAATTAGCCTCATCCATACTTTCCGATTGAACACCATACAAGGCCTTCACCATCCCTTACTGCATAAGCAAATCTTTCACTCTCCTCTGCCACAAACCGAAGTTTCCGGTTCCATCAAATTTTGACAACATCAAATTTTGCGGATGAAGTGCCCGATGCCATAACAACAATGTTGTGATACCAATTATTGTGTATGAAGTAGTATTTGCACAGCAGATTTAAACGCAGCAACTAGTGAAAAACGAATATGGAACACACACATGCAGTATATCTAAAAGCAAGAACAACAACAACAAAGATTTACGTGGTTCGGCAATGCCTACACCCACGGGAGCAATCGACAAAGGTTTTCACTATGTAAATGTCAAAGAAGACAATACAATACAATACACAATGATCTTCTTCTCTCAATACACTTAGACAAGTGTATAAATAAAGTTTCCTTCGGAGGTTTCCCCCCAAAACCCAACCAACTTAACGTTCATATTCAAATTTTAAATTTAGCCTTGCTGCCCAGAACAAAACCGTCGACGGTTTCAGACAAAACAAAAAATATTGCAACTGCTAAACTGCAGCACTTTGATTTCCATTCATGCTTTTCTTTTGAATGTGAGCCATAATTCACAACACACAGAGACCTGAGTTTGCCTACAGAAAACTGTTAACCCCTGATTTTAATGCTTTGCTCCAAAAATGAATGCCAAGAAGCTTGAACACCAAAGATGATACCCATAAAACATTATGATATGTTCTTCTAAACAGATAATAGTACTGAAGGAAAAAGTACAAGTCTCAATAATACATATCTAAATGTGAATATTTTCATCAAAACTGCTGCAAATTCATCCATTAGAATGCTCCTAAAGGATTTCTCCCATTTTAGGAGTTCAAAGACTCAAGCAAGAGAAAGAATCCCAAAAGTTGTGCCAAATAGAATCAATAATTAGAAAGTAGCCTAAGGGAGATTTGCAGGGGTTATTAAACATGGTCGGAGATGAAACTAACAAGCCAAAAACTAGGGATGCTGCAATGGCTTTGTCTCTTTTGAGATGGGTTTTAGGCTTTGAGCTCCTTCCTTCTTCAGGCATTCTTTCATACTTCCACGGTAATTGCTTGTTCAAGATTTTGATTATTATTCAACCCTGAAAGGTTTTGTCCAAAAAAAAAATGCTGAAAAGTTTTGTGGATTCAAGCTTACCCAGCTTAAAGTCATCCGACGTACTGACCTCATTTATTTCTATCATTGACTAGAGTGACATAAAACAAAGGGAAGAGCCAGGTCATTTGACTATTGATCAAGCCTACAGCTACTCTGTTTTCTGGATTTCATTGTCTACAAGGTGAAATCATCTAATGCGGCCGCATCCCCCACAGCAACTTGAATCCTACCCAATATTAGACGTTAAAAGTCAACACAGCTGCATTCTCCTCACTGCTGTGTTCAATTGGCTGCTGAATGGAAACGTCTACTGCTGAAAAATGCTGACTGGGTTGATGCAAATCCTGTTGGCTACTCTGCCCTCTGCCTAGATTTAAATACAATTTACAAAAAATAGAAATCACTTGTTCTCAAATGTAGGCGTTTTTCTGGAGTTTCCAAATGTAAATGAGCCTGCGGAACCTCTCTCTCATTAGGATGTCCTCAGCTAAGAATCAATTTGCTTGCAAAACCCACATATTGATTAAGTCTTAACCCCATTCAATACCCAGTTCCTAATTACGCAAGCCTCTAAACACCTTTTTTGCTCAAATTTTTGTTGGCATATACTTCTAAAAAAATCACCATTTTGAAGACCTAAAGAACTGTTACATAAAAAGGGTGTGTTTGTTTTGCCAGCTAAGCTAAGCCAAGCTAAAGGCCCTTAGCCCATGTTTGGTGTAACACACAAGAAGAATATACAACAATGCGGCAACCCCCCTGCAATCAGGCATGGGAAATGAACAGTCTTCATCTTTCTGGCCCTGGATTCTCCAACATGACCAAATCACTAGAAATGGGATCTTCTAGCGAGACTTGCTTCAAACCTCAAAACCCTAGATCTGACAACCATTGCAGATAGAGAAGGTATGGGATTAAACAAGCTATAATTCACAATTAGTTTACTGATATCTATCGAATTTAGAGAGATTTTCTCAAGAAGGCAACCAAAAGCAACAAAAAATACCATCTTGGCTTCTCTCGCTTCTACCATTAATGGATTTGGAGGAATGTTCAGAATAGTTATGGCAGGTAAGTTGATTCACCAAGATCTGATCTCTCAAAGAATTTCCCTTTGGAATTCAAGATTTTCCTCAATGGATGTACCTGTCAGTCAGTTGGGTTCACTCCATGAAAATTTGCCTCTGGCATTTACAAGCATCTTTGGGCTTAAAGCATGAGAAATCAACAAGATAAACAGGGAGGGAGTGAGTAGGGAAATAGAGTGTATAGAAGGACAAGGGTGGTGGAGCGAAGGGTCACTGGAAATGAGATTGCATCAGAACTGCTGTGAAAGGTAATGGACATCTTGGAGTGAGAATGTGAAGAGTTGGGCCACAATGCTGACTATAAGAGGTAATAGGAAGAGGTACATTCCATGGGTGATGAGGTAATTGTAGTCTAGTTTTACATTCTTCAATTTCACAGTTTGTTCAAAATTAGGGGAAGGAGATAGAAGGATCAAGGGTTTCTCTAGCTTTGGTTCAGCAACTGTGGGGTTTCTCTAGCTTTGGTTCAGCCACTTTGGTGGAAACTTGAAAAGTCAGCATATTGAAATTTACAAAATTAAGGAGGTGATTGAGGCAAAATAGTGATGAGGACAACAACAAATGCCTATCTAGCTAGTTAGGTTTTACCAGATTTTGATTTTCTTGCTGTTCCCTCGGCTTTTTATTTTTTTTTCTAATAAGCTTGTGGGTGAGCTTGGGTAGTTTTAAGTTGGGGGAAATGAATTTAGGGAACATGGGATGAGAGCATTTTGATATTTTGAATAACTAGCCTATTCAATGAGCCCTACGATTCAACCACGGAAGAAAATAATAATTATAGCCAGTCCAATTCAATGCAATTCAGTTCAAAATAATAATTATATCCAGTCCAGTTCAATCTACTTCAGTCTAATCTAATCGTATAAATCTTAGCCACCAAACCAAATGCACCCCTAGGGAAGAGCAGAAGTTTTTTCAGCCCAGGCTATACTTCTCAAGTACAACTTAACCTATCAAAGATGAACAAAAGAAGCACTTAATTCAATCAGAGAAAGCCAACACAACAAAAGGAGAGAGAGATTACAGGAAAAGAACCCATCATCGTTTCATTTATTTTCATTCTCTTACAACTAGTTCAGTTACAGGAAAAGAACCCATCATCGTTTCATTTATTTTCATTCTCTTACAACTAGTTCAGGTCCAGAAAGGGCACAGCAAAGTTTAATAACAAAAGAAAAAAGAAGAAAATCCGACGCCAAAAAGCGACATATCAACAATTTACAAGAAAGCATGAGTGAGAGGGCTGTGGAGGCAATGTAAACTGAGAACAAAGCTCAAGAAGCAGCAGCTACAGGAGGCGGTGGAGGAGCTCCCTGAAAGAAATTGGAAGGTGGTGATGTTATTTTTGTAACTTCTTCTGCCTTATCCTCCTCTACTTCCTCAGCATCCCAAAGAAATCGAGCATAGGAAGCTAGTACATAACTGCACAATCAAAGCATCAAACCAACTTAGCTCTCATAAGCCCTCAAAACATAACTGATTCTAAAAAAGCAATTGAGGCAATTATCTGCCATGAACGTGCAAAATGAGTGAGTTACCAGTCATCAGGAGCAGCTTTAACGGCTTGATCATAGTAATTCTCAGCGCGACGAGCATCCTTGTGGCTATGCCATATCAGGTCAGCGTACAAAGACAATACGTTTCCGTCACTTGGATTCGCCAGAACTGCTCTTCCGCAGTACTCTTCTGCCTTCACAAAATCTCCACGAACCTGTTTCCATTCCCAATTGACACATTAGAAATCATCATATAGCAATTTTAATTAATTACTAGCCCCTACGAGAACAAAATCGGATCTTTCAATTGCTTGGTGTTTCTGTTAAAAAGGAGTTGAAAAGAGATAGTGAAATTACTTATTTTATTTTCCCGATTTTTCTTGGATCAGTAAAGTGAATGTTCTCCTTTCGCTATAACTTCTCAGTCACCAAAAAAAGCAAGAAATTACAAATCAAACCTACGAATTCAATGAAGGCTTTGGCAATAGAGAACACAATACCTCTTTCAAAAACCTGGCGTAATTGCCAAGAAGGAGAGCGTTCCCTGGGTTAGCCTCGATCATCTTCCGGTAATAAACATCCGTACTATCGTTCCCGTGGTTCGAATCCCAATTCCCAGAACTCCCGTCATCTCCACCGCCAGATCCTCCTCCTCCCCCGCCACCACAGATTTGTCCACCACCGCCTCCAACGGCCCCACCAACCAACACACTCACCGAACCCTGATCTTTCGCTCCAACTTCACACCCGTCTTCCAACCCAGAGCTCGACAACAGCCGATCCAACGAAGTCAGTCTCAGCACCCTCTCTTCAACCGACGTCGCCGAGACCCTGCCATGCCTCACGGCAGACGGTGGCTTCTTCTTCGCGACCGCCGATACGTCTCTGAGATCAGTCTCCGAGGCTGCTCGACTCATCCTTCTCGTCAAGTCCTCCCACGAAGCAAACGACCCCAGCGACGACGTCGTCAGGCTGATCGATCGAGTCCTCGGAAACTGGTGAACTATCTCGGGCTCCGGAGACGATTCCTTCGATTGAGGGATCCATGAGTTCGGTATCGGCGTCGATGAGCTTCGAAGCAGCATCTATCCCCTAAACCCAAGTCACAAACCCGCCAAAAAAACCCTAGTGAGCGTGAGCGTGAGCGAGAGAGAGAGAGAATTCTCTCTCTTCCGGCGACTGACCTGGGAGAAGCGAGGTTCGGTGATATTTATATGATGAAAGATGGTAGAGATGTTCGGAAAATAGATCTGAGCCGTCGATCTCTAAACACGCGCGTGTGGAATACAAAGCTCCGTATGGCAAGTACAATACATAGCCATCGTGGCTCAGCGGACCACAGCCGATCAAGTGATGTCGGACCCACTCCCGATGCGTCATTAGTCCACCTTCTATCGTCTACGGTCCTGAGTTCATTAGGCCACGTGAGCGCTTTACGCTACCGCAGCCTATTGGCGCCAGCCAGATGTTGGAAAGCGAAGGCAGAGATTTTTTTCTCGGGTTCCATAAAGGATCCTTTCGTAGCTCCAATTTACGGCTTTGCCATTATCTCGCTGCCGTTGGCGTTGGTTGTTGGTTGACGCGGTGGGTCCCAAAAGGAGAACGCATTAAGGCCACGGGTGGAGCCCACGGCTCGAATGAACGGCGAGCCAGGGCGGTCCTGTAGTGGGCTGGCAGATCTTGTCTTCTGCGGCTCCGCCGCTGCATGCGTCCGCAGTAATGGACTCTCAGGGTCCCACGGACCAGCTCTGGTTGTATTGCTGTGGCTTGCAGGAAGGGTAGTATTGTCATTTGACAATCACTTAGATTTTTCACAAAAAATGTATGCTGCAAACCGGGTTCCATAATTTAGGTTTAACTAAATTAATCGATTAGGTCGGTCAATTATGTTCGGTTAATAGTGAGGATCGATTTGATTCGACTACAGATTTTGATAATTTCGAGTATTTAATTTTCTGTTTGAGTATGGAAAATTTTAATTCGACTAATCAAATTACCCAAATTACTAATTTATTACAAATTAAATATAAATTAGTAATATTATATATAACTGATATATTATATATTATATAATTGTTTGATTTTCTTAATTTATTTATTGAATCAATGTCATTCTCCTAATTCAGCTCTTATAATTAAAAGAAAGGGTAAACATTAATTTTATAATTAATTTTAAAATTTGCAATCATTGTTTTATAATTATTTTTAAATTATGTCGATCAAATTCGATTAACCCAATTATCTAAAAAGTTGGTTCGGTCGGATACCGTTCGGTTACAACACCTAATTCGATCGGTTCGGTTAGTGATTATTGTTAACCAAAAATTTTGATTAATTCAATTAATTAATTGAATTTGGCCGAATCAACCGTTTGCACACCCCTAACTGGGCACTTGTCAACCTAATACATCGAGACTAATCGTGCTATGTCTCAACATACAATCTTTTTTCGAAAAATATTTCAAATAATTTCTTTTTAAAATTATTATATCAGATTTCTCAAGCACATCTGTAGAGACCCGAAAAAATAATAATAACAATGAAAATAATAAAGGAAGAAGAAAAGAAAGAGGAAGAAAAGAAGAAAGGAAAATTTTTAAAATGGGACATCAGCAGGGACTCGTCGATAAGTGCAAAAGATATCGAGAGCAGGAATTTCAAATCATTAAGGATTTTTCGACGAACCCATTATCTTCGTTGACGTACGCCCTTCTGTGACTTGTCAACGAGTACATGTGTCTCATTGACAAGGACGCATGGCCAGCAGTCTATATATATATATATATATATATATATATATATATATATATATATGCTAATATCATATTTCAGCGAGAAAATTTATTTTCTCTTCCCTTCCTCTCTCTAGGTTACGACTCTTCCCCTTTCTCTCTTTGATTTCAGCTCCTTTTAAGGTCGTTTCAATGATCAGGAACCATCACGATGATCTAGGAGTGATTCTCTACAAGTTGATCGGAGCGGATTGTTGATTTGGGGTCCTTGGGCACAACTTCAAAATCAGGGTAAGTAAGTTATTTTAAGATTTAAATGATTATTTGGAGTATGTGGGCCTAAAAAATGTATTAGATGATAAATATACAAGGACTGAGTTGATTGAACTAGGGATAATGCGATTTCAGGGTTTTGAGTTTTGAGCGTCGCAGGCGTGGTTTAGGGTTTTAGCAAGCTTCTTAGGAAACATGTAATGGGATAGATTAAGTCAAGTATTTTCAGAAAATTTATCATTTAGTATACAATATTTGATTCATAAATTATATGTAAGAAATAATATAGTTTTGAGAATACTGATGTTTGAACTGAAAAAACTCTAGAACAAACTTAATGTTATTTTTCAGCAAAAGTATGATTTTCTTAGACAGATGATACAATTCAAAGTAGCACTCACTTGTGTGTCATGAGTATAAATTTTATTGTAAATGATAACATGTTAGAATATTTTATGATTTCACAAAACAAGCATAATTTGATAACAATTTTTAGAAAAATTATAAGCAATACAGAAATTATGATATTTTTAGTATACTGTAATTATTCAGCCGACCTAGATGCCGTGGTTATTCAGCCGGCTCAGATGCCGTGATTATTCAACCAACTTAGATGCCATGATTATTCAACTGCCCCAGATGCCGTGATAATCCAGCCGGCGCAGATGCCGTGATAATTCAGCCGGTGCATATGCCGTGATATTAGAAACTTATTATAACAGATTATTCAGAAATATTATTATGACAAAACTAACACAAAATTATGAAACAGTATTATTACAGCTATTTATGAAATATACTATATGATAGTAGAACCCCGATGGCTTAGTTTAGTTTCAGAGCACGGTACTGTAGCTATCAGATTAGGTAGTGCAACCACACCTCTCAGATAGAGTGTGAGAGATGGATAGTCGATTGAGGCCAGTGTAGTAGTGTGCCCCCCCTGGCAGTCCGAACTAGGCTGGACAGGCCAATCGTACTTACAGACTAATCAGTTTTGGCTTAGCGTGGTAGGCCAACCATAGCTAGGCCCTGCTTACGGGTCACACAACCTAGTCATGTGGGGGAAATATATAACATCAGCTAACTATCCATCTAGGGTATGATTTCGGTAATATACAAATATAACAGATGATTTATATGTATACAAAAATTTAGTGTGATACAATAGGTTAAGTTGAATTATGATTTATTCAGATTTATACAGAACATTTTTTTGTAATAACTCGAATAATTATTGGAATTAAATATTAAAGAAAAGAGAAGGAAAAAATTCACAAAAGGAACAGAGCTTCCCTGACGAACATAGAGCGTTTGTCGACAAATTGTCTTCTTGGGATCGTCGACGTGAACGCATGTCTCGTCGACGAGAATTTATCGAGAGGCTATTTTCATGCTCTAAATTTCGTCGACGAGGGTAGGGTGTTCATCGACTAACTTGATTTTTGGCCTCGTTGATGAAGTGACGTGTCTCATCAACGAAGCGAGGGCTATAAACAGCCAAGAATTTTTTTCTACGAGGAATTTTGCATGCAGGCTGTCTCTATCTCTCTCTCTCTCTAAAATTGACCCTCCCTCCTTCTTTCTTCAATTCCGACTCTATTCTTTACCGGTTCGACGATCCGAGACCACCACGACACTCCTAGGAAGATTTTCTTCAAGATTGCTGGAGTGGATCATTGGTGGGATTAACTTGGATTTCATCCCAATTTCAAGGTAAGACTTTTTATTTAGTTTTTGCCTTTCCCACAGTTGTAGGAAATGTAGTAATCAAAGAAATACTGAAGTTTTGTTCAGGGAGATGTTATTTTCAGGGTGTTGAACGAGGAACCTTGCGGGGGTAGGACTAGACTTTGTAAGGGTTTTTCATAAATTAGGTAAGGGAAATATGCTATGTTAGGGATTTTAGAAAGTATATCAGAAGATTATGTATGTGTGTGTGTGTGTATATATATATATATATTTATATCAGCTTATTAATAAGTTTTTTTCCAGAATTTTATTATTATTATAATTACAGCAGAAGTTATAGATTTTAAAGCATGAGAATCTAACTGCCTAAATGTGTGGCATGAGTTCATAACAGTTTAGTAAAGTATTAATATAATTTTACAAATATCATGTTTTACAGTATATTAGTAGAAGATATCAGTATGCAGTTCCCAGGAAATATAATTTATAGTATTTTTAGAAATGTCATGACTACAGAACCACGACATTCAGTTATTCAAATATTCAGTTATTTAGTCAGATACATAGATTATGTAGATCAATTTTGAAATGTTATGGTTATTTCAATAGCATGGTAAAAATAGTAAGATAATTATATATATATCAGTACTAAATAGTATCAGACCCTATGGAAATATTCAGTCAGATTCAGACAGCAGAGCATGGTACCATTGCATATATATATCAGTACTAAATAGTATCAGACCCTATGGAAATATTCAGTCAGATTCAGACAGCAGAGCACGGTACCATTGCTATTTCAAATTAGAGTGCAATCACATATCTCAGATAGTGTGTGAATTCCGTCTAACTACGCCAGGAGAGATTGTAGTTTCCCCAGAAAGCTGGGTTGAGGTGGCCAGTTAGACGAGATAGAGTAGTAGTATGCTGGAGAGACTATAGTGGGCCAGATTATTGATTGATAAAAATATGGATTGACTGGCCTGGTAGGCCAACTAGAGTAAGTTCCGCCTATGGGACGCACAACCCTATCATGAGGGGTTAAATCATGGCATTCAGTTCCCAAGGTATTATCACAATTGTTCTTGTATATATATACAGATATACCATGCAACAACAGTTTTACTATAATATTAGAATTATGTGTAACTAGAAAACTCAGATATACAGTTGTATTTTAAACTATAACAAATATGATTTGTACGGTATACTAGCCTATCTGTTTTACAGTTTCATTATTATATCAGTATATTAAATGTGTAACTCAGTTGCCACACACTAGTTGTGACGCCCCGATTTTCATACAATTTTTTTTCAATAATAAATAAATAATCACTCATCATCCACAACATCCACAAATCGGCCACGTCAACAATCCTACTATCATTCATACGACCCGACCCGCATTGGGTACCGGATAAAAAATTATTTTATTATACAACCTAACAGCGAATGACAGTATATAATATAAGTCAGAATACAATACCTAGAGTATCAATATACACATACACACAATACTATCTCATATCCAAAAACAATACAACCCTAGGGAATCACACCTCCCTAGTCCAAACTCACCCTGTATATCAGGGTTCCAACTCCCTATTATCACAGAGCTCTATTACCCGGTCGGTCTCTATTCCCTGAAAAATTTAGATAAATTGGGTGAGACACATCTCAGTAAGAAGGAATAAATTATTTACAATGTGTAGCCATATGAGTTCAATTATAACATGCTTTACTTTTCAAAATAACATTTCATCTAAGAAAATACACTGGCAAATATATTCTCATAGTCATATAAATATACAACACCAGCTTTTATAAACTTTGAAACAATTTCTCAAATTCAATTATTTCCAACTAAATTTACCCGCAAAGTTCATGAGAATAGGGAAGATTACCCGCCCATACAGGTAGCTTCCCTCTTCCTTAACACGTTGTGGAGCCAGATATGACCACATTTGATACCTATCAGGACACTCACCTTACTCAGTAAGCCCTCAGGTGGAGAGTTTCACTTTGCCTCAATTATTTATATTATTAACTCATAGGGTTCCATTTCTCAATTTTATCATTCTTTATTTCTCAATTTTCATTCTTTCTTTCATTTCTCATTTTAACCAATTTTATCATTCTTTCACTTTTCATTTCCATTTTATTTTCCGGCTCATGAGTATCCTCGGAATCAAATACCAACATCGCGTCTATAACTTATGGCCACCCTGAGGATCTTTCTATCCACACCATGTTTCCCCCCATGGTCAAGGTTGTGCGGTCCGAAGGCTGGATCTAACCGCGGTTGGCTAACCTGGTTAGATCAAATATCATATCACATACCGCGTCTGTAGTACGACTGGCCGACCTATAAAATGGCATAGTCAACTGTCACGCCACACGCTCCAAGAGTCCGTGTGGTTGCACTAACACCACTAGTAACGGAACCGTACTCAATATCATAACCATCCATCAGGGTTCACTACCACATACCCGCATTCATTATGCGGTATTGGCATTTCATCAATCATATTCCAGTATATCACAATTCAGTTCAATATAAATATTCTCATCATTTTCTGTGCACATTTCATCATCTCGTAATATCATATATCATATTTCATGTATTTTTCACATTTTCCCAAAATACTCAAATCAACAATTTGTACAAACTCATTTCTCATGTAAATAAATTCACTCGCAAATAAATACCACATTTAATTATTTTCCACTAATCATATCAATCATTCTCATTTCAATATTTTCTCAGAAAATACCCATTGTTATATTTCACATTTTTCAACACATGTCATGTGCCACACAATTTTCATCTAATATTCATAACATATTATTTTCATACTCCAAAATATCACCATTTAAAATCACTCAAATGCCACACAATTTATCTGATATTTATATCGTAATAATTTCCAGACAAAATACCAGAAGCACATTTTCACATATTAATTTAAACAGTAATTCTAAAAAATATTGTTATAATTTATTCCCCTTACCTGATTTACTGAGAGTCTCGTTAGGACCCAAAATCTCACGCCCTTGGCGCCCAAAATTCAACTCTTGAAATTTGCATTTTTCCCAAATTAATTAATTCATTTCCCCAAAATAATACCCATCTAACCTTCCCTAGACTCCACATACCTCAAATTAACATTTAAACTATTATTTAACACCCCCACTTAATTTTTTGAATTTTACTTGCGAGTCCCAAAATTACACCCGCGGCACTCACCCGGGCCCTAAATTTCAGAAATCCTACTTTAACACCAGATGCTCAATATTTTAGGATTTCTAAATTTATACTAATTAGTTAAAAATAAGCCCCTTAATAAACTCTGTACCCTAAATTTGGGATTTTGCCCACGATGACCCCACGAGAATTTCGTCCGGCTAGACATGTAGAGAATCGTCCCTAGATTCTTGTGGTGGTCTCCGTTTGTCAATCAAACTTATAATTTGTAAGAAATTAAAGAAAAAAGAAAAATTGGCTTACCTAAGGAGATACGTTTATGCCGCTCCTACCATCGATCTGCTCTGGTAGAAATGACGGCAGCGGAGAATGGAGCCCAGCGGTATCTTCCAATTTCCGATCGAGCAAAAATCTGCCATGAAATCGAGGAGAGAGGAAGAGAGAATGAGAGGAGAGATAGAGTGTCTGCACACAGGAAAAGAAAAAAGAAAACAAGAAGAAAAAGAAGAAACAAACGAAAATAAAATAAAATAAATAAAAAATATTCAAACCTCCTGAAGCTTCTAGCTTAAGGAGTGTTATAATAATAATAATAATAATAATAATATATTTAATTAATATTAATAATAATATATTTTATTAGTAAAAATGAAAATAAATTTTAATTATTATTATTTTTCTTATTTTTTTCTTATTTTTTTTTCTTCTTCTTTTTTAAATCCGATTAATTATTATTATTATTATTATTATTATTATTTTGGGAATCACTCCACTAATCTTCTATATCCCTTTTTGAGGTTATTACACTAGTGATAGCGTATTTCGTCTTACTGAGCAATGTCTCATCCCAGTGACTTAACATTTTCAAGTGATCCAGTTAGGCGAGCAAATCAGGCTCGCGGGTAGGGAGGTTCTTGAGCTGCCTTTTCTGGAAGGGTGAGTGTTTCTAGGTTGTTGATTGTTTAGGGTGGATCCTAGGGATCTTGTTTGATGTCACTGGGTATTTTATGATGTATATTTTGGGACCTTTTGGAGTTCTGGTATTGTAAATATTATTTACAGTTTTATGTTGACCATTGCTTAGGAAGGTATTGTGGATAGAGTTTTCTCAATGCTCCCTCGAGACCTAAGATGTCTTCAGTAATTAATACAAAAGGATTTGCTAGATATATTATTTGTATTTAAAAATAAAATAAAATAAAATGGCATGAAAAAGCAGGTCGTTACAGTTTGGTATCAAAACCTAGGTTGCTAGGTTTTATAGACCCTAGAGTGCAGTGGAAACAATACCAGAATATAGAAAAGGGATTTGAGGTTTTGTTCTATGGTCTAGGTACAGGATTTTCGAAATGGTTTCTGTGTCTTTCCTGGGGTGACAATTTTAGGAAAGCTATAGTAAACTATAGACGAGTCGTGTGTCTGGGTTGTAGGATTGAATTTTGAGTTAAGAACAGGAGGAATAATTAATAGTAAATTTGAGGTTTTAGTTGAATGAAATAAATTAGGTTTGTACGGGGGATAAGATCCTTAAATAGTGTTCTTTGTATTTTTAGGATGGATTCAGGAAGCAGTGGTACGAATGCTGGAGGTGATAGTCCTAGACCCTCCAGTATAGGTGGAGATACATATGCAGTGTTACGCAGCGTCACCCAGCAGGTGATGGCTGAGATGGCTAGAAGCGCGGAAGAGCATGGCTGCACGATTGAGTAGTTTATGCGGATGAAGCCTCCATATTTTTCTGGAGGAGCTGACCCAGTTGTGGTTGAAAATTGGGTTCAGGATATTGAGGAGATTTTGGCAGTGCTTTTATGCACAAACGAACAAAAGGTGTCATTTGCGTCATTTAAATTGACGAGGGAGGCAAAGCGCAGGTGGAGGTCAGCGCGATTGATTGAGGAACAGAGGTCTGATCTCGTGCCAGTGATGTGGAGTTGATTCAAGGAGCTGTTCTTCAAGCAATATTTCCCTACTATCGTTTGGAGTGCAAAGGCAGCGGAATTCCTGTATTTAGCTCAAGGTAAAATGATAGTATCACAGTATGCAACACGGTTTATTGAGTTGTCTCGTTTTGCCCCACACTAACCCGACGAGGAGAAGAAAGCAAGGAAATTTGGAGAAGGTTTGAGACAGAATTTGTTTGAGTAAGTCATCGGCTTTTGGGTTCAGATGTTCGTGGAGGTGGTGGACAGAGCTGCCGTTATCGAGAGTGACATGCAGAGAGGAGCCGCAACTCAGAGTCAGAGGAAGAGGCCCACGCCTCAGGATTTTTAGGCGAGTTTCAGCCGGGGGCCATGGATAGGACACCAATATGCAGGTGATCAGGGATAGATAATGGGGCACAATGGTCCTCAGGGTGGACGGACTACTCCTACTTGTCCTAGATGTGGTCGGGGCATCTAGGTGAATGTAGGATGGGAGAGGACGTCTGATATTGTTATGGGAGACCCAGGCACAGGTCTTGGTCATGTCAAGGATTGTCGGCATAGGGATCAGCTTCCAGACCATTTTGGGGTGGTTATTGGGCACCCTGTGGAAGCCAACAAAGGAATACTGCATTGGCGAGGGTCTGTGCATTGACGTTGGGTGACGCCAAGGCAGCTGCGGACGTAGTTACAGGTACCCTTATTGCTTTTTCATATAAAGCTGTTGTTTTATTTGATACAGGTGCCACCCATTATTTTATTTCGTCGGTTTATGTTAAATTGATGGGGTATAAGGCACGATTGTTAGATATTGGGTTGGCTGTAGCTACGTCGACTGGATCAGTGGTGAGATGTAGGAGGATACTCAGGGACTTTCTAGTGACCATTCAGGAAAAAAGTACTGCTAGCTGATATTATAATATTAGACATGCAGGGGTTTGATATAATTCTGGGTATGGATTGGTTGACAGTTAATCATGTCAGTATTTATTACCATTTGAAAGAAGTGGTTTTCAGACCTCCTGGTGAACAAGAATACAGATTTCTTGGTTCACGTGTGCGCTCTTCACCACAGTTTGCGTCAACTATTCAGGTGAGAAAACTGATTTAAAATGGTTTCCAGGGATTCGTTGCCTACACAAAAGAATTTCCAAAAGAAGAACTGAAACAAGTAGATATTCCGGTGGTTCGAGAATTTTTAGATATTTTTCTAGAAGAATTACATGGTTTACCACTAGACCATGAAGTTGAATTTACCATGGATCTTCTACTGGGGTTAGCACCGATATCTAAAGCACCTTACCGAATGGCTCCAACAGAGTTAAAGGAACTGAAAGATCAATTGCAGGAATTTCTGGATAAAGGATTTATTAGGCCTAGTATGTCGCCCTAGGGAGCACCAGTCCTTTTCGTGAAGAAGAAATATGAAACAATGAGAATGTGCATAGATTACAGGGAGATAAATAAATTGACAGTCAAAAATAAATATCCTTTTCCTAGGATTGACTACTTGTTTGATTAGCTACAGGAGACCCAAGTCTATTTTTAAATTGACCTTTGGTCGGGTGTTCCATAAGTACTTGGACCAGTTTGTTGTTGTATTCATTGATGATATACTGGTCTACTCAAGGAGTTTTTAGGAGTACGAGCATCATTTGAGGTTGGTGTTGCAGACATTGAGAGAGAGAAAGTTGTATGCAAAATTCAAGAAATGTGAATTCTGGCTAAGGCAGGTTTCTTTTCTCGACCATGTGGTCTCTGAGGCGGGTGTGTCAGTTGACCCGGGTAAGATATAGGTAGTGGTGAATTGGGTGAGACCAGGGAATGTCCCCGAGGTCAGAAGCTTTCTGGGTTTGGCAGGCTATTACTGACGCTTTGTTAACGGTTTCTCTAGATTATTAGGTCTGCTGACGCGACTTACGAGGAAAAATGTGAGGTTTGAATGGATCGATGACTGTAAACAGAGCTTTCAGAAATTGAAGCAACGATTGGTCACTGCCCCAATGTTAGCAATTCCATCAGGAGAGGACGAATTTGTGATATATAGTGATGCGTCCCTGAAGGGACTTGGGTGCGTATTGATGCAGCACGATAGGGTTATCGCTTATGCTTCTAGACAGCTTAAAGAATATGAGAAAAACTATCTCGTGCATGATTTGGAGCTAGCTGCGGTGGTGTACGCTCTCAAGATTTGGAGGCATTATCTATATGGAGGAAAATGTGAAATATTTATGGACCACAAAAGTTTAAAATATTTCTTCACTCAAAAAGAGCTAAATATGTGGTAAAGAAGATGACTGGAACTTATTAAAGATTATGACTGCATTATTGGCTACCATCCAAGGAAAGCAAACGTGGTAGCTGATGCATTGAGCCGAAAGTCAGTAAGAGCAGTAATATCAGTAGTAGAGATTCAGCACCCTATTCTGATGGATTTGGAGAGATTAGACATGGAGCTGATAGAGGATGATCACCAGTCATTCATTGTTAACTTGGTGATTCAGCCTACATTGCAAGAAAGAATTAAAGCTGACCAGAATTTTGATCCAGAGTTAGCGAAATTGATAGAGAAAGTGCAAAACGAATAGGAGGAGGAGTTCAGCATATTGGATGACGGAACCTTACGGTTTCACGATAGACTATGTGTTCCTGCAGATGTCGAGATCATGAGGACTATATTAAAGGAGGATCACAGGCCCCTATACACCGTACATCCAGGTAGTACTAAAATGTATCGGGATCTACGGGAATCTTTTTAATGGAGCGGTATGAAAAATGATATCGCTGAATTTGTAAAGCAGTGCTTAACGTGCCAGCAGGTAAAGGCTAAGCACCAGACACCCGTAGGGCAATTGCAGTCACTCTTCATTCTAAAGTGGAAATGGGATTATGTCTCTATAGATTTTGTTACTGGGCTACCACCAGTGCGACAGGGATTGAATATAATTTGGGTGATCGTTGATCGTCTGACGAAGACCGCTCATTTTATCCCTATTAAAGTCGGCTATTACATGGATCGATTGGCAGAAATATATGTTCAGAAAATAATTCGTGTCCATGGTGTAGTGGTATCCATAGTCTCAGACTGAGATCCCCAGTTTACTTCACGTTTTTGGAAAAGCTTTTAGGAGGCTATGGGAACACAGTTAACATTCAGCACTACTTTTCACCCTCAAACAGATGGTCAGACTGAGAGGACATTCTAGATATTAAAGGATATGTTTCATGCATGCGTGCTAGATTTTGGGGTAGTTGGATCCAATTTATGCGGTTGGTTGAGTTTGTTTATAATAATAGCTATCAGGCCAGGATCGACATGACACCATACGAAGCATTAAATGATAGGAGGTGTCGTTCACCTCTTTTCTGGGATGAAGTAAGCGAAAGGCAAATTTTGGGTCTGGAGATGGTATAGCAGGCGTATGATAAAGTCTGACTAATTAAAGAAAGAATCGGTACAGCTCAGAGTCGGAAGAAAAGCTGCGCAGACACTCGGCCCCGGGAGTTAGAATTTGATATGGGGGATCAGGTATTCTTGAAGGTAGCTCCTCTGAGAGGGGTTATGAGGTTTGGGAAGAAGGGCAAGTTGAGACCTAGGTATATTGGCTCTTTTGAGATACTAGAGAGAGTGGGGTCAGTCGCTTACAGGCTAACTCTACCACTAGCTTTGTCTAGAATACACGATATATTCCATGTTGCTATGCTAAAGAAATACATACCAGACCCGTCCCACATAATTAGTTATGTAGAAATAGAGCTTAAAGATTCACTAACCTATGAGGAAGCACTAGTACAGATTTTAGACCAAAAAACACAGGAACTGTGCACCAAGGAGATTCTACTGGTGAAAGTTTTGTGGAGGAACCATACTATAGAAGAAGTTTCGTGGGAACTTTAGGAAGAAATTAGACAGAAGTACCCGCAATTATTTAATGAATTATAGTATTAGTCAGTGTTGTTTAGATAAAGATAAAGTTTGTTTACTGTAGAATGATAATATATATGGTTGTATTTTAGATTATAGGATAGGTAATGTTTTGGATTTGGGAGAATTTTATTTTTGAGTGTATTTGTAATCTCCTAGGACCTTAAATGTAATCACGACATTCCTCCGCCACAAGTGAGGGTAATTAATAAAATAAGTAGCCAATTTTCTTTAGAGAGTGGCTTATGGTACAGATAGTAAATTTCGAGGATGAAATTTTATAAGAAGAGGAGAATGTAATAACCCAAATAATTATTGGAATTAAATAATAAAGAAAAGAGAAGGAAAAATTTCACAAAAGGAACAGAGCTTCGTCGATGAACACAGAGCATTCGTTGACGAATCGTCTTCTTGGGATCGTCGACGTGGACGCATGTCTCGTCGATGAGAATTTATCGAGAGACTGTTTTCATGCTTTGAATTTTGTCGACGAGGGTAGGGTGTTTGTCAACCAACTTGCTTCTTAGCCTCGTTGACAAAGCCAAGGGTATAAACAACCAAGAATTCTTTTCTGCGAGGAATTTTGCATACAGGTTGTCTCTCTCTCTCTTTAAAATCGACCCTCCCTCCTTCTCTCTTCGATTCTGGTTCCGTTCTTCGTCGGTTCGACGATCCGAGACCACCACGACACTCCTAGGAAGATTCTCTTCAAGATTGCTGGAGTGGGTTGTTGGTGGGATTAACTTGGATTTCATCCCAATTTCAAGGTAAGTCTTTTTATTTAATTTTTGCCTTTCTCATAGTTGTAGGAAATGTAGTAGTCAAAGAAATATTGAAATTTTGTTCAGGGAGATACTTTTTTCAAGGTGTTGAATGAGGAACCCTACGAGGGTAGGACTAGACTTTATAGGGGCTTTTCAGAAATCAAGTAAGGGAAATATGCTATGCTAGGGATTTTAGAAAGTATATCAGAAGATTATGTATATATATATTTTTATTTATTTATATCAGCTTATTAATCAGCTTTTTTTCCAGAATGCTATTATTATTATTATAATTATAGCAGGAGTTACAGATTTTAAAGCATGAGAATCTAACTGCTTAAATGTGTGACATGAGTTCATAACAGTTTAGTAAAGTATTAATACAATTTTACAAATATCATGTTTTACAGTATATTAGCAGAAGATATCAGTATGCAGTTCCCAAGAAATATAATTTATAGTATTTTTAGAAATGCCATGACTACGAAACCATAACACTCAGTTATTCAGATATTAAGTTATTCAGTTATTCTGTCAGATATACAGATTATGCAGATCATTTTTGAAATGTTATAGTTATTTCAATAGCATGGTAAAAACAGTAAAATAATTATATATATATCAGTACTAAATAGTATCAGACCCTGCGAAAATATTCAGTCAGATTCAGACAGTAGAGCACGGTACCATTGCTATTTCATATTAGAGTGCAACCACATATCTCAGATAGTGTGTGGATTTCGTCTAACCGCGCTTGGAGATTAATCTCGTGCTCACACAGTTCGTCCAAAAGTTTACTAGCGAAGGCTCCCAAGAATAGGGAAATCTACCCATCCATACAAGCAGTTTCCCTCTGCCCTAACACATTATGCAGCCTACTGCTACACTTGATACAACTAGGGTACTCGCCTTTCTCAGCAAGCCCTCGGACGAAGAGTTTGCCTTGCCCAAGCGTAACATATTCTACTAGCATAAATACTGATAATACTATATTATACTATTTTGTTTGCCATTATTATGCATTTCTCAACTGTTCATCTTTTCATCTTTTACTTTTCATTTCATTTCACTTTACGTTGCTCTTTCCCATTTTACATTATTCAAATTTCACGTTTCATTTCTGTTTCATTCAATTTCATTTTCATTTCATTTCATTTCATACCCAGCATCTTTTAGCTATTTTACCCAACATCTTTCAACTGTTTGACCTAACATTTTTCAACTGTTTTACCCAACATCTTTTACCTGTTTTACCTATCATCTTTTAGTTGTTTTACCCAACATTTTTTAGTTGTTTTACCAAGCATCTTTCAGCTATTTTACATGGTTGCATTAACACTCACATGCAACATATTTCATATAACATTTTCATAGTCAGTTCATTTCCTGTATATTCTACATCTTATACATATAACATATTTCCACATAGCATTCCTATTTACTCATGCCACACTATTTAGTAGTAAAATTCATATATATTTCCTATAAAATAAGTCAACCCACATTTAACATTCACATACTGGAAAAATACCTTTAATTTCTTACATAAATATTTTGAAAAATATTTCACTTTCATCAGTTCAATTTCATATATACGTATCTAATAAAAAAAGCCCTAGGCTCAGAAAACATAATTTAAAGGATTGACATTTTAAACCCGTACCAAAACATATACACGTATATATAACACATATCATTTTCCATTAAATTCATAAAAATTTTCGTTTAATATATATTTTTTCTCTTACTGGGTTTCTTGAACTACGCCAATAGGGACCCCGAAAAGATACTTGTAGCTCTCACTTAAGCCCTGAATAAAAAATCCTAATTCCATTAAATTAATCATAAATAAAATACTATTTTAACATTTCCTAAGTCCATAAATTCTAAATAAATAATTATACTCTCAAATATAACCAATTTACTTAATTCCCCAAATCTCACTCTCGCTTTGGAGTGGTGCCCTGGAAACCCAAATTAAAAATTTATTCTAGCCAAAATGACGACGATCGAGACTAGGACCCCGTGGTGGTGTCTGATCGTCGATTTAGCTGAAGATTTAAGGAGAAATTAAGTAAAAAATGAAAGTTTACCTTTCCCTAGGAGTGGTGCCTATGTCGTTTCCACGACAAATCCGCTCCGGTAAAAATGTCGGTGGCGGAGATAGGAATCCAACGACACCTTTCGTTTCTCAATCAGCTGAATATCCGTCGAGAAATTAAGAAGAGAGATACAGAGACAGAGGAGAGACGCTGGGGACGTGAGTTACAGAGAGAGAGATTGAGAGGCATAGATTCTCTGGCCAAATTCAATTTGGCATTTTGAAGAAGCTTCTTCAAGAAGCTTTAGCAAACTAATATATATATATATATATATATATATATATATATCATCCTATTATTTATTTAATTAATTTAATTTAATAATGTTATATTGATTTATTTATTATCATTATTTATTTATTTATTTTAGGGTCGTTACATTCTCCCCTCCTTACTTCCATAATTTCTAATAATTCATACTGATCATGAAATGTCTGATATAACTGATAATACTATAATTTACCTAGGATGTATATTTAGCTGATGTCATGTATTACCCTCCATTACGAGTTATGCAGCCCGAAGGCAGGACCCGATAATGGTTGGCCGACCACTGCCAAGCCAAAAATGTATTAAGTACAATGGGTCCGCCACACCCTGGTCCGAACTTCCAGGTAGATGTCTACAACTCTACACTAAAAGTCACATTGACTATCCATCTCCTACCCCCTCTACTTTTAGGGGCGGTTAGCACAAGTCTGAACATAATAATATGATCTGTATAGTAACGATACCATGCTCCTGTAACTGAATTGAACTATCATCCGGGTTCTGATAACATATAATACATGATAATATATTTATCTAACATAAATAAATTGATATTATTTTTCTATAATAACATACATACATACATACATACGGCCTTGCGGCGATTTCTTTCATATCTACGGCCTTGCGCCAAACATTTCATAATTATGGCCTTGCGCCGAAATCATACATAATACACGACCTTACGCCAACTATCAATCACGGTCTTGCGCCTAACATTTCATACATATCATTCTGAAGAAATAATTCATTTATCATGTATTTTGAAACCATAATGTACTGCATTTCACAATTCTTGAAAACATACTTTATTCATAAAATTGTCATATCATAATACTTCCCACGTAAAATAATATTCATGCCACACATTGCTGTATAAAACCATACACTATATTCTAAAATCATAGTTTTTGAAATTTCATACATATATATACATTTCAACATAATAGCAGTATTTTCCCAAATATGCATTTTCTCCATAATATACAAATATAATACATGCTTTCCTGAAAATTAATTTGTTGATAAATAATAATAATTTGTATGGAAAATAACTGCTTTAGTTTATTCCCTTACCTGATTTCTGAGAAGAAACCCTCTAAATTATACTCATCATGCACCCGTAGGGTTCCTTGTCCAACACCCTAAAAATGATTTTTCTCAAAACTAAAGTTCAGTATTTTTACAGGTACTACGCTTTCTACAACTGTCGAAAAGTCAAATATTGAGTAGAAAACCTTACCTTGGACCTAGGATGGATTCCGAACTAGCCCCACCAACGATCCACTTCAGTAGATTTACATAGAACTTACCCAAGAGTGTTGTGGTGGCCTCGGATCTTCAAACCGACAAGAGATTGGTCCGAAATCCTAGAGAAAAGGAAGGAAAACCAAAAGAGAGAGAGAGAGAGAGAAAATTATCGTGGCCAAAAATGACTAAAAAATCGCGTTTAGGACTACTTATACTCTGGCCTTCATTGACGAGCCACGTAATCTCTTCGACAAGGTCAAGAAGGCAACTCATTGATGAGCTCTCCCCCTTGTCGATGAAATTCAGAATCACCCAAAACACCCTCTCGGTATCTTCTCGTCAATAAAACACACCCTCGTCGACGAGCCCAAAATGCCACGTCGTCGACGAAGTCTGCTGCCTCCTTCTGTTACTGTTTCCATTACCCTCTCTCTTTATTATTTAAATACCAGTATTCCTCAGGTCATTACAACTACCATCTTCAGCATTAGCAGTATTATCCCTGGACTCCATCCTGAAGAGACAATTGAGAAAATTGATTAGAATCTTGGTACCTTACATATCTACTACAACTAAAATGCTATAAAACTCATTTAATAAACCAACGTCCCTAATGACCACATATTCTGCCAACCTAATACCCTCATTCTAACTCAAGTTCCACCCCTCCACTCGGAAACAAAACCGTCAATCGATTGCCATGATTTTCTGAACCTATCGACTTATCCAGAAAAACACATTAGTCTGCCAATGGATTTATGTCTTTAGGCTTACGAAGCAAAACTCGAAAGTCCTATCATACCCATTCCTATCCTTGTACTACTTTGACACCTATACTCTGGTAAGACCATCTAACTTAGTCTGCAAAACCTAGCAAACCTAGGCTCTAATACCAACTATAGCGCCTCGACCCTTTAGGTGGGTACGGAGTGCCACTAAACATACATAACATATATCTCTATCTGATATCATACATATAGAACCCGTCCAAACAAGGGAAAAGCGGGTGTTCTGTACTGATCTGTATAAACATACACAGCGGAAAATACATACATCATCTAATACTTACCAGAGTTTCTAACTGTTTCCCATCATACAACCGTACATAACTAAAAACATAATCTGCTATTACAATTCCCAAAAGAAACAAACACTGTCTAATATCTCACCATCTCTGACAAGGACTGTCTATTGTATAAACTCAACCCAGCAGCACGCTAAGCTCAATCCCTCGGAGGACCTGAAACAACATTTGTATGCTAGGGTGAGACATCTCTTAGGAAGACGGATTATATTATCATTAGTGTGTGACTAGCATGAGATTTCGCGTGTACATATACCACTAACATTTAAATACATTTAATTGGCATTTTAAAATTTGTATTGCTCTGTAAATATGAAAATACATACTTTCATACAAACATACTGCAGGCTTAATATAGCCCTCTCTATAGTAAATGTGCTCATATATGCCTAGAAGATATAACCTGGTCTATAGAACTAGCGTCGTCACGCGGCGTTCACATACTCTGCTCTGACATGCTTCCCCCCATGATGGGTTGTGCGGCCCGAAGGCAGGACCTAGCATATGGCCAGCCGACTATAGCTAATTCAATCTCTATAGTAGTACAATGGTGCCTACCCTTATCCAGAGATTCTACCCGAGTAGACTCATCCGAGATTACTGCATTGGATGGAGCCCTGGAATTACTGCATCAGAGAGTACTTTACCCAGGTCACCAATCTCGCCTTTCCATATCCACACTCTAACTAAGACGTGTGGTTGCACCTCTCTCCACATATGGCCCCGGTACCGTGCTCGTAACATATCTCTGATATACACAGGGCTCTAAAAACATATATGACAATTTACATCATAATAAAACTGAAACATAATTCATTTCATAAAATTGTAGACAACATAAATTGTATGTATCTCTATAAAATATCTGTCATATACTGCCTCGGTAAAAATCGGCGTATCATAAACTTGGCAGTTAGTTGTCATATCTCATATCTCGGCATATAGCCGTTACATTCCAGTATTACACAAAATCTGCTCATTTAATGCCAATTAAAACTATACTCATGCCACACAATTTTTCATCTGGTAATTTATTAAGAAATCATCTGCTTGAGAAAGTAAATACTATTGCTAAAACTGGGGTATGAATATCTCCAGGTTTTTATTTTACTAAAAATAGATTTATAGCTAAATATAGGAAAAATTGAGATAATCAACCCTACCGTCTTTGGTTGATTTTAAAACAAGCCTATGGTTTGAAATAATAATTTTCCAACCAGTGAAAACATTCAGAAAGTCCAATACTATACCTTAAAAATATCATATTTAAATTTACACGGTTGGTTTCAGAAATAAAGTCGGTTAATCAAACCCTAGGCTCAGAAACTTTAGAAAATTCGTAACTATATATATATAAACCATTTTAACATTCCATTCGGTTAGAACTCATAAACATAATTGACATAATATAATCCCCTTACCTGTTTTCCTGAAAAACGCCCCAAAAGGCCAAAACCCTAGCTTTTGGGAGTGGGACCCGAAATGCCCGGATCAATAATCCACTCCACTAGATATGCAGATAATTGCTCCTAGACCTTAGTGGTAACTTCCGATCGTTGAATCTGGAAATGATCAATGAGAAAATCGAGGAGAGAGAGTTCGGTTCGTGGTTTCAGAGAGAGAGAGAAAGATATATTTATTTTTCGAAAATATCAAACCTTGTTTCACCTTTAAGTTTTTGACTCGGCCACATTCGTCGATGAAACGACGTCTTCGTTGATGAATTGCAGAAGGGCATTCGTCGATGACCACCTGGCCTTGTCGACGAGCCTAAAGATTGAATTTATCCCAAACTCTCGGGATCTCTTCATCGACGAGGACCTGAACTTCGTCGACGATCCCTAAAAGGGCGCTCATCGACGAAAACTGGGATTCATCAACGAGGCCATGCTGCCCCTTTTTCCTAAATATTCCATCCCTCTCTTTATTAATTTATTCCTTTATCACCTGGTTTGGGTTATTACATTAAATCCTGTAGCCTTTTTCTTTACTGTAATTGGTTCATTTTCGAAAATAATAGCTATTAACACAACCCTAGGCTCAAAACCCTCAATTTAAACGGTTGACTTTCAAAACTTGCATGATAATCATATACATACACACATAATTTCCATTTTAACTGGTAGAATTTATAAAACAACTGGCTTAATTTATTCCCCTTGCCTGGTTTTCTGAAGCTACTCCTACAAGGATCCCAAAACTGTGCCTGCGGTGCTCACACGAACCCTGAATTCATAAATCCTAGTTTAATCAACTCAACCCCAAGTAAAATACTATTTTAATATTTCTTAGGTCTACAAACTCCAAATAAATGATTAAACTCCCAAAAACATCAAATTTTCTTAATTCCCTAAATCTTACCCTAGCCTTGGAGTGGTGCCCAAGAACCCTAAATCACGAATCCGCTCCGATTATCTTGGAGAGAATCGTTCCTAGAACCATGTAGTGGTTTCTGATCGTCAGTTTGACTAAATATTAGGGAGAAATTGAAGAGAGAGTGTGGGTTTATCTTATCCCAGTAGTGGTGCCTACAACGCTCCTATGACAAATCCACTCCAGTTAAAATGTCGGGGGCGGAGAATGGAACCTAGGGGTAGTTTCCTTTCATTGATTGGTGCACGTTTGTCCGAGGAAATTGAGGAGAGAGAGAGGGAAGGTGGAGGAGAGAGAGAGAGAGAGAGAGAGGCATAGAGAGACGCCTGTGATAGAGAGAGAGAGAGAGAGAGGAATTGAAATCCTAAGATTGAATTTCAATCTCAGGTTACTTTATTGAGTAAGTATATATATATATATATATATATATATACATATATTATAATTTTATATAATATTATATCATTTAATTGATAATAAAAATAATTTAATTAATTAAATAATATTTTTTCCCGGGTTACTACACTTGCTGAGAAGTGACTCACCCCAATGTACAACTCATTTTTCAAGACCTTCTGGCGATCGAGCTTAGCTAGCTCTAGGGCAGGGTTTAGAATTTTTGGTAATTGTGAGTATTTGTAAGACATGAAGTATTTAAAAGTTAGGTTTAATTCCTGGTTATGTATTATAAAGTGAATGGATACACTTTTTAGGATGTATAGTATAGAACTCTGGTATTTTAATTGAGAATGTTTAATTATTTTTCCGCTGCATGAATGGTATTTATGGTAGCAGAGATAGGTGAAGGGAACGCATAACACCTCGGGCCCCACTTGGTGGGTTCGAGGTGTTACAAAGTGGTATCAGAACCTAGCGGTTCTGTAGACTTTAACATATGATTTTACTAGAGTATATGTTCGAGTTAGGATGAGGATAGGAATGAGTAGATTAGGATACTGTTAGGAATTTTGAGTGGTGTTTCGTAGCTTGGAGGCAAAAATCCCTTAACGAACTTCTGTGATTTTCTGAATTAGTCGACGGTTTTATAAAATCATGGTAAATCCATCGACGGTGATGTTTCCGAGCAGAGAGACTGGAACTTGAAATTAGAACTCGAAGGTTAGGTTGGTTGATTTATGGGGATAAGCCTCTGAAAGAGAATTTTGGTAATTTAGGTAATGTGATTTGATGGTTAAATTGAGGATTTGAATGTTAAATCAGTTTCTTTGCTTTATAACTGTACCAGTTATGTTAAGATATGGAAATTCTAAACTCACCTCTATTTTATCTTCAAGATGGATCCCAGAGGTAAAGATGTGGACACTGGAGAGGATAATGATTTAGGGGCTTCTAGTGGGGGATGAGATTGAAACCTCCAGACTGCTGCGAGGTTTAGCTCGCAGGTTAGGTAAGAGATTAAACGGGACCCCGAGGGTCATAACTATCCACCTGTGAACTAGGTCTATTTGATCTAGCAATTTACTTGCCTGAAACCCTTTACTTTTGCAGGAGGTACTGACCCAATCAAGGTTGAAAGTTGGGTGTAGGAGATGGAGAAAATATTGACAGTGTTGAGTTGCACTGAGGAGCAGAAGGTTCTCCTCACCACGTTCAAGCTGCCAGAAGAGGCCGAGCGGTGGTGGCTAGCGGTAAAGCTATTGGAGGAGCAGCAGGAAGTACCGATAGTTATGACTTAGGGTGATTTCATGGAGGTCTTCTATGATCAGTACTTTCCTGCCACCACCAGAGAGGCAAAGGCGAAGGAATTCCTGAACCTGACCCAAGGGCACCTCACTATTTAGCAGTACGCTACCAGGTTCATGGAGCTTTCTCGCTTTACCCCCTATATGGTTGCAGATGAATACAGAAAGGGGAGAAGGTTTGAGAGGGTCCTGAAACAGAAGATCCACGAACATATGGCAGTCTTGCAAATACAGAGTTTCTTAGAGCTTGAGGATAAAGCCACCGTAGTAGAGATGAGTCTGCAAAGGGGTGTAGAGATATCAGATCAAAGGAAGAGATCCACGCCTTCTAGCTTCCATGCAGATGCCAAAGAGGGTTCTTGGAGGGGAGATGGTGAAATTGTGGACTTGAGGCCAGATAGGGATGATCGAGGGCGTCGGGAGGATTCGTCACGGCCCTACTGTGCTCGATGTAATCAGAAGCATTGGGGAGAATGCCGGGGCAGGGGTTCTGTGTGCTATAGGTGCGGCAAGTATGACCATATAGCCTGAGATTGTCGGGGGCTGCCGAACAACGCACCCGCTCCTGATTAGAACTAAAGGAACAATCAGGTGCCTTGCGGCGGCCTGACGCGTGTCTACATCTTTCCCTGACTGAGGCAGACATTGCTAGAGGCGCAGGTAATGTGCTTATGTTTGGTATAAGCAATTGTTTCGTTTGATTCTAAGTGATGCAATTGTTCACATGTTAGAATATATTGAAATGGGTGAAATGGGGTTAGTTAATAAACTTCTAAGTTCGTGAAAAATGATTGGTTAGCAAATTTCGAGGATGAAATTTTTGTAAGGAGGGGAGAATGTAATAACCCGAACCTAGAAAATAAAATAAAAATAAATAAATTAAAAGGAAAATAAATGAAAAAAAGAAGAAAAAAAAGGAAGGAAAAAGGGTTTGGCTAGGTCCAAACCGTCGACGGTTTCGTGGGACTTAGAAAAACCATCGATGGTTTTCCTGCAGGGCAAACTACCGAGAGCGTTTAAGTGTCAAACCGTCAACGATTTCACCAAGCATAGAAAAACCGTCGACGATTTCTTGTTGGGGCTGAGAATCTATAAATAGAAATTAGGTCATTTTATTTAGAAAAATCAGTTCCCTTTCTCTCTCTCTCAGCTCCGAACTTCTCTCTCTCTTATCCCTCACGTGATTTTCTCTCACTTCTACGCTCACCCAAAGCCATTCTCACTCTCCAATCATATTTCTTGGGTTTCCAGATTAGTTTCGGCGGCGGTCCCATAAAGTTATAGTTTTCATCTCTCGTTCATTTTAGTTAGAACTTCGAGAAACAGGTAAAGGGAATAAATTATACCAACTTTTTATTAAATTTGAACTGGTTAAAATCGAGTATATAAGCCTGTGTATATATGTATGATTTTCTAAACGGGTTAGGTATTTGAAAATGATGGTTTTTATTATAATTCATATTTGGGGAAAAACCAACGTGAGTAGGGTATATTATTTATTAATAACATATAACAGTATGGTTGACATCCAAACCGTGTGGCATGGGATTAACTCTTCATAATAAACTAGTTGTGAGTCACTGTGGTATGTATTTGGGTATTTGTGTGGTTATTCGTGTAATTCACAAAATAACGTTGGCAGGCCATGAGGAGGTTGTTATATTGTCCATGATATAAATCGTAGTATAATGCTGGCAGGACTTGAGGAGGTCGTTATATTGTCATTTATATAAATGGGGTAAAACGTGGCAGGGCAGGAGGTCGTTTTACTGATTTACTACAAATAGGTCAATGTGAAAGTGTAGCATGTCTGAAGTAAAGTACGTATTGAGAACGATGGGGAGGGACGCTCAGTTCGTAGAGGGAACAATGGGGAGGGGTGCCCTAAGAACCACCGAAAGTGAAAGGTAGAAGTGAAGTATTTGTGTATTGTTTACTGTAGGCGTGAGTATGCGCATGTGAATTGAATGATGTCTAATACGTGTATACGTGGATCTCTGGAGTATGATTGATGTTGAATGTGTGTGAAGTTAAAATGCATAAACAAATTACGGCGAGGTAAAACTATCCACCCAAGGGCTTACTAAGTAAGGTGAGTGCCCTGATAGGTATCAGTTGTAGCCTCACCCAAACTAAATGGGCAAAGTTACAAACGATATCAGAGCAAGTGGCGTTACCTGTATGGGCGTATAATCTCCCCAATCCTTGGGAGTTTTCGCTTATAAACAATGGTTGGGTATATGTAAGAATAGTCTGCATGTGTCTTTACTGTTGCTGTTAATTAATAAACGAGTATATTTTGTATACACTAAAACTCATGTGCCACACACTGTTATAATTTATTTCATCCTTACTGAGAAGTGTCTCACCCCAATATACAACTCATTTTTCAGGACCTTCTGCCGATTGAGCTTAGCCAGCTCCAGGGCAAGGTTTAGAATTTTTGGTTATAATGAGTGGTTGTAAGATATGAAGTATTTAAAAGTTAGGTTTAATTCATGGTTATGTAATATAAAGTGAATGAATACACTTTTTGGGATGTATAGTATGGAACTCTAGTATTTTAATTGAGAATGTTTAATTATTTTTTCGCTGCGTGAATGGTATTTATGGTATCAGAGATAGGTGAAGGGAACACATAACACCCCAAGCCCCACTTGGCGGGTTCGAGGCGTTACACCCAGTGTTTTGCAGAAGGTATGGAAAATGAACATAAAATAGAGTGGGTCGAGGCCATACAACTCTTGCTACCCACTTCAGACTGAGTACAAAAGGAATGTCCTTCTACAGATAAGAAAAAGGAAGACATGGAAAGAGTTCCTTATGCCTCAACAATAGGAAGTTTGATGTATGCAATGGTTTGAACAAGACCAAATATAGCCTATGCAGTTGGTGTAGTTAGCCAATTCTTGTCAAATCCGAGAAGAGAGCATTGGAATGCAATGAAGTGGATCATGAGGTATCTTCGAGGCACTTCCAATTTGAGACTTTGTTTGGGAAACGAACAACCAGTGTTAGTTGGCTACACAGATGCAGATATAGCAGGGGATGTGGATACTCGTAAGTCTACTTTGGGTTATTTGATCACTTTTGCAGGTGGGGTTGTAGCTTGGCAATCGAGACTTCAGAAGTGTATTGCTATTTCTACGATAGAGGCAGATTTCATTTCAGCAATGGAAGTGACTAAAGAGTTGCTATGGGCAAAGAAGTTCTTAAGAGAACTTGGTTTCAAGCAGCAGAGGTACGTGTTGTTTTGTGATAGTTAAAGTGCTATTCATCTTACTAAGAATTTCAATTTTCTGGCAAGATCGAAGCACATTAATATATGATATCATTGGATCAGAAATGCGTTGAATGATAAGTTACTGGAACTTGAGAAAGTTCACACTGATGATAATGATTCTGATATGTTGATAAAGACACTACCAAGGGAGAAGCTTGAAATTTGTTGTTCGATCGCTGGGATGGCGATTCCCTCCACATAGTCGGAAATGGGGAGATTTGTTAGGTTATTTTATTCCACATGGAGGAAAGCTCAAGTGAGTTTTATTAAAATCCAGAGTCTAACCCTTTAATGTGATAATCTAAAGCAAGTCAGAAAAAGAGAAGAAAGGAGTGATTAGCTGCAGCTTTCCCACGAGAGAGAGAAAAACGTTGTTTTTTTTTTCTTATACTGCCCAAATTTCATCAAGACTCTGATCCCGCTTCGTCCGTGGTCTGATCGAACTGAAATTTGGAGAGGAGGTTCATGACTCAAGGAGCTACAATTTGAACGGCGGAGATCAGATTTTGAGTTCGGGAGTTGGGATTTGTGTCCATGAACAGTAATCGCGATTTTGGTATATTCTCTCCAATTCTCTTTATATTTGCCAAAATTGATGATATCTTGATGAGATATATTTGTAACCTCTAATTGCGATTAAAGAAGACTTTGTGTACCCATTATTTGGTTGATAGTGGAGATTTCAACTGAACTAACTCCCATGATTTTTCTTCTTCACACTGGGGAAATTTTCCACATAAAAAATTGCTTGTGTTATTGTGGCTTAGTATGATTGATTATTTTTCCTATTATTTTCAGCACGTATAAAAGTAGAGATACATTATATTTGCTTGCATATAGAGAGAAGAATTATTTCACTGTGATTGTTTGTTGGTATCTCTCCCAACAATGTATGATTTATTGAACGAAATGGATTATGAAAAAGGAATACAATGAAATTTTAAATAAAAAGTATGACGAAATCAATAGATAAATTGAATTTTACTATATTTTTGCATTTTGAACATGTAGTTAAAGCAATATTATTATTAAAAAAATTTTAACATAAAAAAAAAAAAAACAAGTTATAAGGTTATATGCTACAAAATTGCTGTCAATTAAAATAGCAGTGAGGTAGTCTACTTATGTTATTTGTCTACGCATGCAAGAGCTTTCAAATAGAATAGAGTCTAAGGTGAAATTAAGAAATCCAAATGAGCATATAATGGTGTCTTTTTCGATTTTAGATTCTCACCTCCCTTTGAACCATTATACTTACTACCAGGTTTACATAACTAGGCCTGGAATGGAATCAAATTTCAGGAATAGTACGATTTCTACAAATGGTGGAATCACAATTCTAGTCCAGATAGGTTGGAATCAATTTTCATTCCATAGATTCAGACTCATTTTATAATAATTTTTTTTTTAAAAATAACAACAAATGCTAATAGTACTAATTATTATTTCTATTATAAAACAACTAATGATAATTGTAATAATAATAAGTAACATTTATTACAATAAAATAATAATAACAACAAGAACAATAATTGTAATAAAAAACCAAAATAATAATAATAATAATAATAATATTTATTATTGTAAAATAATAATAATAATAATTTTTATTATTATTTAAGGATAATAATAATTATAAAGAAATAACAAAAATAGTAATAACAACAATAAACAATAATAACTACACTAACAATAATCACTATTATGAAAATAATAAAAAATAACAATCAAACAAAAACAACAATAAATAATTATGCTAATTGTTATTTTTATTATAAAAACAATAGCAACTAATAGTAATTACAACAACAATAATAAAAACTAACAATGATAATTATTACAATTGAAATAATAACAACAACAAGAACATTAAAATAATAAAAAAAAGCCCAAAATAATAATAAGTATAATTTTAAGGATAATAATTATTATATAACAAAAAAAAACAACAATTAATAATAACTGTGATAAGAATAATATTTATTATTGTAAAATAATAGCAACAAGAACAATAATGATAAAAAGGAAAAAGTAATAATAATTATTTTAAGGATAATAATTATTATAAAAATAATAAAAATAGTAATAACAACAATAAACAATTTTAATTACATTAATAATAATCACTTTTATGAAAATAATAATTAAACAAAAACAACAATAAAAATAATACTAACTGTTATTATTATTATAGAAACAATGACAACTAATGATAATTACAATAACAATAATAAAAAACTAACAATAATATTTATTACTATAAAATAGTAATAACAAAGAGGAAAATAATAATAAAAAGTGCAAAAAATAATAATAATTACTATTTTAAGGACAATAATTATTAAAAAAATAAAAAAAATAAAAACTAAGAAAAATTACAATGGCAATAATAATTACTACGATAAAATAATAATAATAATAATAACAAAAAGAACCATAATAATAATAAAAAATAAAAAATAATAATTATAATAGTTTTAAGGATAATAATTGGTATAAAAATAAAAAATAATTTTAAACTAATAAAAATCACTATTTTAAAGTAAAAATAATAATATAAAATTAAATAATTATTTATTAGGGATTTTTAACAAAAAAATGACTTATTCCATTATAAAAGCCATGGAAGAATATTAAAAGTTGGAAAGAAATTGAAATTAGATTCCTACAATCATTTCATATTACTAACCAAATGATTACTACATTCAAGAAGCAACTTCATTCCTTTGATTTCTTTCCTACATCAATTTCATTCGACAAACCAAATGGGGGGCTATTACACATTGGGTACGTAAGATACGAAAGGGTATCAATTCAAATCATTACTTGATTTCAACATTCTTTTCATTCAAATTTTCACAAGTGTGTGAAATGAAAAAAAAAAAAAAAAAAAAACTATTTTTAAATATTAAAATTTCTGACAATAGGTTGTGAAAACAACTAAAAATTATAAAATCTAATTTTTAATTTTTTTTTCTTAAACAACTGAAAATCTACAACATAAATAGAAAACTGACAATATAAATAAACATACCCTTATAATATGTTTATTCACTGCGTAAAAATAAAAATAAAATGTAAAAAAATAATAACGGTACCAAACAAGTCTCAAGTAAAAAAAAAAAAAAAACAGTCTTCATATCCATACAATTATGTGAATGACAACAAAGGCAGAGAAAGATTTACTACACACTTAACATGTAAACAAAATCTAAAAATAATCAAATATAATTAAAGTAAATTTACTAGTCGACTTTTTTATGTTCATCAATAGAATTCTTGTTTCATTCTAGTTTTACTCAATTGAAAAGTGATGTAGATATCTACTGCACATTGATGCGAAGTCTGTTGGCGAGAATGGACGATGCGAGAGAGATGGTTGGTTCAAACTTCAAATCAAGTTCGTGTGAAGTAGATTCAATGTGGTTTGGGAGCCAAATGCAGGCCTCAAGAAAAATTTTCATAACACATATGTTGATGAAAAGATGCAACTAATACAGCTAGCCAGCAGTAGATGGAGGGCAAATGCAGGCCACTAACTTCTCCATTGGCGAATCAACTTGTGTCAACTCTCCTTGCATCCTCCAAAGGGCATTGGTGCTTGTCAAATGCAAGCCCCAAGGGAATGCACTGATGGGTTCCACCCCTGTGCTTTTCAAACTTCTAGTGACTGTCTTCAATGTATAATTAATTAGTCACCCCCTTGGCATTTTTATACTTCTGCAAATGTAGTTGGAATGGTATTCTGACTAGATATAAGGATGCAACAAAGCAATAATAACAAATCAAGTCATAAATTTTACTACGTAAAATTAGATATATGAATCCTTTTTCGTCAACTTATACGATCATGGGAAATTTCTTTCGATAAATTTGGTGCAAGTAGTAAGGGTTCATATCATAGTACTCTAGCAAGTTTTACGCTGGCTATCGGCTACCTTATGCAACCCTCGTTCTTTATTCGGGCTTGGGATCGACTGTATGTAAAAGATTAGGATATTAAGAGCATCATGTGCGAAGTTCGACTAGATATAAGGACGAGTTTTATATTTTGATTGGTTTTAAATTTATACGTCGAGTTAAAAAACTTAAAGATTCGTATTTGAGACTTTACTTTTTTACTTATCGTAAATAATTATATGATATACTTTTGGGTTTGTGTCATAAGCTCACCTATACTGACAAAGGGCTTATTTCCCCCTTGGAGGGATAGATGGGCACCTCCTTCGCTAGCTTCTTTAATTAGCTAGTCACTTTTCCTAAATTTTTACTTAAGCTCCTAGGATCACTGCTTGATTATAAATGCCCACACCATTAGCATCTTCTATTTTTTTTTTTTGTTGGGTTCACACATTTGCAGTGACTTCTTGTGGTATCACCGCCCTCCCATTGGGTGCCGCTTTTATCTAGGTCGCTTTCAGAGCATGTTTGGTATGATCCTTTTTTAATGCAGGATCATATTAAACATGTTTTCCACCCTCCTTGAAAGGCCAAAAATTTACTTAGGGGCACACTTGGTGATGAGTTTTTTTGGGGGTGGAATGACTCGACTAGGGTGATTGATCCCTAGCAATATGTTCGAACTTGGAATTATGCAACATGAACATGGTCAAAAATAGAAATCCTCCCGATTCCCACAGATTGTGTCAACTATTGTTGCCAAAAATTGGTTGGTTAATGCAGATTGATCTCTGACCGTGACATTCTATAAGGAATCAAACAAGATAGGCTAGAGGACCACAAGATGTACTTCTAGGGATTGCTCTGATACCTAAGTCAGGGACTATAGGAGGATACGATTGAAATAGTAAGAAAGAGTGGATGAGAATAAGATGCTTACCTCCTCTTGGGATGTCCCGTTTATAGTTAGGGGTGGGCATCCCATATTGAATTTGACATTTATTCGCTAATTATTTTGATAGTGGGAGGTTTCATTTTGATTTTATGGTAGTTATAGGAGGACGAAAATCAAGATCTTGATTTTTGCCTTTCATTAATTTTATTTTACCAATCTTATGTTTCTGTCATATAACATCCACTCATATCAGAGTTTTTCCCAATAATCCATGGTTATTATTATTAAAAAAATTTAATCCTTTCACTTTTTTGTTTTATAATTTGAATCAATGAAATAACATAGTTTATTTTTTTTTCTTTGATGAGATTAGGGGTAGGCATGGTTTGGTTAACTGAACCATTATCCCTAAACCATTAACCGAGTTGAAGTTTTGATTTACTTAAAAAAATAAACCAAACTCAAATCGTTTAAAATGATTAATCGAAATTCGATTAATCGGTTTTAAACAAATATCTAATGGTTAACCAAATTGAACCTGTAAGTCGTCCCAGCCCCGGGAGTGTATGGTCTAGAGGGGGTTGAATGGACACTTTTCGCAGAATGCATATTTCTCTACAAAATAAAAACTCTTGGCAAGATATAAGAAATTATATCACAATATAAGTAAATGTAAATCATGTACAAGATAAATAAAATGAAGAGAAGGGTAGAAAAAATCAACACCGGTATTTTTACGTGGTTTGGCACCAAGCCTACGTCTACGCCTTGGGACCAACCTAAGGATTCCACAATCCACTAAGGAACTCCTTCACCGGTGGAGAAGCCATACAACTCGGGAATAAATCCCTACCCCGCTCACAAAGAGCCTTCACTCGGGAACAAATCCCTACTCGCTCACAAAGAGCCTTTTCGGTTCACAAAGAACATTCACCAAACAATTCACAAAGAACCTTTACAAGAAGATGATGGAAATACAAGATGATGCTCCTCAAATGAGCAAATATTAAATACAAAGCAAACCTCACACTATCTCTCAAGTAATGAATCAAACACAATTAAAGAATAAGAGAGAATAAGAACTTGTGAATAAAGAACAACAATGCAAAGTGTTAGGTGCTTAGGTTTTGGTATAGAAAGATGTTTTTCACTAAGAATGATCAAAAGCCTTCAAAACCATGTTAATACAAGTCTAATAGCTTGTATTTATAGTCCAAGAGCCAAAGAAGTCATTAACTAGCCGTTGAGTGGAAGAAAAGATATTTTATTTGGTAAACTAGCCGTTTTCCACTTGTTTGTGTAATTTTGCCCGTTGGACTCGTCAACGAGTCCCCCGCTCTCGTTGACTAGTCACACAATGCCACTTGTCGACGAATCCCTTGTGTTCATCAATGAGTGCCCTGAATTAGAAAAAGTCATCAACATGAAAGTTGTGAAATTTCATCTTAACTTTCCAGGGACACCAAGATCATCTTTTTTGGACTTTTCTAACAAAAGTTATGGCCTAAATACTGAAAGGTGTTCAAGACTCAATGCTACACTACGGTAGTAACGATTGCTTTGTTTTTCCTTATCAAAAAGCATTTTTGATGACTCCAAACATTCTTGGACAAAAGTATATGAAATATATTAAGTCTAATGAATATTAAAACTTGTCCAAATGAGTTTTCTTTTGAATATAAGATATCTTGATTAATAAAACACGTTTGAAAACCCATTTTGATATCTTATATGCTTAGTATGTCCTTTTATAAATATATTTGACTTTCTTTGAACCTTTAGGACATAAAACATGTTTTAACACAATCGAGACTAAGTATAAAAATATTCTTAAAACTAGATGTTAAAAACATATCCCTTTGAACACATATTTGAGTTTTAGGATTCATTTGACAAACTTTTGTTTTAACTTAGAAAACTATGAATATTGAGTTTGTGACTTAGTGTAATCCTATATACTCATGTGCCCTAGTATGCATGCATTTGCTCAACTCTTACTCATAAATCATGCAAGAAACACACTCGCAAGAGTTACAAAACATACTACCTCACACAACCCTTATTACAAATAATTCTACAATTAAGCTTCTTTTGGTTGTGCTTGGGTCCTTCCGAGTACGTGTCCATTTGATCTTTCCTTCTTGATGTCTACTCGGTTCAATCTTTGCCTTCGATCCAATAATTCATGTATGAGTACCTGTACTAAACATGATCTGCAAAGATAGGAAATACTATTAACAACATATAGGTTAATATCATCAAAACACATTAAACAGTGATAGTGTAGCCACTAAGGCTAACATTCTCCCCCTTTTTGATGATGTCCAACCTATTACTAATTTACTTAATCTTTGCATTTGTATTTATACTAATCATGGCTTGATATGGAAAAATAAGCTTACCTAAAACCACTAATGAGTTGTTATCATCAAATCAATGCAGTTAAACTCACATAAGCTCTAAGGCTAACAAAATCATTAAATATAATATAAATTTTAAAGTCACTATAAATAATATTTTTGTAACGACCTGAAGAATAATGATATTTAAATAATAAAAAGAAAAGGAAATGGAAACAGGAACAGAAGGAGGCAGTCGACGGCATTACATTTTGGATGGGATAATCCCAAGAAATTTTCTAGGCCTCGTCGACGAACACAGGGGCTTCGTTGATGAGGGTTCTTCAGGATCTCGTCGACAAAATTCTGCCTCGTCAACGAGAAGATATCGAGAGAGGATTTTTGGAAGCCTGAAATTCATCGATGAGGGTTAAAGTTTGTCAACGAACTTTCTTCAGGACTCATCGACGAGGTGACGTGGCTCGTCAACAAATCCCGTAGTATAAATAGGGTTAAACGTGATTTTTCAGTTCATTTTCTACGCAGAATCTCTCTCTCTCTCTCTCTCTCATCCTTTGGTTCCCTACCCTTCTTTCTAAGATCTTGGGCCGATTTTCTGCTGATTCGACTATCTGAAGCCACCACGACACTCTCGGGAAAGTTCTCTACAAGTCTACCGAAGCGGATTGTCGGTGGGGCTGAGTTAGAAACCATCCCAAATCCAGGGTAAGGCTTTCTACTCTGTATTTGGTTATTTAACAATTGTAGAAAGTGTAGTATGCGTAGTAATACTGAACTTTAGTTCTGAAAAATGCCGTTTTCAGGGTGTTAAACGGGGAACCCTGCGGGTCCAGGACAAATTTTCTTAGGGGCTTTTCAAGAATCAGGTAAGGGGATAAACTAAGCTAGTATTTTATGAATATATGTATATTATTACAACATTTGATTTTAGGAAAAAAAATATATTTATATATAATTTATATTTGGGAAATACTGCTGAAAATGATGGTATGATAAATATAAGAAAAACTTGTTCGTGTGGCATGAGTAGAAATTATAATGAAAAATTGTTTTCTAGGAATGTGTTAATGATACGGATTTTTATCATGAAAAACCGGTGTATGGGCCGAGATTTTATATGTTTTGCCGGCGTACGGGCCATGCTATGTATATGATTTGCCAGCGTACGGGCTAAGCTATGTATATGATTTGTCAGCGTACGGGCCAAGCTATGGATGTGATTTTCCAGCGTATGGGCTGAGCTATGTATATGATTAGCCAACGTATGGGCCGAGCTATGGATGTGATTTGCTAGTGTACAGGTTGAGCTATGGATATGATTTGCCGGCGTACGGGCCGAGCTATGGTAAAATGTAAAATATCGGCGTACGAGCCGATGATTTTCATGATACACGTATATGTGCAAAATGATATGATTGATTTGATAATAAATGATATGAAATATCCATGTATCACAGTTTCACTATATGTTATATAATATCAAAACCTAGTTGGCTTGGTCTAGGCTAGCACTTGTACGGTATCGCTGTTATGTGTCCATGGTCATCATGATCATGATATTTATGTTAACGCCGTTGTACGGAGTGGTGTGAGATTGGATGGTCGATATGGTTTTTAAGAAGTGTGTGAGCACCCCTGGTGTACGGACCAGGCCTGGTAGACCCATCAGAGTTATAGACTGTACTTTTGACTTGACAGTGGTCGGCCAACCATTGTCAGGTCCTACCTTCGGACCACACAACCCAGTCATGTGGGGGTAATACATGACAATAGCCAGCTAACCTTGTAGGGATGTTTGTTTTTGGTATTACTATTTATATGAGATGAAATATACTATGTAAATCATTATGTTCTGCCATGTTTTGATTATACATGCTTTTCCTAGAAATGATATATATACAGTTCTACTGGTTATGTTTATGATTAGATTTATATCATAAAAATGCTCATGTTGCCACAGACTAGTGTTAGTTTATTTCCTTTACTGAGAGGTGTCTCACCCCGAATTTCATAAACATTTCAGGATCCCCTGGTAGGAGAGCAGGTAAAGCACCGCTGATCTAGTATTGTTGATCTGCTCTTCCAGAAGGGTAAGTGTTTTGATAGTGTCGGATGTTTTTTGTGGGATGACACTAAGATATCTTTTGGGTTGTGTACTGAGTGTATATAAATACAGTGGATGTAGTAACTCTGGTATTGTGATAGATGATTTTGTATTTATGATATTATGATTGTATGTTTCCTTTGCTTAGGCTTCCGTTATGTGTTCTGATGTATCCCTGGTACCCACGACTCCAAGTGGATTATGCTCTACTAGGCTTTATTGTATTACGAGAAAAAAAAATGTAGAAATTAAGCAGGTCATCACAATTTTAAAGTTACATATTGATTATTTTGAAAAAATATTTAATATTTTTTTCATAACAATCAACATGTAAATTTAAAATATTCAAAATAAAAATTTAAGCATAAATCTTAGATCATTACAACTTTTTTAAAATTTAAATTATTAAAATTTTATACAATATTATATTTAATATGTATTTTTATTTATACTTATATTTATCAAAATTTAAAATTTTACTAAATTTAATTTCATTACTAAATTATTGTTGTTTACGGATGCGCAGTGGAAGCCTTTTCACACACTCACGAATTAATCAACAAACAACCAATGCAATCACTCAATGATGAACAATACTAAAAAAGCAAACATTCTATAATGAGAAGAACAAAAGCAGCAATCAAAAGACATAAAGCTTACATTGTTCAACAATTTGGCTACGTCCAAGGGAGCAGCAACTCTATTTCTCACTATCAATTATGTCAAGCTTACATTAAGGTTACAAAACATTGATAATATATGAACCCTAAGCGTACAAAAACCTTAGATCCTGTTTAAACCATCCTCGTAGCGGTCCCTGAAGGAAAAACCTCTAATCTACCCAATCTACTGGCCTCTCGATTTGAATTACATGACGTGCGCCGACTAAATCGTTGACGGTTTAGGCCAAACCGTCGATGGTTTGAAGCCGAAAAGTAGTCCCCTGCATTCTGCTTGAAATCATCGATGGTTTTAGTCCAAACCATTGATGGTTATCCCTCTTCCTGTAGCCTTCCCTCTTGCTATTGTTTCTCGCCTCACATAACTTTCCTGGTGCATGTGTTCCACTCAAAATATGAGCCACATCCCCAACAATCTCCACCTTGGCAAATATTCACCACTTAGGAAATTTGAAAGGATAACCACTGCTTCACTCGGGACAGTAGATTGAGACTTTCTCCCGCTTAGTACTTAGAGATGTTGATCAAGTCCAAGCAATGCTTGAACTTATTCGTTGTTATCGACTTTGTCAGCATATCAGCCGCATTGTCAGACGTATAAACCTTTTCAAGTAGAAGTTCTCCTAAAGCAATCAATTCCTTGACCATGTGATACCGCATATCAATGTGTTTTGTCCTTGCATGGTATACCTGATTCTTCACCAAGTAGATGACACTTTGACTATCACACTATAGCTGAACTCTAACTTGTCAGACACCCAGCTCTCTGACCAATCCCGTAAGCCACAACGCTTCCTTGGTAGCCTCAGCCAATGCCATGAACTCTAACTCGATAGTAGATAAAGTTACGAGTGACTGCATCATAGACCTCCAACAAATAGGTCCTCCCATAAGGGTAAATACGTACCCTGTGTTAGAACTCTTGTCATCTAAGTCTCATATGTAGTTAGCATTCATGTATCCTATCATTGATGGATCACTCTGTTGTCTACTAAACATGATGTCATATCCAGTTGTACCCCTCAACTACCTGAGAATTCACTTGACCACATCCCAATGTTGTCGATCGGAATTCGAGAAGAACTTGCTCACCACACTGATAGCATGTGCCAGGTCCGACCTTGTACACACTATGGCATACATTAGACATCCTACTACACTATCATAGGGTACCTTCGACATATCACGAACCTCATCATCCATCTTTGGGCACTAGGCAGCAGACAACCTGAAATGACTAGCCAATGACACCAACTTAGCATTAGCCATGCAAAACCTCTCCAACACCTTCTCTACATATCCACCCTAAGATAACCATAGTCTCCCTGCAGCTTTGCCCCTTCGAATCTCCATGCCAAGTTCCATCTTGGATGCACATAAATCTTTCATGTCGAACTATTTTCCCAATGGAGTCTTCAACTAATTCACCTCAGCCACGCCTTTAGCATCAATCAACATATCGTCAACATACAATAGCAGAAATATGAGAGACCTGTCCACAAGACTCCTCACATGGACGAAGCAATTGTACTCACACCTCATGTAGCTAATACGTTCTATATAGGCATCAAACCTCTTGTTCAACTGCCTCAGAGATTGCTTTAGCCCATACAGTGATTTCTTCAATTTGCAGACTAAGTGCTCCTATCTAGATTGGCTAAACCCTTCTAGTTGTGACATGTAAATCAGATCTTCCATATCACCATGGAGGAACATCGTCTTTATGTCCATCTTCTAGAGATGCATATCATGTTGCACCACCAGTCCCAACACTACCCTAATGGGTGTGTGTTTGACCAAAAGGGAGAAGATTTCATTATAATCTACTCCTTTCCTCTGCAAGTATCCCTTTGCTACCAAGAGAGCCTTTTACTTCTCTCTTTTCCCTTCATAAAACTGCTTCCTTCTTTCTGTATACCCACTTGCATCCAATCGCCCACTTCCCAACTGGAAGCTCCACTAAGTCCCACGTCTAGTTTTCATGCAACGACTCCATCTCATCCATTATAGCGCCTACCCAGCTACCTTACTCTTGGCTGTGCACAACCTCTTGAAAGGTAGTAGGATCCCCGTTGCTAGTGATAAGTGCATAAAACACCAGATCGTAAAAATTGTACCTGAGGGGTGGTCTGACGATGCGTCTGGGTCTGTCTACAGCTATGCTACGATGCGGCTATTGGTCATCTGAGCTAGAGTTGCTTGTGTTTTAAACACCGTCATCTCCACCCTAAGTTTTTGACTCCATCTGCACCACCGGCTGATCTCTCAGGCTATGACTCTCTGCATGTCTTCCTTGAGTCTCCAACTCCACTTGAATCGCATGCCCGTTGTTGCTGCGATTTTCTAGCGCCTGTTTCTCTTCTTTTCCCTGAGTACATTGCAACATGGCTTTCTCAGAGAAAACCACGTCCTTACTTATCACCATCTTGTTTGCCACTAGATCCCACACCTTGAACACTTTCATGCCTTTCTGATATCCCACAAAGATGCACCGTTTATACTTCACCTCAAGTTTAGATATCTCCTCACCAAGAATGTGTGCATAGGCTGGACACCTAAATAGTCTCAATCCGGAGTAGTCTACCTTGTTACCTATCCACACCTCCTTAGCAACTTTCCCATTCTGTGAAGCCCTTGGTGATTTGTTTACCAAGAAACAAGCCATACTAACCACCTTGGCCCAGAATTTCATAGTGAGTCCAGCATGCAACCTAAGGCACCAAGCCTTTTTAGCTAAGGTTCAGTTCATCCTTTCCGCCATAGCATTTTGTTACGGTGTCTAGTGTACTATAAAATGCCTCCTTATGCCATGTTGCTCACAGAACTCTCTGAAACCGAAGTTTATGTACTCAATTCCATTGTCTGTCCTAAGGAACTTGATCTTTCTCCCGGTCTAGTTTTCCACATCAGCTTTCCATAATTTAAACTTGGCAAACGTTTCCGACTTGTGCCGCATGAAGTAAACCTAGACCTTTCTTGAGTAATTATTGATGAAGCTAACAAAATACACATGTCCCTCTCATGATGCCACTCTCACCAATCTCCAAACATCCGAATGAATGTAGTCCAATGCTCCCTTCGTCTTGTGCGTGACTGTCATGAATTGAACTCGATTCTACTTCCCAAGCACATAGTACTTGCAGAACTCCATTTTACATGATTTAACCCCTTTCAAAAGATTTTTTTTGTCAAGTTCCTTCTTTCCACGTTCACTCATATGCCCTAAAAGCATATGCCACATAATAGTACTATCAGACTTAGACTCTGCTATTGCAGCTCCACCTACAACCATGGTATTGAGCAGTGTGTATATATTACTTGACACTCTCTTCCCCTTCATTACGATCAGAACTCCCTTACTCACCTACATTACCCCACCTCCAGATTTGTAACTAAACCCATTACAATCCAAGATGCCTAATGAAACCATATTCTTCCTCAACTATGGTATGTGCCTCACATCACACAACGTCCTCACCACACAATCGTACATCTTGATTTTGACATTCCCTTTCATGCAACATCATATGATAAGAATATGCCGAGTCCAAGATCCAAGAATCTGCGAACTCATCCAACCCCGATGAAACCGAGAGCATATCACCTTCACTACTCCCAAAGTTTCTTTCTTCTACTACATTCACCATTTTTTACGAATCCTCTTTGGTTTCAACAACCCCCTTCCTCTTCTCCGAAAGCTCTAGTTTTATGTGCCCTCTTTTCCCACACTTAAAACACCGCACATCCTTCCTCTTCCTGGGTTTGGACCAAGCCTTATGGCTGCTCAATCCACCCTGGAAGTTGCTCCTCCCATGATCTTGATTTCCCTTCACCACAAGCCCTTCAACATGTGAACCCTCATCGCCGACTTTCTTCCTTTGGTGGAACCCCCACAATGTACTCGTGATGTCCTCCAACTCCAGGCTTTCTTTCCCCCCAAATCAGTGTCGTAACTAGGTTTTCGTATGTAGAAGATGTCGGTAGGGAATTTAGTAGCATCAATGTTTTATCCTCTTCCTCGAACTTCATATCAACTCGCTTTAGATCACTAGTAATATGATTAAATATGTTGATGAGTCGAGTCATGTCCGAATCCTCTATCATCTTTTGCCAATAAAGCTTTTGCTTAAGATACAACTTGTTCATAAGCGATCGACTTGGACATGTATCGGATTTTAAGTTTCAGTCAAACCGTAGCCGGCGATTCCTAACGTGATACATCACATCATCAGCCAGACAATGTTGAATAGTGGACACAACCTTTGCTTCTAGCTCCTTCCAATTTGCGTCGTTCATATCGCCCGACTTCTTTCTGTATAGAGCCTTCACCATCCCTTATTGCATTAGTAAGTCCTTCACCCTCATTTGCCAAAGTCTGAAATTCTCGTTTCCATCGAACTTGTTAACATCAAACTTCATCGAAGAGTCCCCATTCATTGTGAACCAATAGTTCTGATACCACTTGTTGTTTGCATATGCACAACAGAAGCCCTTTCACACACTCACGAATTAATCAACAAACAACTAGTGCAATCACTCAGTGATGAACAATACTAAAGAAGCAAACACTTAGTAATGAGAAGAAAGAAAGCAAAAATCAAAAGATACAAGATTTATGTGGCTCGACAATTTTCCTACGTCCACGTGAGCTGCAACTCTAATTCTCCCTATCAATTATGTCAAGCTTACATTAGGGTTACAAAACATTGATTATATATGAACCCTAACTGTATAGGAACCTTAGATCCTATCTAAACCATCTTGTAGCAATGTCTGGAGGAAAAACCTCCGATCTACCCAATCTACTTCTGTCCTGATTTGAATTACGTGATGTGCACAGAATAAAACTGTCAACGGTTTAGGTCAAACCGTTGATAGTTTGAAGTCGAGAAGTAGTCCCCTGCATTTTTCCTGAAACCGTCAACAGTTAAAGCCCAAACTGTCGATAGTTATCCCTCTTCCTGCATCCTTCTCTCTTACTCTTGTTCCTCGCTTCATGTAGCTTTCCCGGTGCATGCGTTCCACTCAAAATATGAGCCACATCCCCAACAATTATTATATTATATTTATATTCCAAAAATTATATTCTAAAATCTAAAATAAAAATATTCTAAAATTTTTTAATTTTATTTTCTATTTATAAATGAAATATTTAAATTAAATAGAATTATAAATAACTAAAAATGAATAGTTATAAGATCAATAATTTATTGAATTCCTATGCATGTGGGTGGAAAAGGGGAGAAAGCTCTTCGTTCCTGGTTCTCCTATAGCTCGATCCTCCAAAGCCACAAGAATCCTTAGTTATATATTAGTTTGATTCAGTTTGCTTGATTGTGGTTATTGAATGGACTAAATTGAATTCAAACCAAAATCTGAAAAAAAAAAAAATTAAAAATTTCTTTGTTGTTAATCATCTACTTGAGAATCTTGTCGTATCCAATTTCATAGACATCAATCTCAACATTTTTAAAAGTTGATTACAAATTGTCATACTAGGGAGATTCTTAATATTTTGTTTTATTTCTTTAACTGTATTTGCGTGGATGGAACACCATTGTGAAAGATCTCTTTTTACTCTGTCATAAAGAGGCCCACAAATCTTTCTTAAATTTTATAAAAATATGAAACATAGTTCAAACGTCCTAAAAATCTTCAGAGTTGTTTTTTATCTTTGATTTTATTTGAGAATTTGTTAGAAAATTAATACTTCTATTAATGAAAATAATTATTCCATTTTCTATGTTGTGACCAAGAAATCTAATTCTTGTTTGGAATAAAATATTTTTTTCTTTTTGAAACTACTAAACCATTGGCAATAATTACCTTTAAAAAGATATTATGGTGTTTAAAGTATTTATCTAAAATTTCTAAAAAAAACTACGACGTCATCAATATAAACTACTATAACATCTAAGTAAGGATAAAAGATGTCATTCATAATATTTTGGAACTCACTTAGAGTATTATTTTAATCGATCCGAATGACATCATATTCAATTCAATTGATCAAATAAAATATTGAAGGTAGTTTTATGTTCATTCTTTTCAACAATTTTGATTTGCCAAAACCCTAATTTTAAATCAAAATTTGAGAAAACTTTTTCTTTACAAATTCATTTTAACAGATCTGATTTCTTTGGTGTTGGATATCTTATGCACTGTAAGACTATGTTCAAGGTTTATACTTGATTACTGGTTTGGAAGCTCCACTTTCCTGTTCTGATGCTTTTTGCACATAAAATGCGAAGCACCTCCATGGAGATTAAGATTTTCTAATAAGTTTTTTTGTGGAGAAGATCTTAGATTTCATTTCCATAATAATCTAAAATTTCTCTAGACATTTGTATTGGTCTAGCTTTGGTAAGAAATTTTTCTCAAAAAAGTCTTTTTTATATGGTAATTCTATTATATGTTTCTTTCGTTCCCAAAGTGCATTGGAAAGGTCATAACATATTTCTTTACTCATTTGAGTTTTGATGGTTTCAACTTTTGTTTGAAAAGTTTTGTCATTAAGTCCGTGTTTAGTTTTTTCATGGGCTAGATCATTTTTTTTTTAAATAATTTAATTTTCTTTGTCATTAATGATGGAGTGATATATATATATATATATATATATATATGATTTTGTCTCAGTATCAATTCACCAAAAACACAGGGCAAGTCCTGATTTCTTCCCCCTTCCTTTATTTATCTTTGGCATATCGAAAAATTTTTATCTGTAACCAATTTTGACCATTCTGGGTGATTTGGAACGATCTAAAATGGTTAGAATTAGTCTAGTGAAGTCTTGAGTTTTGTGCATAAAAATTAAGATTAGAACCGGTTTGTGTTTTTGCTACATTTTTCTTTGATTTTGACCGTCCTAGGAGATCCGGAATGGTCAATAATTAAATTTATTTTAATTAAATTAAATATATATATATTTATTTAATGTCAATAAATGCCCCCACTCCAAGATTGGGTTGTGTGTGCGCTCGTCCGTTAATACGGACAAGTCTTGGGCTTTAAACATTTTTTTTTTACATTGTAGGCCCATACAAATCTGTGCTAAATAGCCCATCTGAATTATGAGTCTAAATTATGAACTCTTAGGGCTTAGGAATCACATAGTCACAGCCGCCTTCTAAATTATTTGCACTACAGGAAGAAAGGAGGAAAAAACTCTTCTATTACGCTATTGCAGCAACTGGTACGGCTTCCCCTTTGATTTAACACTGCCTTGATTGTGAAGATGTTCCGATTGGTCAAGTTCTATATTGATAGCGCCGCACATGGTCATACGAACACTATGTCCTGTCCATGCTTTAATCAAGATTTTGCTTTCTGCAACTTGCAAAGCAACATCCAATCTCCTACAGCATATATATATATATATATATATATATATATATATGATTAAAGTGGTTATGATCAACTAAGTTCATGAATTGTTTCCTTTTTCCCTTCGTTTTTAAGAATTTTGAAGAAGCAGTTTGAAATTTATTTCAACTATTCTATCCATAAAAATATTTTTCTTCATTCACGGACTTGATAGCATTGTGCAAAATATTCGCATGATATCAATGTATTTTCAGATTGCTTCTCCCGACGTCGTCTTGGTAATACAATTTTACCCTCACTTGGATATGGTAGTAATAAATGATCGATTCCCCGACTTTCTTTTCTTGGACTTACTTTCTTGTAATGATTTTTTTTTTTTTTTTTTTTTACTTTCTAGTAATGAAAATTTGTTTACTTTCTCGTAGTGAAAATTTGCTTTAAAGGTATGATTTTCACTTTTTTTTTTCTTTATATTTATTAAGTGTTTTTTGTTTTTTTTAAGTATGGTTGTGCAAATATTGCAGCAAAAAATTATCAAACATGGCTAAGGTGCGAGAGCAACAATGCCACCATCCGAAGAATATCCTTTCTTCTCAAAACGTACATTTCAAGAAAAAAGTAATTTACAAACCATGTTATTGACTCGTGACAACACCCATGAAAGCGAGGAAGAAGCTATTATATGTCCTTATTACACCTCTGTGATCGGAAGTTGTGCAAATGATTGGTCGAGTGACCATTCCAACCCTTATCATTTAAGCAATTGGACAGCGAAAGTAGATACGATTATAATTTCATCAAAAGCAAAATCAAACTCAAGATGAATGCCAAAAAAATGTGTTGAAACTCTAGACAAGCCACCATTGTCGCGACGTCTCGGGAGCAAAGGTGGCTCGGGCTGAGCGAAATAAAAAAGGTGTTTTGATTTTTGGTGAAAAATGGATGTTGGAATCGCCACTAACCTTTTGGAGTGTGGTTAGAATACTTGATTACTACCCAATTAAAGGTAGAATCGTTCTGCATTACTAAAGCAAGGATCGAGAGTTCGATTATATGAAGGAAAGGTATGAGCAACCCCTACACACTTGCTTTATGAACATTACCTAATTAATTGACAACTATCCCAAATTAAATTTAATAGCCATTTTATTTTACTTCTTTTAAACAATTTACAAAATGCACATGCAAATAAATAGATCACAAAGGTATTTACATAGTATACAATATTCCTTCAAAACTAGGACACATAAAACTTGAAAAGCTAATACCCTTTTTAAAAATCATAGGAAAAGAAAATCGAGAAAATATGTAACAAAAATAAACTCTCATATTTTTTTTTTGAAATTTTATGGGATTTTTCTAAGTATTAAATGATATATATTTTTTGAAATTCCTGGGAGATCTTTGAGCTGACTCGGGATGAAAATTTTTATCCTAATTTTTCTCTAATTTTTTATTTTTTATTTTTTATTTTTCTAATTTTTCCATTTTCTTCCCGAGTTTTTAAACAATCAAATAATATAATACAAAAATAAATAAATAAATAAAATAAGAAAACCGGTTTGAAACCAATTTAATGGGTCAACCGTAAAAGTGTTCGTAGTTGTGCCTGCTGTGATGTTGCAAGGAAAATGACCACTTAACATATAGCCTACGATTATGTCAGGTGCTGACGAAAAGTTTAATCGGCATCGAAACATCCATAAGCGCAAATATAAGCAAGAAGAAAATGATAAATCAAAGTGTGAGAGGCTCTGGAGGCGGATCCGTCGATAGAGATCATAAGATCTCATAATGTATAGCCAATTAACCTCATAGTGTCAATTTAGCTACGACTTTCGGTGAGCCAAGATTAAGGGCATCGATCGCTCTAATCTCGGTACATGTAGTCGTATATGGTGGTGTATGTTCAAGTGTGTGTTGCTATGTGTGTTTAGTGTGTATGAATGTGTGTTAAAGTGTGTGCAGGAGTGTGTGTATGTGTGTATAAATGTGTGTGTTAAGGTGTGTGTGTGTGTGTGTAATGTGTTTAACAATGTGTAAGAGTGTGTGTAAGAGTGTGTGTGAAAAATGTGTGTAAAAGCGTGTAAAAGTGTGTGTAAGGGTGTGTCCAAGTGTGTGTAAGAGTGTGTGGGCTGTGTGTTTAAAGTGTGTGTGCGTGCAAATGTGTGTAAATACATGTTAATAGTGTGTGTGAATGTGTGTGCAAATGTATGTAAATACATGTTAACAGTGTGTGTAAATGTGTGTGCAAATATGTGTGAATACATGTTAACAATATGTGTAAATGTGTTTGCAGATGTGTGTAAATACGTGTTAACAGTGTGTGCAAATTGTTGGGAAAAATATTATATATGAACTGATTCTCATAAGTAAATCAATGAAATAATGCAAATAATAAATAAAAATGAGACACAAAATTTAATGTGGTTCTCTCAAATGTTGAGGTACATTCATGGGGCACAGCGGTCCAAATCCACTATCACCAAAATGTTGTACAAAGTGGATACAAAAGGCGTAAGCCTTACAAATACGTAAGAGTGTATAAACAAATATAGCAAGATGAAATGACCTCACCAAAATGATGTGAACAAAGCTCCCAAAAATAACCAGAAGAGCACAACCAAAAAAAAAAAAAATACCAATATGCTGATAATAATACGTAGCCGGAGTCACATGAAGAAAAAGAGCAACAACAGGTTGCTGCAACAAAAATGACCGGCTGCAAAACAGGCGTGAGGAGTAGCTATTGCAGGTGAGGAAGACGACTGGCGTAAGGAGTTGGGTGAGGTGCTGCTGTGACTAAAAAATGAAAAATGGAATAAAAAACAAAGCAGCGACTTGCTGCTCTTGGCCAAAAAACCCTGAGTGGAGGGGCTGCACAGTTGTGTGCAGAAAATTAGAGAGTGGAGGTCAAAATTGGGGGCGGCCACTTGCTTCCGTATTCAATGTTGCGGCTGGAGAAAGACTCACTCGAAATACCTGGGCACGCGCAGACATGCGCCAAATTTTGCTCCACTGGGAAGCCAACAAACCCAATTAAAACTCACCCATTTTCGATACATCGAGCCCCACAAGGAGGGAAAACCCAACAAATCTCCCCTTCCCGAATTATGGGGACGATTCCACCAATTCAGCTAAAACTCGACACTTCATATCCTTGTCCCTAGATAATGCTTTTATCATCATATCTGAACCATTTTCATCGGTGTGAATTTTGTCCAGCTGTAGTAATTTCTTATCCAACACATATGAAATCCAATAATATCTAACATCAATATGTTTTGACTTTGAATGGAAGATAGAATTCTTACTCAAATGAATTGCACTTTGACTATCACAATAAAGAACATACCTTTCCTGTTTCATACTCAACTATTTCAAGAATCTCTTCAACCGAAACAATTCTTTGCAACCTTCCATAATGACAATAAACTCGGTTTCTGTAGTAGATAGAGCAACACATTTTTATAATTTAGATTGCCATGCCACAGCTCCCCCTACAAAAGTCATCAAATAACCCGAAGTTGATTTTCTAGAATCAACATCACCAGCCATGTCGGCATTCGTGAATCCATAGAGCATAGATTTACCATTTCCAAAACACAAACACACCTTTGAAGTGCCTTTAAGGTATCGGAGAATTCATTTTATTGCTAACTAATGCTCTTTTCCCAGATTATAGAGAAAACAACTAACAACTCCAACGGCGTGAGCTACATCCAGTCTTGTGCAAACCATTGCATACATTAATGAACCAACGGCCAAAACATAAGGAATTTTCTTCATCTCTTCCTTGTCCTTCTCATTTGTAGGACTTTGTTTGGTACTAAACTTGAAGTGACTGGTAAGTGAGCAACCAACGGGTTTTACTTTATCCATATTGAACCTCTCAAGCACAGAAAATCGGTGACGGTTTTGGAATTACCGTGGAACGGTAACGGGTAAATGGTAAAAACTGGGCCGATTAAATAGAAAACTGGCGACGATTTTTTAAGGGTCAGAGAAAACCGACCTTATAAGGAGATTCCACAAGTCATAATTCTTAAAAATAAAATTTTCCTTTCTCTCTCTCTTCTAAACCCTATGAAACCCCTTCCATTCTTCCTTCGATTCCAGCTCCGCTAAAACCCAAATTGACGATCAGGAACCACCACAGGGTTCCTGGGAAGATTCTATGCAATGTAGGCAGAGTAGATTTTCAAGTTGGGGTTCCGAGGCACTATTCAAAAACTAGGGTAAGTGGTGTATTTTAGAATTTTTAAGTTAATTTGGAGTATATGAAACCTAAGAAATGTCATATGGAAATTATTCTAGGAGTTGCGTTGAATAATTTGGGGTAAATGTAAATTTCAGGTTTTTGGGCTACGAACACTGAAGGACGTAGAAATTGGGTGTTTTAACGAAATCTCAGTAAGTCAAGTAAGGGGAATAAATTATTACAGTCGATTTGAGAAATACTAAAAGAGTTATTATATGAAAATGGTATTATGATATTTTACCTAAAATTTATTATGATATAAATATTGAATGAAATTTGTGTGACATATGATTTATATTGAAAAATGTTTAAAACTAGGTTAAATGATTTACCCTGAGAAATATGAGATTATGAAATGTGAATGGAGATATGAGATTTGAAATGGAAAAAAAATGATGAAAGTGAAATGTATTGAAAAATGTATATCTTCTGAGAAATGATGAATATAAGATATGATAATGTTTTATTGAGAAATGTGAATTACGTGAAATGAGATATGTATACATATTTATGAGATGAAATGAGTATTGAACTGATAAAATACCATCAAAATGATGAAATGAGTTGTGAATACTGAATTGTGAGAGCTGAATTGAGAATATTGCAATGAAAATAATGAAATGTGAATACTAAATTGAGAAAATGAGAATGTGAGTATTGTAACGTGAATACTACAATACAGATATTGAAATGTGAATATGAGAAATATGAATATGAGAAAATGTGAATATTACAACGTTAATTCTACAATATGAATATTGAATTGAGAGAATTGAAATGTGAAATTATGAAATAGGAATATAGAAATGTGATTAAAGAAGGGCCAATATTGCATAATGATTGTTGATATATGGTAGTGATAACCCTGATGGATGGATATGAAAACCCTAATGATAGGTTGCGATATTGAGCACGGTACCATTGTTAGTGGTTTTAGTGCAACCACACGGACTCGTGGAGCATGTGGTGTAACAGTCAAATGAGCTGTATAGTAGAGTTGTTGTGCCCCCTGAGTCTGGATCAGCTATTGGCCGGCCAGTCATACGATAGATACGGGACTATAACATTTATAATGCTCTGATACCTACTAAATTAAACCAAACCATCAACCTAAGCAGCGAGAAGCAGAATTCAAATAAACACAACCATATATAAATACATACAATACCAGAGTGCTAAAATGTTTTCCAAAATCCACATATGTGATTGTTTCTCAAAATACTCTCAACTGACTAGGGTTATACAAAAATACTCGCCCAAAATACTCACTCTACTGTCAGGGCAATACCGAGGCCCCTCTATCTGTGAGCCTGGTCTACTCGCCTACCTAGATCACCTGAAAAATGTTAAAGTAATGGGATGAGCCAACGCTTAGTAAGACGAAATATGCTATTGCTAGTGTGTGGCAATTGAGTTACAATACTGTGAAAATCTATTACTATATAATCATGTATCACTGAATCTGTAAATACAATACCAGTAATATAAACCTTCACCTTTTCCTTATTGCTTAACATATCTGTACTTTAAGTTTCTACTCAAAATACTTCTAATATATATATATATATATATATATATATATTTTCTGTCTCTGTAAATCTGTATAAACATAGTAATAACTGAAAACTTCCCTGTAGATAACTGTGTGTCATGATTTAACCCCTTATGACAGGGTTGTGCGGCCTGTAAGATGGATCTATCCTTGCTGGCCGATCAAGATAAATCACTATACTTCATCGGTCTGATCAACCCTCCTCAACCCATATCTGATGGGGAGCCTGTCCACTCGTGGGCTCTATACGATCGACTGTTATACCAAGTATTATCTGAATAGGTAGTTGCACTCCATATACTATATGTAGCAACAGTACCGTGCTCTGTAATCTGTAATGGTCCAACAAGGTCCGATACTATATAATACATCTCTATATACAACTATCTGTTTTACCATGATTCTACAATAACTGTATAAACCATGATGTTGTGATAAACTGTATATATTTCAACTATATTTTCTAAAATAAACTGTAAAACTATATGTCATGGTACTGTAATATTTATCTGTATCAACTGTATAATCATGGTATTTTGTAATTACTATAAAATATATTCACTGTCTGTATAATCTGTAAAACATAGTTTTGAAAATTACTGTAAAGCATGTCTCTATATTATATCTATATTCTCAAACCTTACAGTAATTTAAAACATATTAAATATACTTGATAAACTGTATAATTTGCTACTGTGAATATTAATATGGTAAAAATATAAATTTCATACTGAAAATCATTTTAATACTGTCTAACATAGCATATTTCCCTTACCTGACTATTAAAAAGCCCTTATCGTATATCGGACCTACCCCTACAGGGCTTCCTACACGACACCCTGAAAATAACATTCGTCAGAACAAAATATCAATATTTCTTTGCCTATATCATTTCCTACAATTTTCAGAAAGCCAAAAATTGACTAAAAGGCCTTACCCTGATTCTGGGAAAAAATTTGACTCGATCCCACCAACAATCCGCCCCAGCAGAAGAGAACTCCGCCAGGAGCATCGTGGTGGCCTCAGACGGTCGATCCAGCGACTGACGGGGCTGAAATCGAAGAGAGATGGAGGTGGAGTCATAGGAGAGAGAGAAAAGAAGGTTTCGGTGAGATTTATGCACAAGAAAATGAGTTTAGCACTATTTATACAGTAGCCTTCATTGATGAGCCACGTCATCTCGTTCGCGAGTCCTGTAGAAAGTTCGTCGACGAATTTCAGACATCCCAAAAATCCTCTCACGGTATCTTCTCATCGATGAAACTTGCTCTCGTCGACGAGACCCTCTTGTACCCTCGTTGACGAATCCCTTGTGTTCGTCGACGAGGCCATGAGAAAATCCCCTGGGTTATTATATTCAAAATGCAATGTCGTCGATGAAGTCGACTGCCTCCTTCTGTTACTGTTTCCATTTCTCTCCCTCTTTATTATTTAAATACCATTATTCTTCGAGTCGTTACATATATGATATGATATTTTGACCTAAATGGGTTGGCCAACTGCAGTTAGGTCAAGCCTTTGGGCTGCACAACCCTATTCATGGGGGGAAGCATGACGTGGAGAGATATCCTCAGGGTAGTCATGAGTACTGACACAGATGTATTGGAAACTAGGGACACTTATGAGCTAGATATGGAAATGGAAATGAAAAGGAAATGATAATGGAAATGAAATGAAAATGGAAATGGAAATGGAAATGAAATGAGAATGGAAATGAGAAAGAAAATGAGAAATGAAATAGCGTGAGGTAATAATATAAATAATTAAAGTGAAGTAAAACACACCGCTTAAGGGCTTACTGAGTAAGGTGAGAACTCTGATAAGTATCAGTTGTAGCTGAACCCGAGTTAATCGGGCTAGGATGAAAATGATATCAGGGCAGAGGGAAGCTACTTGTATGGGCGGGTAAGCTTTCCTATTCTCGGGAACTTCACTGGTAATTATGGGTTGCGTGTGTACGGTTTTGGAAATGAAAGTAAAAGCTTATAAAAGCTTGTGTTGTATATCTATATGATTATGATTGTGGAAATGGTATGTTTTCTGAGAAGATATTAGTACTGAAACGAATATATGTTATGATTAATGAATCTCATACTGTCACACACTATAGATAATTTATTCCGTCTTACTGAGATATGTCTCACCCAATCAATTAAATATTTCAGGAAACCGAGATAGGCCTGGTGATAGAGCTTCGAGATAGAGGGGAGCGAATACCTTGGGTAGATAGGGTGAGTATTTTAAGTTAGGGAGGTTTGATTCTCCTAGAGATTTTGTGGTAGACTTGTATTTATGGATGGTTGGTAATCTGGTATATGTATTCGTCGTGGTATATATATATATATGAAATGACTTCCACTGTTAGGGTTGTGTATATGAGTATGATTGTATACCCAGTACCCACTTTTGGGTCGAGTTATGTATCGTGTTATTAGAGGTTGATGTGACCGATATATGTGATATATGTGTTAATTATATGCAAAAAAAATGATATGAAAAATCAAGATGGCGTCACACAACTAAGCAGTCCATCTCCAAAATAATCTCAAAACCATACATATCTAAAACTACCAGGTTAGTTGGCAACGACCTCCACTGAATAATGATTGGACAATTTCTGAGTACCTTTCTACATAATACTACAGCCCCAATCAGTGTAGAAATTGACAAACTGATGTCTAACGATTGAATTTCTATCCAAAAATTTAATAAACTCCTGGGCAATAAAAGAGTGAGTCGCCCCTGAATCAAACAAGGTAGTAACTTTATATGACAGTATTGAAACAGTACCTGTCACGACATCTCCTACCGCCTCAGCATCTCCTAGCATCAAAGCATAGAATCGTGCTAGGGCGGTATTCCTCTACTGACCGCCTCGAGGTGCCTGGTGACTTCCTCTATACGGTCTAAGAGCAGGTGCAATTGCTGGCGGTGCTCGACAATCTCTCGCCATGTGGCCAAGCTGATAACATCGATAACATATCAGTTCCTTGACCCGACACTCTCCTAGGTGTTTCCTGTTGCATCTAGGACAGAGAGGGAGCATCGGCCTGCCCTATACTACTCAGTCTCCCATCCCGTATCTCTGGCCTACACTGCCACCATGTCTTCTCCAAGGCCCATGACCGGCACCTGCCTAAAATTCAGAAGGCATAGATCTCTTCCTTTGGTTCAAGTTCATAAACTCCTCCGCCTGGGCATTTCTGGTATAAGAGGGAATGTATCGATCATAGAAAATTTCCTCAAAACGGTTCCATGTCAAGGTTGCTGGTTCTGGCCTTTGTTCTTCAAGTGGCTTTACCAACATCCACCAACGCTTGGCCTCCCCATTCATTTTCAAAACAGCATACAGAACTTTTCTACTCGTCCGCACAGCGGAGACTCACCAATATATCTTCCATATCTTGGATCCATGCCTTCACAATGATCTAATCGGCTCCCCCACATAAAAGTCGGGGGATTCATGTAGATAAACTACTCGACAGTGCAGCCTAGGTCAACTGGTAGGTAGTTCTATCCCCTATAGTTCCACACAATCCCTGCCATGACCTGTTGGCCTACATTATGCAACACCTATTCAAAGTCATTACCACCTATGCTGGAAGCCCCCACATTGCCACTACTTCCAGTATTAGCATTGTTATTCCCAGGGTCCATCCTGAAAATAGAACCGAAACAATCTTAAATTTATGATACCTTAACGTGATTGATACAATTTTCTTACTAAGAAAATGGTTTTACATCCACATTTCCAAGGTAAGTCTTAATGCACCACTCAGTCTCAAAACCTTATCTATCCTCCTTCTTATATGCCCTAAGCCATTTTACATAAATTATGACCTACCCAACCAACTAATATATCAAGTTCCAGTCCCTCTCCTCAGAAACAAGAACCGGCGATAGTTTGCTATGACTATCCTGAGATCGTCACCCAAGGAGAACTGAAGAAACAATCACGAAATTTCCTGCCTCCAGGCTACAAGATAGAACCTTAAATTCCCAATCTCATCCTTTAACAATAAATTACTCATATTTCAATCTACCCATCTCCTATTCTCCTCACCATCCATTCCTATACTCTGGTATTGTATTCCGTTATTCACTAAAGTCTGTAGAACCTAGGAACCTAGGATCTGATACCAAACTCTGACGCCCCAATTTTCATACCATTTTTTTTATTCATTCTCCAATAAATAATAAATATTAGTCAAACATCTACCATGTCAAAAAATTTGATACCATTCTAACATAACCCGACCCAAAAATGGGTATTGGGTAAACAATTTATCTCATACAAATAAACTTAATAGTGGAAGTCAATATTTACAAACCATCCAGAATACAAATAACTAGAGTTCTATATATCCATACATATCCCAAAAATCCATAACGTACCCTAGGGGATTACATAAACATATCCCCAACACAAAACACTTACCCCGTCTACTAGGGTACCAGCTCCCCTCTATCTCGGAGCTTTAGCTACTAATCTATCATAGTTTCCTGAAATGTTTAGATATCTTGAGACATCTCTCAGTAAGATGGAAAAAATTATTCACAGTGTGTGGCAGCATGAGTTTAGTTATATCATAATATACTCATTTAAGTGATTACATCATCTAAGAAAATATACCGACATGTTGTCATAATCATAAAATATAATTTCATCAGCTATGTTACCATTTCTTATACTTACACATATACAACCAATATTTAACAACGAAAGTTCTCGAAGATAGGGGAGATTACACGCCCATACATGTAGCGCACCTATGCTTTGATAACATTTGTAACCTTGTTCGATTAACTCGGGTGCGGTTACAACTGATACTTATCAGGACACTCACCTTACTCAGTAAGCCCTCAGGTGGAGAGTTTTACTTTGCCCTAATTATTTATACAATTAAACTCACTCTTTCATTTCTCATTTTTATTTTACAAACTAGCTCATGAGTGTCCACCAGTAACAAATACACATTCTGTCTGTAACTCATGGCTGCCTTGAGGATATTCACCTCGCCATGCTTCCCCCCATGACTGGGTTATGCGGCCTGAAGGCTAGACCTAACTGCGGTTGGCCTACTCGGTTAGATCAAAACAACGAATGTAACGACTTGCTAATAAAAATAAAATCTTTTCCCCTATTTTAATACCAAGCATTAACCCTAACAGCGGAAAGCCACATACATAAGCTCCACATAAATTACAATACCAGAATGTCAAAATATCCCATATTTTATACATATATCACTGTTCTCCTAAAAAATTTTCCTACTGAAGTCAAGGCATACAAAAATACTACCCAAAAATACTACTCACCCTCAACAGGCCAGTTTAACAATCCCTCTACTTGGGAGCCTGATCTGCTCGCCTAGCTGGTTCACTTGAAAAATAATCCAACACTAGAGTAAGACGACGCTCAGTAAGAAGAAATATGTTATTACTAGTGTATGGCTACTGAGCTATATTTCTGTATAAATAATCTGATTTAAAACAAATATCACGGATAACCAAAACTATAAATGCTAGTATAAATATCATATATTAAAACTATATAAACTTACTTTTCATAATACTACTACTATTTCTGGAAATCTACTTATACTTATAATATGTGAGAAAATTTCCCTAGATGGTTGTATGTCATGATTTAACCCCTTATGACAAGGTTGTGTAGCCCAAAGGCGGGACCTATCCTGGCTGGCCGACCAGGGTAAGTCAACTGAGCTCCGACAGTCTGATCGGCCCCCTCAATCCATATCTGATGGAGAGCATGTCCCAACGTGGGCACGATCGACCTCATACTACTTACTATCTGAGTAAAGTGATTGCACTCTGAACTGAATATCTGTAGCTACGGTATCGTGCTCTACTGAATCTGATCCATCAGGATTTGATACTATATAGGTAGCTGATATCTTTAACATACTGTTTTTACCTTGATTTTTGTATAACTATAACCCCATATAATTTATCTGAAATTCTAAATTAACTGATTGAAAATCAGATTTCTGTATAACTAAACTGTTATCTGTATAACTGAATATTGGGGCATTATGGTACTGAAAACTGATTATTCTGGAATTACTGGAAATACATTTTTCTGAGCATATTATATACTGAAAGTCCTTTATTTTGTAAGTATTTAAATATCATGGTATTTCTGTTCATAAACTGTAAACATGGTATTCATAGTTATTATAGATACAGTACTGTACTCTAATCAATTCAAGCCACACTAATAAATATTATTATAATCAGGCTCTGAAAATCATACATATATAATTTGAATAATAATTTGATAACAACTCATATTTTATACTGAAATCATAATTAAGTTTCCTAGGATAGCATGTTTCTCTTACCTGACTACTGGAAAGCCCCTACTGAATATCGGTCCTACACCCGCAGGGTTTCCCACTCAACTCTCTGAAAACAACACTCACCATAGCAGAACAGTATTATTTTTCTATCTACTTCATTTCCTACAACTGCTGAAAAGCCTACTTTTGAGCAAAATACCTTACCCTGAACCTAGGGAGAAATTCAACTCAATCCCACCGACGATCCGTCCTGGTAAACTTGGAGAGAACTTCGCTAGGAGCGTCGTGGTGGCCTCAGATTGTCAATCCGGCGACTAACAGGGCCGAAATCGAAGAGAGAAGGGAGAGGAACCGTAGGAGAGAGAAAGAGGGAAAACAGCGCTAAATTTTCTACATTTAACCAAGGTTTGCACTATTTATACTGCGGGATTCGTCAACGAGCCACGTCATCTCGTCGACGAGTCTTGTAGAAAGTTCTTCAACGAACCTGCACCCTCGTCTATGAATTTCAGACTTCCCAACAATCCACCCTCGTCTACACACACACACACAGAGATATATATATATATATATATATATATATATATATATTATTCTATCATTTTCCAGTAAAATACACATTAGTATATCACAATTCATCGTTCTCAATAAAACAATTGTGTATTCCACTTTTTATCGTTTCTTATATTTCAAATCTCATATCATCACCATTCAATATATAAAACATAATTGGTTTTCATTATCTTCATTTTTGCATAAAACATTTCAACATATATATATATATATATATATATATATATATATCATAATCTCTTTATTCTTAGTACAAATCACATAACCCAGTTCCAAACACATTTTCAGTATAAATCAAATGCCACACAATTTTATTTGATATTCGTATCATAATAATCTCAAGCAAAACATCATATTCTTTTCCACATATCTACACACACACACACACACACACACACACACACATATATATATATATATATATATATATATATCTTATTCCATCATTTTCCGGTAAAATACATATTGGTATATCACAATTCATTATTTTCAATAAAACAATTATGTATTCCACTTTTCTTCATTTCTCATATTTCAAATCTCATATCATCACCATTCAATATATAAAACATAATTGGTTTCCATTATCTTCATTTATGCATAAAACATTTCAACATATATATATATATATATATATATATATATATATATATATCATAATCTCTTTATTCTTAGTACAAATCACATAACCAGTTTCAAACACATTTTCAGTATAAATCAAATGTCAATTTTATTTGATATTCGTATCATAATAGTCTCAAGCAAAACATCATATTATCTTTTCCACATATTTATTCAACCAATAATTTTCAAAAATAAAAGTTATAATTTATTCCCCTTACCTAACTTACTGAGAGGCCTACTAAAATCCTTAATTCCACACCTGCGGCATTCAGAGTTCAAAACCCTGAAATCACATTTTCATTCCACACCTGCGGCGTTCAGAGTTCAAAACCCTGAAATCACATTTTCCCAATTTAATGAGATCAACCCTAGAATTACAATTATCTTAATATTCCTAGGCTCACACGCTCCCATTAATTCGGTTGAATTCTAAAAAAAAAAAATACGTGAGTATGATCAACTTCCCATATTTAAATTTAATTTCTATCATATGTAAAAATACCAATAGGATCAAATCCCCACAATTTAATCTAATTCCAAAATATTCCCAAAAATCTAATTTAATAAAATCCCTGCAATTTAACTTAATTCCAAAATATTTCCTGAAAATCTAATATATTCAATTACTCCAATTTAATAATCACATATTATAATTTAACCTGTTGAATTTCTAAAATAATTGACATAATTTGTACTCCTAACCTTGTCTTGGAATGGTGCCTAGGATCTCCAAATCAAAATTTTGCTCCGACTAAAATGACGAAGATCAAACCTAGGACCATGTGGTGATGTCTGATCGTTAATTTGGTTAAAGATTTGAGAATAATTGAGGAGAGAAAGATTATCTTATCATAAGAGTGGTGCCTACGATGCTCCTACGACAAATCCACTCCGGTTAAAATGTCAATGATGGAGAAGGGAACCGGAGAATGGAACCCAAGGGTATTTTCCATTCTTCGATCGACGCACGATTGGCCAAGGATATCGAGGAGAAAGAGAGGGAGGTGGTTCAAGAGAGAGAGAGAGAGAGAAACGCCTGGAGCTCTCTAGATCCTTTACCTGAAGGAATGAATTCCTTCTGGTTACTTTAAGTATATATCTATATTATTATAACTTAATTAATATAATAGTATATTACATTATATTATATTAATTAATTAATAATAATAATTTAATTAATTAATTAATTTTTTTTCTTTTCTGGGTCATCACGTCAATTAGACATCATTTAAATCTCGAGAAAAGATGACTCAACATACAATTTAAGGCATATGTAGAAGCTAGAATTCTTTTTTGTGAAGATAAATTATAAACTTTAGAGAGAGAGAGAGAGAGAGAGAGAGGTGAATTATGGGAAAAATGAATTCCTATTTCGACCTTCTATAGGTGAACATAGGGGCATACAAAATTTATCGAAAAAACCAAAAATCGACCCGAAACTAGACCGAAATAAGTTTTGGTTCAGTCTTTCGATTTTTGGTTTTGGTTTCGGTTCTTGAAAATAAAAAATTTCGATTCTCGGTTCAATTTTAGTTTCCAAACCAAAACTAAACCGAAAAATCGAAAAACCAAAATATCTTATAAAAATATATATTAATACTGCCCTACAATATAATATTTAACTAAAATTAATATATATATATATTTATATTAATAAAATCTTCAACTAATAATTTCCTAGTAAATTCAATTTTGAATAAAATAAATACATCTTCACATTCTTAACTTTTTTTTTTAATTGTAATCATCAAAATAGAAATCTGAAAAAAAAAAAGAGATAAATAAATAGCTTTTGTAAACTTGAAGAGACTCCCTCCCTCGCAAATATTCAATGTGGGACAGCAAGGGTAGGAAAAACTCTCAATGCTCTCAACCTCCCCACCTATTCTTGTCCCACATTGGATGTGGTATATATATGAAGTCTCTCCCCACAGTATAAATATAGGTTCTCCCCTTCCTCTTCTAGACCAAATCCCAGCCCAGCTGCAAGCTAGTGGGCTGAGGGCTTGTTTTACTGTGTTTGGCCTTGGCCCATATTGGGCTACTGGGGCCCTCCATAAAGCCCCTTTCAAGTAGAGGTCCAATTGTTGAATTGGGCTAAGGTTCCATTCAATTGGAAATCAAAAATTGAATCGGAGAAATTTTTTTATTTTTAAATTTAACCATTGATTAACAGTTTGGTAATGGTTTTTAATTATAAGAATTGATATATTTTGGTTTGGTGTTTGGTTTTGGGTAAAACCGAATTGAAAAAAACCAAGTACACCCCTAGGTGAACCTTGTGTCTTTTCTTGAAAGATTTTTGAGATATAACTTTTAGAAAGGTTTATGTAATTTTTAAAATAAAAAAAATAATTAGTAAAAGTATTATTAAAAATTAAAAATTAAAAATTAAAATAATGCTTCCGTATGTTGATTTTCTTTTCATTTTTTTTTATAATGGAGCAATAGGTTAATATGCTAACATTTGAATCCTATTGATCTCTATTGTTTATGGTGTGATTCTTATACTTTGGGGGTTTATAAACAAAGGGAGAAAAACATATGAATGTGTTTTTGATACAGGGCAGCAGCAAAGACTCGTCGACGAGTGGATAAACTAGTCGACGATTGGTCTTCTCTGTCTTATCAACGAGTGCTCTATTCTCGTCGATGAGTACTTCTGGGCTACGAGAAAAAAATTGAATTTTGAATGTAAACGGTATGATGATTGGGGATTCGGAGGGAAGCCTCAGAGGGCTTGTTGTATATGTTCTTTTGGGCATATTTTGACATGTAAGAGAGTAAGAGAGGGGTGAGAAAAGAAGAAAAGATCATTAAGTGTGTATATTTAATTTTCATAGTGAAATCTCTTGTCGATTGCTCCCGTGGATTTAGGTTTTGCCAAACCACGTAATTCCTAGTGTCACTGCTCTTATCTTTACTTTCTTTATGTTGTTATGGTTGTGGAATAATTTTGTATTTCACCATTGAGATTGTTGCATATGGTATTGTTTGATCGTTTACAATATTTATTCTGTTGTGCATTGTTTGACAAGGCATTATTTTCACAATAGTTGGTATCAGAGCAATGTTGTAATGGCCTCTGCATTGAAGGATCTCTTGGTACAACAAGGTATGGTGAAAGGTTTATATAGAATTCAACTGGATAGCATGGATGCAACGATTTGGAATTAATTGAGAGCAATCATTCGTCTTTATTTGGCTAATGACGTGTTGTATCACGTCATAGATGAAAATACTCCGACATTATTTTGGCGAAAACAGGAATGCCAATATTTGTCTAAGGGTTAGTCAAAATCTGCAAGTGTAGTGAAGAAGGCTCAAAATGTAGTGATAGAGATATGCTACGTGTTTCATCGTGTTCGGAGTGCGTCACAGGTGATTCTTGGATCTTAGATAGCGGATGCTTTTATGCTAGAAAATGGTTTGACATCTACAAGTCAGTTTATACTGGTTGTATTTTGATTGAAAATGACATTTCATGCAAAATGTTTGTTATTGGAAATGTCAAAATTGGAATGTATGGTGATGTTGTAAAAGCCATATGTGGTATAAAGCATGAATCGGGTCTAAGGAAGAATGGTGTTTCATTGGGTATTTTAGACTGTAATGGTTATTGTTACAAGTCTGAATGTGGAGAAATGAAAGTGCATAAAGTTGACTCTATAGTGATGAAAAAGTAACGGGAAATATCTATGCACTACAGGATGTTACAGTTGTAGGTGGAGTTACAATTGTTGAATCTGAGTTAGGTATCTTATGGCATATGCGGTTAAAACATATGGGTGACTACATGTTTTCATATGTTTGGGAACCGATGATGATACCATCAAGGGATAGACATATGTATTTCATGGATTTATCATGAAGGGTCTTGGTGTAATTCATGCAGTGGTTGAGGTGGAGAACTAGATTGAGAGAGAGATTCTCAAATCAAACATTGAGGCTGAGTACGCTGGTTTCGTTCAAGAAGTTTGGTGAGCAGGGTAGGTTATATGCAGGGCTTGCAGGGTACTTCTTGGTGAAGTTAGTGAATATGACATATTTCTTATGTGATCGATCGCCAAAGGTATCGCTAGATGGGAAATTTGTAGGTGAATTGTGGGCAGGTTTTGCGGTAGACTACTCAGTTGCGAGTAGACGTCCACTAGTGCACTATTCTAGTGATGGAGGATCTAGGCTTGGTGTAATATTTGGACAGTACACTTTTCTAGGGTATAAGAAAGGTGGGTGCAAGCTGGGTGATCCTATGACAAACAAAGGAGTGATCGAGGACATGAATTTTGCTGATAAAGTTATGGGGGCAGCGTACTTAGGTTAAGGAAGAGAAAAAAATGCCAGAAAACTGCAGTAGCAGCAATTATGTTATTCATGTGGAGTTAGGGGCTCAAAGTAGAAATGCGGAGAGTTCTTTCTCAAATCAGTGGTATCATGGTATGAATGAGTATGTGATGCAAGTGAAAAACAGACTCAGGGCAGAAATGACATAGTTCATATTGCAAGGAGTTTTTTCAGCTCGGGAGACTAGCAGAATCACAATGGGCTCATGTGCACTATCAGACCACTACTTAGGTGAGTTGGTGAGACTTCCCGTTTGGAAGAGGGTAATAGGATGTCGTGGAGTGATTTATATATTGTGTGTGAATAACATGTTATTGGTTGGAAATGCTTTAATTGAGGCTAATTAGTTGGAAATTCTATTGAAAGTTTTGACATGAATGTGTTGGGTACGACCAAGATGGGTATTGGTTTGCTGATTCGCACGGACAAAACTGCAAGAAGATCGGTGTTATCTTAGGGTGGTTTTGTGGACAGAACTACAGGGAGATTGGTGTTATCTCAGGGTAGCTTTATGGATGGAACCGCGGGGAGACTTTGTTTGTTGTCTCAAGAGGGTTCTATGGAGAATCAATATAAAATGTCTACCGTATGGTACCCAAAGACGAGCTGTGATGTCTGGGATATGTCAAAGGATCCCCATGATTGCAACGGGGTGTTTTAGTAGACAATAAAGTAAACCTTCAGTTGCTAGTTTTGTTGAAGACTGTGTAGGGGGCTTTAATGATATAAGGCTTGCAGTAGCTTTTGTGTTTACTGTTGTGGGATGGTCTTACTAGAAGTCTAAGGTGAAGTCTTTGGGTATTGCATCTACAACTATATCGGGGTTGATGGTAGAAGTTGAAACTGCCATCGGCAAGTTCAAGCAGCATTGCTTGGACTTGGTGTATATCTCCAAGTGCTAGAAGGGAGACGGTCCCAGCCGAGCATTCCGAGTTCAAGGTGGAGTAGTTAGAAATGTTTTTCGGGTTCTCTTAAGGAGCGTATAATCGCTAAGGTAAAGATTGTTGTTTATGGTGTGACTCTTATACTTCGAGGGTTTATAAACAAAGAGAGAAAAACATATGGATGTGTTCTTGATGCAGGGCAGCAGTAAAGACTCGTCGACGAGTGCTTCTGGGCTACAAGAAAGTATTTGAATTTTGAATATAAACGGTGTGACGGTTGGGGATTCAGAGGGAAGCCTCCGAGGGTTTGTTATATATGTTCTTCTGAGCATATTTTGACATGTAAGAGAGTAAGAGAGGGGTGAAAGAAGGAGAGAAGATCATTGAGTGTGTATCTTTGATTTTCATAATAAAATCTCCTATTGATTGCTCCCGCGGATGTAGACTTTGCCGAATCACGTAATTCGTGGTGTCGCTACTCTTATCTTTACATTCTTTATATTGTTATGGTTATAGAATAATTCTGTATTTCACCATTGAGATTGTTGCATATGGTATTGTTTAATCATTTACAATGTTTATTCCACTGTGCATTGTTTGAAGAGGCGTTATTTTTCCAACAATCTCACACAAAATCTAAGGCTTTTGTTAAATTGAGAAATTTTCTTGTAAAGGAAAAATATATAATTGTTATGGGAGATGTTTTCCGAAATGGATTTTTAAAAAGCAATGAATCAAATCGGAAAATTCATCGTTCCATGATAAAAATTAAAAGGTAAAAGTTGTCATTTGATACATGAAATATGCAGTGTAGAGTGCTGATGATATTTTTTTGAAAAAATTGCCAATAATGCAATCTTTTACTAAAAAAATTTTAATTTTTAATTTTCTTTAAAGTATTTTAAATTTAACGGAAGCCTCATCATTTGGTGGACTTCAAATGATGCACATGCGGAAAGACATTATTTTAATTTAAATTTTTAATAATAATTTCTCTTTTGGTATTTAATAATTACCTTGGGGTAATTTTTACTAACATTGTCAAAATCTACATTGACAATTTAGAGTAGAGTAGTGGACAATCACGTCGACATTTGAATAATAACAAAAGTTGTCATTGCACAAAATTTTAATTAGAAATCCTTTTTGTAAAGAAAAAATGTATAGCTTTTGAGAAAGTCAGAGAGAGAGAGAGAGAGTGAGAGAGAGATGAGCTCCTGGAAGATCACTGCTGTGCAAGTTGGGTCATTTTTATTATTCTGCCACCTAACTTTTTCCTAAGTTGCGTGATGGGCTTGAGTCAAAATTCATTAAGTAGATTTCCATCCATCTTTTCTCAAGTTGTTCAAGCATTCATGATGTGCGATATATATTTTTTTAAGAAAAAAAAATTCACCCAAATCAAAGAGTCACCGTTGGATTTGCTTAAATAATATATCTTTTTCATTAATTGAGACATAACATGTAATTTATCATTGGAAGATGACACATTTCAATATTTTATGTTTTCTTTATAAATACTCCTAATTATTTTTTTATAAATAATAAAAGACTACTAACAATATTAATTAATAAAGAATATATATATATATATATGTAGGTATAATAATAACACAATAATAAAATGATACGTAGAAATATTAATAATAATAAGTGTATAATATTAATAATCACAATAATAATAAATAATAAGGCCAATGATCATAATATTATCAATTAATTATGCTACAAGTATTACAAGTTAAAATTGAAAGGAAATTTAAAGCTTTCCTTTGGTATGGCAATACTAGAGTACTCGTTCATGTAAATTAAGTAAAATAGGTGAAGGTCTGCAAGCCTCGCGAGGAAGGAGGCATAAACCTGAAAATTTTGTTTGATTGGAGAGAAAAATTACTACTATGAAGCTGTTTTGGTTTATCTGTTACTCTTAAAATTTTCTTGTGGGCAAATGAAACTTACAAAGAGTAGTGCTGGGGCTTGGAGGAAGATTCTTAATATAGGGAAGAAGGCTTACCATTGTATCAAGATGAAAGTGGGTAATGGAAGAACATGTTATTTTTTATATGATATGTAGTTAGATATTTATCCATTAAATAATTAACAGTATAACATCTCAGCTTCATAATGGATTGATTGGCCTGTGTTTGAGAGTAGTGGTATTTGATTTTTGGATTAGAGATAGATGGAGATGGCTTCGTAGACTCTCTAATGCTGCAAATCAATTAAATCATACATTAATTTGCTTACCTTTAAAAGTTGATATGGAGGATTTTGCTGTTTGGATCACTGATTCCACCTGTACTTCACTTTCAATTCAGCTTGCAATCAAATTAGAGAAATAAGCACTGCTGCCCCACAGAATAAAGCTATATATATATATATATATTCATATGCCCTTAATATATCAGCTTATAAAAGGAAGTCAAAATCCAGCAATCATTACCCAAATCAAATGTTCTAGCAGGAGCAATTAGTTCTAACCTAATAATGAAGGGAGAGATCCACGCTAGTGCCTTAAACCTCCAGAGTGATCCACACCCCCGTGTCATAATGATGGATCACCCCAATGGTCAAAGCTCGTCACTATAAAGAAGGGTAACGCAAACAAGCACGGGTAAATCACTCTTAACCTAATCTTACTGTTGCATTCAACCTCGTCGAAGCGTTCCCTTACTTAGGCATCGGAGTGATCCCCCGGAGTACACCCCAATTCCTCCAAGCCTGCTTTGTTTTCATCCTTTTTAGGTCTTTGTAGGTCATCACCATTTTTATCCCGCAACAGTTGGTGCCATTTGTGGGAACCGCTTTTGAGAGGTGCTCATCTTACTTCCGACCTTCGATTCTCGAATAATGATAACAACCCATAGCTCAAGGTCCAGCCCTACCGCTGGTAAAGAATCACCCCAGTCCGTTCACTCCACACCCGGAGATCGTTCAGGGGTCACCAGGGAGGAATTTCTCACCTTCCAAAGGAGAATGAAAGCCTCCTAAAAGAAGATTGAGGATATGTTCAACCTACTCTTGCAGCAAAAGGGTCAGGATGAACATGTCCCCCGCCAACAACAGGTTAGCCTTGACTCACCTAAGAAAGAAGAGAACCTGAAGGAGAGTGATGGAAAAACTAACCTCCCTAAGAAGGTGGAAGACGCAAACAGCGTAGGAGTCAACGTGCAAAGATTGAACGAGTTAGAGAAGAGGATTAAAAAGATAAATCAAATAGAGAAAATGATGAAAGAGGGTTGAACCAACCCCTCTTATGGGGAAACCTCTTTAAAATCCTCGAAGCCGTCATTCACCAAAGAAGCGATGGAAGTCCCACTGCCCAGCAAGTTTAAAATGCCGAATTTTGAAAGGTACGAGGGTTTGACTGACTTGGTCGATCATCTAGACACCTTCAAGGTGTTAATGCAATTGTAGGGCACACCTGATGCCATCATGTGTTGAGCATTTGCAGCCACTCTTAAAGGTAGTGTCAAATATTGGTACCGAACCCTACGACCTAACTCGATCGGCTCCTTCTTTCAGATGGAACAACAGTTTACCAACCATTTCATCAGCAGTCGAAGAATCGTCAAAACTTCGACTCATCTAATGAACTTGGTCCAAGGAGAATGGGAGACGTTGAAAAAATTTATACACCGCTTCGTCACTGCGACAATTGAGATCCACAACCTGGACAATGGAGTGGCGTTGGCTGCCTTGACCCCGACCCTTCAGTTGGGGAGTTTCCTGTACTCCTTTAGGAAAAAGCCACTAGCTGATATGAGAGAACTGATGGCCAGAGCACAGAAATATGTCAACCTGAATGAGATGATGGATACAAGAAGAAATCGGATTGAGTTGAAAAGAAAGGGTAACAGAGAGGTCGGGGAATCTTCCAGAGTAGGGAAGAACATGAAGAACAAAGCAAAAATAAACACACCATGCCAAACGCAAGCAGAATAAAGAAACAAAGCCAAGGGCAGAAGGAGAGTGTACCTAGCAGAGGGAAGGGACCCCTTGGTTGAGACAAGGAACAAATGAGGGAGCTCACACCCTTTATAGAGAAGCCCACATGAATCTCCAAAAAAGTTAGCATCTCGAGAAGGCGGGAACTCATCAATCTTTGTGTGCATCTCAAGGAAAAAAGATCAAATCCTTATGTAGACGCTGACGTGGCACCAATTCCAATGAATCTTGATTCTCCAAAGGTATGATACAATTAAAAAGAGACTCTTAAATTTTGCAAGGGCAGCGAACGTAATGAATAGATACCAACGTCACATCAAAGCAGCCCAACTGGCGAGCACAGTTCGCAAGAGCAGAAGGTTGCCCAATAAACGAGCATAGTTCATTAGGCAAAGAAGAATAGACCCAACTGATGAGCACCGCTCGTAAGGCGACATAACTGCCCAATAAATGAGCATAACTCATTAGGCAAAGAAGAATAAGCCCAATTGACGAACACCGCACGTGAGGCCAGAAGAATGTCCAACAAATGAGCATAACTAATGTAATGATCCCAAAAATTGTATATAGGGAAATGTAAAAAAATAAAAATAAAAATAAAAATTAATTAATTAATTAATTAAAATTAAGATTAAAAATAATAATTAAATTAATTATTTTTAATTTTAAATAATTATTAATAATTAAATAATATAATATTATATATTATATATTATATATATATATACATAAAGTTTCAATCCTGAGATTGAAATCTCATGATTGAGATTGAAACTTCAGGAAGTGAGAGCAGCGCCTCTCTTCTCTCTCACGTCTTTGCTCTCCTTCGTTCGCTATCCTCTCTCTTCTCAATTTTTTCTCTAATATTTGCCCAATTGAAAATTAGAAAATACCGTTGGACTCCATTCTTCGCCACCAACATTTCAACCGGAGCAGATTTGTCGTAAGAGCAACGTAGGCAAATCTTCTAGAAAAAGGTATACTCCATCTCTTTCCTTAATTTCTCCTTTAATTTTCAGCTAAATTGATGATTGGGCACCACCACGAGGTCCTAAACTCGATCATTGTCATTTTGGCCGGAGCGAATTTTCAATTTGGGGGTCCTAGGCACCATTCCAAAGCGGGAGTGAGATTTAGGGAAATAAGCAAATTGGTTATTTTTGGGAATCTAATTATTTATTTGGAGTTTATAGGCTTAGGAAATGTTAAATAGTTATTGAGAATTTTGTGAGCTTAGGAATATTAAGGAAATTATAATTTTGGGGTTTAGTTGATTTTATTGGGAATAATGTGATTTCAGGGTTAGGAGTTTTGAATGCTCCGGGCGTGGGTTGGAATTTTTACCAAGCTTTTCAAGATTCAGGTAAGGGGATTAAGTTAAGTCGGGAATTTATTAAATATGAATTGATTAAATTGTTATATATATATTTATATATATATATATATATATATATTTATTTATTTATTTATAAGTTCAAATATCATTTTAAAAACCAATCGTTCAATAGAGATTTTACAAACCTAGGATATAGGATATATGATATGGTATTTTTGAATAAAATGAACGGTAAAAAGTTTGATTATTTGTATGGTTATGTTAAAATGTGTAATTGTGTGGCAAATGATCTGAATGGGTTGGAAATTATAAAATACTGAATTGTTTGAGAAATACTGAAAATGCTTGCGAAAATACTAGAACTATTTATCAAATGCAGGAGTTTGAAATAACGGCTAGTGGCCGGGTATTGTTTGATTGGCCGAGGGTCAGAATTATTATTTGACGGCCGGGGGCCAAGTTTTAATTGACGGCTATACATTCAGGATTATTATTTGACGGCTGGGGGCCAAGTTTTAATTGACGGCTATACATTAGGTTGTATTTTGTGGCCGGAGGCTAGGTTTTTAGAGTAATAGGAAATATATGTGAATTGATGTTTTAAATGGTGATTTCTATTATCTAAATTGCATGATATGTTTTAGGAACCTTGAGGACCAGTGTAGTGTGAGCATGGTACCATTGCTAGGGATTTGTTATGTGGTCGTGTGAGCCCACACCTGTGCTGAGAGGTGTAGGGTGGCCTTATCCAATTTGCCTAAGTGAGGTGAATGCACCCTCCTGGGCGAGGGCAATCGAACTAGCAGTTGGAGTTGTATATACCCGCAGAGTATGTTAGCGGAGAGTACAGGTGACTATTGTCTGGGTGGATCCCCTAGGACAATAGTCCAGCCTTCGGGCAGCACAACTCGTGCCTTAGGGGAAGTAAACGGCGTGTTTGTCACAGGGAGTGTCTTATATGCATATCTATTAATTTATATGAATATGGATAATTAATAAGATAACTTCGAAGGCTTGCTGAGAAAGGTGAGTGCCCTAGTAGCAGTAATGGTATTAGAGGAAAGGAAAGCTAATTGTATAGACAAGTAATCTTCCCTATCCTTGGCTAATTGTGTGTGTGAGTGTTAAATAAGAATGATTTCATAAATGTGTTTATCTATTTAGTGAACTGGTTATTTTATGTACACTAAATGCATGCTGGCCACACACTGACATTAACTTAGTCTTTCCCTTACTGAACTATGTCTCACCCCTACTTTACAAACTATCTTTTCAGGAAATTCCTAGGGATTAGGTTTAGCAGGCTAGAGGAGTCGGGCTAGTGGTTTAAATTTATGTAGGTGGTATGTATGGACAAAGATGTGATTTTTATTTAGTTTTATGGGATGTAATTATGTGAAAATGGAGATATTTGTGTATAAAGATAGTTAGAACTCTGGTAATGTAATTTGAGGATTTTGTATTTTATTTCTACTACGTATATGTTGATTACGCACTGAAACTGCGTAATTGGGCATCTTAACCCGGGCTTTACGATTTATATTTTTAATTAAATATCCAAAATTGTCCAATATTTTAATAAAGTGCCAAAATCATCATTCTTGAACTTTATTGCACTATTTATGAAGTTTTGGTATTTTTTTGTCGCAGGAAAATTCCCAGGAACCCAAACCAACACCTGTTCGTATTTTATGTATAACTTTTCCGTCCGAGCTCCGATCAAGACGATTCAAATTTACAGAGAAAGAGGAAAAGATTATCTACAACTTTTGTGTTTTAAGTTTTGTGATATACAGGCTCCAGAAGAGTCAGATTTGCGATGAACAAAGAATGAAAAAAATGAAAAAAATATAGCAATTCGGGTCAACTCCAATTGGGTCAAGTTGCCAGGTCGGGTCTCCTATCCGGGTCTAGGGCTTTCCCCCCTATCCTATTTAACCCTTATCTTCCTCTTCCTGCGTAGGCAGCCCCGTGGGGGTTCTCCTCTCCTCCTCCTCTTCTTCTTCTTCTTCTTCTTTAGTTTGTTTTTTTTTTGTTCTTTTAAATTCTGCTTTACTCTCTTTCTCTTTTCTCTATTCTCTGTTCTCCTTCCCTTTATCCCTCTCTCTCTCTCTCTCTCGCTCAAACCTCTTTTGCCCATTGTTGCCGCAGCACAAAAAGCTCCTGCTGCACTTTGTTGCTCTCTCCGGCGGCCGCCAACAGCACCAGCAGATCCGTGAGCCACTCTCCCGCTGTTCCTTGCTCCATGCCACAGCCGCGAACCAACCCACACACAGCCGCAGCTGCTGCCACGGCTCCGTGGATTTGTTTCTCTCTCTCTGTTTTCCTTTCTTTCTTTATTTTATTTACTTTTCTTTGAATCTTGGAATATTGAAGAAAGTTTAGTTTAGTTTTTTTTTTTTTAATGTTATTGGAGTTTTCTTTCTTTTTGTTTAAGTTGAGTAATGTTGGGTATTTCATTATTGTTAAATTAATCTCTTTGTTTATCTAATTGATAGTTATTTTAATTTAGCATTCTTAATTAAATTCAGATATTTTTTTTGTCGAAATTCGATTTAGTTAGGGTCTATGATTAGTAAAGGTTGTGTTTTTATTATGTTCCGTTATTGTTTACGTTTTTTAAATTTCCGTTGAATTCATGTTTGCATTTAAATTGTGAGTCTTGATTTGATCTCTTAATTGTGCTAAAGGTTCGATTTTTAGTAGGTTCGGTTTTTTTTAGTATGTGTCTAGTTTAGTTTCCATTGTGTGTTTTTAATTCCATGTTCTAGGTTGCCATTTTTAATTAACGCGTGTCCCAGTGTTTCCTTAAGTAGACTAGGGTTTTCATTATTGTTATTTTAATTCCATGTTTAAAGTTTCCATTTTTAGTTAGTATGATCTAGTGTTTCCTTAAGTAGACTAGGGTTTTCATTATTGTTATTTAATTTCGTGCGTGATAGTTTTAGGACTTTAATTTGTGTTTTCATTTAAGTCTCCACAATCTTGAAAACCCGAATCTGAACTGAGTTCAGTACCTTTTTAATTTCGATTGGAAGAAAGTAAAATCTGATATTAAAACGCATTCCCTGAGGAGACGATCTAGCCATTGGGCTTAATATTACACGATAGAACTCCTATACTTGGGATAGCCTTCGAGCTGCTCATTTTTCGAGTGAGTCATATGTGTTTCATATATGAAGAATAAGGTATCAGGTATACAGACGTCACTAAAGTAGCATCTCGGGCCCACGCGGTGGGTCGAGGCATTACATGTGGTATTAGAGCTTAGGTTTGCTAAGTTCTGCAGACTTTGATGGTTGATAATTACCAGAGTGTAGGTTGAGATAGATGGTTTTTTGTGTTTTTCCTTGAATGACAATTTCAGGAAAACCATGGTAAATTCATCGATGGTTTCGTTTCTAGGTTGAGAGACTGGAGCTAAAAAATTTAGGTTGGGACGTTAGGGCGGTCGAGTACGTGTGTGGAATTAGTATTATGTGGGAGATTGATATCTTGTCAGTTTTGTGACAGAACTAGGGGAATGAATCTTTAAATTGAGAATTCATACGTATTAGTAGTTTCTTCAATTCATACCTTCTTCAATTATGATAAATGAGGAGTTTCCAAGTTGGTTTCTATCTTATCTTCGGGATGGATTCTAGGGGAAATGACATTGTAGCTGGAGGGGATAATCACGTGGATACTTCCAATAAGGCTGATGTCAATGCTTCGGTAGTGCTATGAATTATAGCGCGGCAAGCTAGGAAGGAGAACCGAAGGGACTCTAGAGAGCAGGATCAGCCACCGGTTGGTCGGGGCTACACTTTTCAGTAGTTTACCTGGACAAATTCGTCAGCTTTTGTAGGAGGGGATACCCGATCACAGCTGAAGATTGGATTCAAGAGATAGAGAAACTATTAGGTGTGCTGGAGTGCACGGAGGAGCAGAAGTGCAGTATGCCACCTATAAATTAGTGGGAGAAGCAAAGAGGTGGTGGCGATCAGCAAAACTGGTGGAGGAACAGTGTCTAGGGCATACATTTATTGTCTGGAGCTATTTCAGGGAGGTTTTCTTCGACTGACACTTCCCTACTACCACCCGAGAGGCGAAGGCTTAGGAGTTCCTGCATCTGACCCAGGGAGCCATGAATGTACAGCAGTATGCGGCCAAGTTCATGGAGCTATCCCTTTTCACTCCTCATATGGTCCTAGATAAGTTGAGGAAAGCTCGGATGTTTGAGAGAGGTCTGAGGCAAGGAATACGCGCACAGGTGGTGGCGTTGTTGACTCAAAGTTTCTCTGAGTTGGTGGATAGGGCCATGGCAGTTGAGTCCAGTATTCAGGAGAAGAAGAAAGCCAAAAACCAGAAGAAGAGGCCCTTGCCTCAGGGGTTTCAGACCAGCACTAGTCAGGGCTCCGTAATTTCTTGGGCCAGTGATAGGATACGGGATCTTAAGCCTGTTAGGGGAGTTTGTAGTGTCCTATCTGTTCAAGATGCCATCAGAGGCATTGGATAGAGTGCAAAGGAGGACCAGCTGTTTACTAGCGGTGCGGTGGGGCTGGACATATGGCGTGGGATTGCCGCACGACATTGAACTATCCACCTCCACAACATCAATACTGAGGAGGTAATCAAGCACCCCGAGGGGGTCATCAAAAGGGGAGTTGAGATTAGAGGATAACCCGATAGTGAGGGATTTTCCTGATGTATTTCCCGGGGATCGGCCGGGACCACCTCTTGATCGTAAGGTTGAGGTTAATATTGATCTAGTTTTGGGCACAGTGCCGATTTCTAAAGCGCTGTACAGAATAACACTGGCAGAACTAGAAGAATTAAAGGAACAACTATGAGAATTATTAGACAAGGGTTTATCAGGCCCAACGTGTAACCCTGAGAAGCGTCAATATTGTTTGTGAAAAAAAAAAGATGGGTCGATGAGAATGTGCATCGACTACATATTTTCATATTTCCATAAGTCGGCCAAAATAATGGGGACAGTTTAATCCTAAAATTAAGATGCCCATAAGAATGTAAGATACTAAGTGGGCAACAACTGGACTCCCAATTTCATATTTCCATAAGTCGGCCAAAATAATGGGGACAGTTTAATCCTAAAATTAAGATGCCCATAAGAATGTAAGATACTAAGTGGGCAACAACTGGACTCCTATGTTTTGGGGAAATTCTTTATTCCTTGGGAATTTGTGTTATCACAATAATTTGGAAACAAACATGAGAATGAGATGTCATGGGCATCACATTGCCAAGTATTCTGAAGGATCCTGTGAACTAAATAACACCTAACAAAATCATCTTTTGTAACTTACCTAGAAGAAAAATCATAATGATACTTGGACCTTTAGCAAACTGCTATCCAAAAGGAAAACCATACATGCTAGGACCTGGAGCTTTATCTTTTTGATCTATCCTGTACGAATCCTACTTGGCAATGGGACACTAATTTAACCGCTTGGGCATCAGCTTAGTTGGGATTTTGATTCATATACAGCTTAATGTGAAATCTTCTATGGTGATCTGTAGTTGATTGTAGCTTTTGAAGCCATTTTTAGAATCTGATCCTTCTACCGTTAGCAACTCTCTAGTACAAATAAATGTCACATTTTCCTTCTTAGTCCATTTAACATAAGATTCATGCTGCTAGATAATGCTCGATCACTGATCATAGCTGACTAAACAACTTCATTAGTATTGTATTCCGTACCAAAAACCAAGACACGTGTTTATTGCATATTTGTCCAATCACAGAAGCAAGATCAGGGTTGGCTTGGGTCAGTATACTAGGACTTAGACTTGCCATAATTGCAACCTGTGTTTTTCATTGAGAATATTTTCCAACTATGTTTTGATATTCAACGTGTGCCACCATAGGTTAGAAGTTGAGCCTTAAAAATTGTTTAAAGCAAGAAAAACAAATCTAGAAACGAATTTGGTAGGAAAATGATACTTTACCCTGATTTAAAAGTGTGAGCCTGTGCATTAGTATGACATTGAAAAGGAATTGGATGATTAGAATTACAGGGAATGTTTAAAATCTTATATAATTTTTACTCAAACGAATTATAAGGAAGAGACTAACCATTGGTGGGAATCTATGTAATGGGTAAGAGATGTTGAGGGTTGAGGCCATGAGCTAGGACAAATTTTAAAATAGTCTTCAATGGGAAATGACATCCAATTAACTTATTAACATGAATATTGTGGATTAGGATGTAAACCTATAAATGGAATGGTTATTTATTGATCATACACCTAGTTGATTGTTTCTAAAAGGAAATAGTACTCAGAGATCCAAATGGAGTGAGTATTTTCTTTCTAACTAACAAGCTTTCATATTTGACATCTTGAGTGCTTGTGAAAGGATGGAATTTGGGCACATGTTTGAGGTTTGTAGTAGCAATGAAAGAAATATACGAGTTAACAAATTCCAAACTTCTTTACCCTTAAGTGATGAATTTTTAGATATTCTTCTCACATGATTTATCGGTACTACCTCCAAGAGGAAATTGAATTTAATATAGAGTTGGTGCTAGGAACGGAGCTTATGTCAACTGCTTCATATAGAATGACATTAACTGAACTAAGGCAATCTAAGGTGCAACTAGAAAATTTTCTCGACAAGGAATTTGTTCGACCTAGTATATCATTATAGGTTGCGCTTGTGTTATTCACTAAGTGGGACCTTGAAGCTATGCATTAATCATTGGAAGTTGAATCACGTCACATTAAGAATTGGTATTGACTTCCAGGGATTGATGCCTTATTTGATTAATTGGTAAATCCCAAAATTTTTGAAGATTAACTCGTAATTAAGTATCATTAATTAAGATTTGGGAATTACACATCCCAAAGACAGAATTGAATATACAGTAAGATCGCTATAAATTTCTGGTGTACCAATTGGGGTTACTAATGCACCTTACATTTTCATAGATATTAGAAAACAAGTTATTCAATCATATTTGGATTAATTCATTATAATTTTATGGATGAGCTCTGGGGTATTCAAAGACTCGAGAAGAGCATGAACAACTTTTGTGGTTAATTTTACCAACATTATGAGAGCATCAGTTATATGCTAAACAGGAAATGTTGGTGTTAGATCTTTGGAAGATTGGAGATAAAAATTGAAGTTGTTGTATGTTGGTGCTGAAGTAAGGTGTATTAGGACAGGGTGTATAACCCATCGATTTATGTTAGTTACAAATTCTAATAGAATTTTTTAAAAGATTAACTCAAAACTTGTTAGGTTAACAATGGTTTTTACTTGAGGTTGTATTCAACAAATTTCAAGGATGAAGTTTTTGTAAGAAGGGGAGAATGTAATGACCCCAAAAATTGTATGTAGGGAAATGCAAAAAAATAAATAAATTAATTAATTAAATAAATTAAAATTAAAATTAAAATAATTATTTTTTTAATTTTAAATAATTATTATTAATTAAATAATATAATATAATAATAATGTAATATTATAATAATATATTATATATATATATATATATATATATATATATATATATAAAGTTTCAATCCTGAGATAAATCTCAAGATTCAGATTGAAACTTTAGGAACTGAGAGCATCGCCTCTCCTCTCTCACGTGTCTCTGCTCTCTTCCATTCCCCCTCCTCTCTCTTCTCAATTTTTTCTTTAATATTCATATGATCAAAAATTAGAAAATACTGCTGGACTCCATTCTCAGCCACCAACATTTCTACTGGAACGGATTTGTCGTAGTAGCGACGTAGGCATATCTCTTGGGAAAAGGTATACTCCCTCTCTTTCCTTAATTTATCCTTTAATCTTCAGCTAAATCGACGATTGGACACCACCATGAGGTTCTAAACTCGATTATCGTCATTTTGGTTGGAGCGAATTTTCAATTTGGGAGTCCTAGGCACCATTCCAAAGCGGGAATGGGATTTAGGGAAATAAGCAAATTGGTTATTTTTGGGAATCTAATTATTTATTTGGAGTTTATAGGCTTGGGAAATGTTAAATTGTTATTGGGAATTTTGTGAGCTTAGGAATATTAAGGAAATTATAATTTTGGGGTTGAGTTCATTTTATTGGGAATAATGTGATTTCAGGGTTAGGAGTTTTGAACGCTCCGGGCGTTGTTTGGAATTTTTACTAGGCTTTTAGGATTCACGTAAAGGCATTAAGTTAAGTCAGGAATTTATTAAATAAGAACTGACTAGATTGTTATATATTTATTTATTTATGAGTTCAAATATCATTTTGAAAACCAACTGTTCAACAGGGATTTTACAAACTTAGGATATATGGTATGATATTTTTTAATAAAATGAAGGGTGGAAAGTTTGATTGTTTATATGGTTATGTTAAAATGTGAAATTGTGTGGCAAATGATCTGAATGGGTTGGAAATTATACAATACTGAATTGTTTGAGAAATACTGGAAATACTTGCGAAAATATTGGAACTGTTTATGAAATGTAGGAGTTTGAAATAACGGCTAGTGGCCAGTTATTGTTTGATTGGCCAAGGGCCCGGATTATTATTTGACAGCCAAGGGCCGAGTTTTAATTAATGGCTATACGTCGGGTTGTATTTTGTGGTCGGAGCCAGGTTTTTGGAATAACAGGAAATAGATGTGAGTTGATGTTTTAAATGGTGATTTCTATTATCTAAATTGCATGATATGCTTTAGGAACGTTGTGGATCAGTGTACTGTGAGCACAGTACCGTTGCTAGAGATTTTTTTATGTGGCCGTGTGCTCCCACACCTGTGTTGAGAGGTGTAGGGTAGCCTTTCTGATTTTCCTACGTGAGGTAAATGTACCCCCTTGAGTGAGGGCAATCAGACCAGCAGTTGGAGCTGCATATACCCGTGGTGTATGTTAGCGGAGAGTGCACATAACTATTATCTGGATGGATCCCCTAGGACAATAGTCCAGCCTTCGGACCGCACAACTCGTGCCATGGGGGAAGTAAATGGCGTGTTTGTCACATGGAGTGTCTTATATGCATATCTTTTAATTTATGTGAATATGAATAATTAATAAGATAATTTCGAAGTCTTGCTAAGAAAGGTGAGTGCCCTAATAGCAGTAACGGTATTACAGCAGAGGGAAGCTACTTGTATAGGCGAGTAATCTTCCCTATTCTCAGCTAATTGTGTGTGAAATAAGAATGATTTCATAAATGTGTTTATCTACTTAGTAAACTAGTTATTTTTTGTACACTAAATGAATGAGGCCACGCATTGACATTAACTTAGTCTTTCTCTTACTGAGTTGTGTCTCACCCCTACTTTACAAACTATCTTTTCAAGAAATCCTATGGATCGGGTCTAGCAGGCTAGAGGAGCCGGGCTAGTAGTTTAAATTTATGTAGGTGGTATGTATGGATAGAGATTTGATTTTTGTATAAATTTACGGGATGTAATTATGTGAAAATGGAGATATTTGTGTATAAAGATAGTTAGAGCTCTGGTAATGTAATTTGAGGATTTTTAATTTTATTTTCGCTGCGTATATGAGTTTCATATATGAGGAATAAGGTATCAAGTACACAGGCATCACTAAAGTAGCACCCCAGGCTCACGTGGCAAGTCGGGGTGTTACAACTCATTAGGCAAAGAAGGTCCAACTTATGAGCACAGCTCGTGAGGCCACGTAACCGCCCAACAAATGAGCACAATTGTAGTGATCTTGAAAAAAAATTTAAAAAGTAAAAATAAATGAATAATAAATAATAAATAAAAATTTAAATTTAAATTTGAAAAAAAAAATTAATTATTGTTATTATTATTATTATTATTATTAATTAAATAAATATAATAATAATAATATAATATTATAATGATATAATATATATATATATATATATATATATATAATATAACCTAAAGGATCCTAAGATCCTTCAGGAAGAAGAAAACACAGAGGTAGTAGCGCATCTCCATCGTCCCCTCTCTCCCACTCTCCTCAATTTCGTCTCCGATATTCGACCGATCGGAAATTCGAAAATACTGTTGGGCTCTGTTCGTTGCCATCGACACTTCTACTGGAGCGAATCTATCGTGGGAGTGGCGTAGACATATCTCTTGGGATAAGGTCAATTCTCAAATTCACCTAAATTTCTCTTAAACTATAAGCTCAATTAACGAACAGAAATTGTCATGAGATTTTTGGGGAGATCCTCTACAATCTAGTCGGAGCGGGTTTTTGAATTGCAGTTCCGGGGTACCAATCCAAAATCGAGGGTAAGTTTAATAATTTAGGCTTTATTAGGCTATTTAGAGTATTCAAAGCCTAGAGGGATTTTAGGGAAAGTTACTTTAGGGATTGTGATGAGTAATATAGTGAAATTTTAATTTTAGGGTTTCAAGGATTTTGAACGTCGTGGGGCGTAGGCCGGGGTGTTAGCGGGTTTTTCAGGAATCAAGTAAGGGGATTAAGTTAAGTTAGTAATTTTATGAAATTTGAATCAATTTAATTGTTATGTTTATATAAATATATTATTTATTTATTTATTTGAGAATTTAAAGGTTATTTTGAAAACCAACCGTTTGAAATGAATTTTACAAACCTAGGATATATGGTATGGTATTTTTGAATAAAATGAACAGTGGAAAGCTTGTTTTTTTATATGGATATGTTAAAATATAGAAAATTGTATGGCAAATGATTTAATTTGTATGGGTTATTGTATATCAGGATTTGGGATTTTGAAATATTGAATTATTAGTGAAATACTAAATTGTTTGAGAAATACTGGAATTGTTGTGAAATATACTAGAACTGTTTGTGAAAAATACAGGACTTACGGCCGAGGGCCGGGGTTTTGTTTAAACGACTTTGAGTCAGGTTGTATTTTGTGGTCGAGGGCCAAGTTTTGGAATAACTAGGAATATATGTGAATTAATGTTTTAAATGGTGATTTCTATTATCTAAATTGCAGATATGCTTTAGTAACCCTAGGACCAGTGTATTGTGAGCACGGTACCGTTGTTAGAGATTTGTTATGTAGCTGTGTGCGCCCACACCTGTGCTAAGAGGTGTAGGGTGGCCTTGTCCGATTTGCCTACATGAGGTGAATGCACCCGTTGGGTGAGGGCAATCGTACTAGCAGTTGGAGCTGCGTATACCCACGGAGTATGTTAGAAGAGAGTATAGATGACTATTGTCTGGGTGGATCCCCCATGACATTAGTCCAGCCTTCGGGCCGCATAACTCGTTCCATAGGAGAAGTAAATGTCGTGTTTGTCACAAGGGGTGTCTTATATGCATATCTATTAATTTATGTGAATACAAATAATTAATAAGATAATTTCGAGAGCTTGCTGAGAAAGGCGAGTGCCCTAGTAGAAGTAATGGTATTAAAGCATAGGGAAGCTACTTGTATGGGCGGGTAATCTTCCCTATCCTCGACTAATTGCGTGTGTGAGTGTAAAATAAGAATGTTTTCTTAAATGTGTTTATCTACTTAGTGAACTGGTTATTTTCTGTACACTAAATGCATGCTGCCCACACACTGACATTAACTTAGTCTTTCCCTTACTGAGTTGTGTCTCACCCCTACTTTACAAACTATTTTTTCAGGAAATCTTAGAGATCAGGTCTAGCGGGCTAGAGGATCTGGGCTAGAGGTGTAAATTTATGTAAGTAGTGTGTGGATAGATATTTTATTTTTATTTAGTTTTATGGGATGTAATTATGTGAAAATGGATATATTTGTGTATAAAGATAGTTAGAACTTTGGTAATGTAATTTGAGGATTTTGTATTTTATTTTAACTGCATATATGTGTTTTATATATGATGAACAAGGTATCAAGAATGCATACGTCACTAAAGTAGCACTCCACGCCTACGTGGAGGGTCATGGTCGTTACAGGTGGTATCAGAGCTAAGGTTTGTTAGGTTCTGCAAACTTTGAGGATTGATAATTAGCGGAGTATAGATTGAGGTAAGATAGGGATAGGAGTGGGTAGGTTAAGATGGGTTTTAGTCTAGAAGCATGGAGGCAGAAATCTATTGACGGATTTCTTTGATTTTTTGAATCAGTCCCAAGTTTCAAAAAACCATGGTAAATCCATCGATGGTTTCGTTTCTAGGTTGAGGGACTGGAACTCAGAAAATTTAGGTTGGAATATTGGGATGAGTGTGTATGTGAGTGAAGTTAATGTTAGGATGGAGATTTTTTTTTACCTTAATGGTTTGTGATAGAATTGGAATATGAATTATTAAATTAGAACCTATATATTATATCAATTCCATAATTCCATATTTGCATTAATTATGCTAAATGTGAAATTTCTAAGTTGGATTATATCTTATTTACAGGATGGATTCCAGGGGAAAAGATGTTGTGATTGGAGGAGATACCTCTAGCGAGGATCATGTTGATGCTTCAGCAGTGCTGTGAAATTTAGCACGGTAGACTAGAAAGGAAAATAGGAGGGACTCTAAAGAGTTGGATCAGCCAGTGGCTGATAGGGGTTGCACATTTCAGCAGTTCACCCAGGCAAACCCACTGGCGTTTGCAGGTGTACTGAACCCGATCGCAGCCGAAGATTGGATTCAGGAAATAAAGGAGCTACTGGGGGTGTTGGAGTTTATTAAGGAGCAAGAAGTGAAGTATGCCACTTACAAACTAGTGGGGGAGGCAAATAGATGGTGGCTATCAGCGAAAATAGTGGAGGAGCAGTGCCCAGGGCTGGTGGCTATCACTTGGAGCCGGTTCAAGGAGGTTTTCTTCGACAAGTATTTCCCCGTTGCTACCCAAACTGCTAAGGTAGAAGAATTCCTGCAGTTGACTTAGGGGCCAATGATTGTGCAGCAGTATGCAGCCAAGTTTGTGGAGTTATCCCGTCTTGCTCCACACATGATTCCGAACGAGCCATTAAAAGCCAGGATGTTTGAGAAAGGACTGAGACATGGAATACGCACACAAGTGGTGGCGTTGTTGACTTAGAGCTTTTCTGAGCTGGTGGATTGGGCTATGGGGTTGAGGCCAACATTCAGGAGGGGGAGAGCGTGGTGAACCAGAAGAAGAGGCCTTTGCCTTAAGGGTTTCAGACCAGTTCTAGCCAGGTCTCATGGAAGCAGCTTGGTAGTTTCTCAGGCCAGCGACAGGAGATGGGGTACCGAGGCCATCAGGGGAGTCCCCAGCATCCTATTTGTTCTAGTTGCCATCAAAGGCATTGGGGTGAGTGTAGGGGAGGATCAGTTGTCTGCTACCGATGTGGAGAGGCGGGACATCGAATGCGAGATTGTCGCACAGTGTTGAACTACGTGCCTCCACAGTCACAGTATCGAGGAGGTAACCAGACACCCCGAGGTGGTCACCAGCGGGGTACGACTTAGGAGCGAGTATACTCCCTTACGCCGGGTGATGCAGATAACGTCGACAATGTGGTGGCATGTATTATTTCCATATTATTAGATAGTGTCGTTGTATTATTTGATTTAGGTACAACCCACTCGTTTGTATCTCGGGGATTTGTTAAATTATGTGGGTTAAAGGTTCAACTGTTAGAGACAAAGTTAGTAGTGGGCACAACGACAGGGTCAGTGTTAGTATGTAGCAAGGTGATCAGGGATTATCCAGTAGAGATTCAGGGGAGAGTGCTGCCTACTAGTTTTATAGTCCTTGATATGCATGGTTTTGAAATTATTCTGGGCATGGACTGGCTAGCATCCAGTTATGTGAGCATTGACTATCACAGGAAGGAGGTGGTATTTAGACCTTCTAGGGAGTAGGAGTTTGTATTTGTTGGGTCGTGTGTGCGTTCGGCACCATGGATCCTTTCGGCTATCCAGGGAAATAGGTTACTTTTGTGGGGATGCCAAGGTTACCTTACAGTGGTGAAGGAAGCGCCGAAGGAGGAACTCAAGTTGGAAAATATCCCAGTGATAAGGGATTTCTCTAATGTTTTTCTAGAGGATTTACTGGGGTTGCTTCTTGATTGTGAGGTGGAATTTTCAATTGATCTGATCCCAGGGACAACACCAATCTCCAAAGCCCCATACAGAATGGCTCTAGCTGAATTAAAGGAGTTAAAGGAGCAACTACAGAAGCTTCTAGACAGGGGGTTTATCAAACCGAGTGTATCACTCTGGGGTGCACCGGTGTTGTTTGTGAAGAAGAAGGACGTGTCGATGAGGATGTGCATCGACTACCGAGAGATTAATAAGGTAACAGTGAAGAACAAGTATCCATTACCCCAACTTGATGACCTATTTGATCAGCTTCAGGGTACGCAGATTTTCTCTAAAATCAATCTGCGATCTGGATATCATCAAGTGAAGGTTAGATCAGATGATGTAGCGAAAACTACTTTTCGAACTCGGTACGGCCATTACGAGTTCTTGGTTATGCCATTCGAGTTGACAAATGCTCCAGCGGTATTTTTCTATATGATGAACAGGGTATTCCACGAGTACTTAGACTAGTTTGTTATTATGTTCATAGATGATATTTTGGTCTATTCGAGGAACCTTGAGGGGCATAAAGCTCATCTGAGACTAGTACTTCAGGTGCTTGGGGAAAAGAAGTTATTTGTTAAAGTTAAGAAATATGAATTTTGGCTATAGCAGGTTGCATTTCTGGGTCATGTGGTATCCAAGGAAGGGATTTCAGTGGATCCGGGCAAAGTAGAGGTTGTAGTTGATTGGGTAAGGCCGAAGAACGTGTAGGAAGTAAGAAGTTTTCTAGTTCTTATCGGATACTACTGTCGATTTGTTGAGGGGTTCTCCAGATTATCAGGGTCTTTGACATGACTCACGAGGAAGAATGTGAAGTTTGACTGGACTAATGAATGTGAGTAGAGCTTCAAGGAATTGAAGCAGCGTCTAGTCACTACCCCAATGTTGACCCTTCCATTAGGTGAGGGTGTATTTGTAATTCATAGTGACACATCGCAGAAGGGACTTGGTTGTGTTCTTATGTAGAGGGGAAAGTCATTGCGTATGCGTCTCGCCAGTTGAAAGAATACGAAAAGAACTATCCTACGCACGACTTGGAGCTAGCAGTAGTTGTGTTTGCGTTGAAGATATGACGACACTGCCTTTATGGTGTAAGATGTGAGATCTTTACTGACCATAAGAGTCTCAAGTACTTTTTCACCCAGAAGGAGTTGAATATGAGGCAACACATATAGCTCGAGTTGATTAAGGATTACGACTGCACCATTAGCTATCACTCAGGAAAGGCTAACGTGATAGCTGATGCATTGAGCCCAGAATCTAGGGGTACGTCAGCCTCAGCAGTTTTGGCTTTGCACCAGATCATGATGGACTTGGAGAGGTTTGGTGTAGAATTGGTAGAAGGGAATCATCAGACGTTCATTTCTAGTCTGGTGGTTCAACCGACTTTACGGGAGAGAATAAGAATAACTCAATTGAAAGATGTAGAGTTGATGGAGATTGTAGAAAAGATACAGGATGAGCAACACACTGACTTTAATGTTGCTGAAGATGGAGTTATCAGATTTCACACTCAATTGTGTGTGCTAGATGACACAGAGATAAAAAGGACGATTTTGGGGGAAGCTCGCCGTTCTCTCTATACTGTTCACCCAGGTAGCACGAAGATGTATAAAGACTTGCGTGAAACATTCTGGTGGAGTAACATGAAAAGAGAAATTGCTAAATTTGTGGGTCAGTGCTTGACATCTCAGCAAGTGAAGGTAAAACACCAGAGGCCAGCGGGACCACTTCAACCATTGGACATCCCTACGTAGAAGTGGGAGCATATCTCGATGGACTTTGTATCGGGATTACCTTCTACGTTGCATGGACGAAATGTCATATGGGTAGTTGTTGATAGATTGATGAAGACTGCCCATTTCATTCTGGTTAGAACCAATTATTCCATGGATAAGTTGGCAGAACTCTATGTTCGGAAGATAGTCAAAATACATGGCTTGCTCGTGTCCATCGTTTCAGATCGGGATCCGCGGTTCACTTCCCATTTCTAGAAGAGTTTGCAGGGAGCGTTGGGTTCTCAACTCACTTTCAATACTGCATTTCACCCTCAAACGGATGGACAGTCCGAACGAACCATTCAGATTCTCAAGGATATGCTACGGGCATGTGTGTTAGATTTTGGGGGCAGTTGGATTCGATATCTGCCGTTGGTTGAGTTTGTATACAATAACAGTCACTAGGCCAGCATTGGAATGACACCATATAAGGCTTTGTATGGTCGCCGGTGCCGATCTTTGTTGTACTGTGATGAAGTAGGCGAGCGACAGATTTTGGGACCAAAACTTGTTTAGCAGGCTTATGCAAAGGTTGAACTTATCAGGGAAAGGATCAAGGCAGCCTAGAGTTGGCAGAAGAGTTATGCGGATACTCGTCGACGGGAGCTAGAATTCGAAGTAGGTGATATGATATTCTTGAGGATTGCTATGATGAAGGAGGTGATGAGGTACGGAAAGAAGGGAAAGCTGAGCCCTAGATACATTGGGTCGTTCGAGATTCTGGAGAGGATTGGTTCAGTGATGTACAAGATAGCACTACCCCCAGTGCTGTCCAGGATACACAACGTGTTCTACATGTCCATGTTGAGGAGGTTCGTTCCAGACCCCTCACATGTGATCAGTTATGAGTCGTTAGAGATCGGGGATACTCTAGCATACGAAGAGGTACCAGTTTAGATTCTGAATTAGAAAATACAGGAACTGCGTACCAAGGATATACCGCTAGTAAAGGTTTTGTGGTAGAATCATGCAATTGAGTAAGCTTCCTAGGAGTTAGAAACGGAAATACGCCAGAAGTACCCGCAGCTGTTCAGTAAGGGTTAGTGCCAGACGGGTAAGGGTATGATTGTATATAGAGGGATTAGAGTAGGTTGTGTGGTTAGTTGTGTATAGTTTTAATTATGGATAGTCTTTGGGAAAATTTATTATTGTAATTTCCCAAAGGCAGTATTGTAACCATGATATTCCTCCGCCATAAGTGAGGGTAGTTAATAAACGTGCGACGAGGCCGTTATGTGGGTGGCTACCGACTCTTCTGTAGACAGGGGTAGTGAGTTAAGAATGTGATTGGTAATAGTTAATAAATTTTGAGGATGAAATTTTTGTAAGGAGAGGAGAATGTGTTGATCCTAAAAAAAATAAAAATTACAAAATTTTAAAAAAATAAAAATAAAAATAAAAATTTTAAAAAATTAGTTAATTAAATAATACAATATAATAATAATATAATATTATAATTATATAATATATATATATATATATATATTATAACTTGAAGGATTCTGAGATCCTTTAGGAAGAAGAAAACATAGAGGCAACAGTGCGTCTTTTCCGTCCTCTCTCTCCCACTCTCCTCAATCTCGTCTCCGATATTCAGTCGATCGGAAATCCGAAAATACCGTTGGGTTCTGTTCGCCGCCACCGACACTTCTATTGGAGTGGATCTGTCATGGGAGCGGCGTAGGCATATCTCTTGGGGTAAGACAAATTCTCAAACTTACCTCAATTTTCTATTAAACTATAAGCCCAATTAACGAACGAAAATTGCCTGGAGATTCGTAGAGAGATTCTCTGTAATCTAGTCGGAGCAGGTTTTCGAATTGGAGTTTCGGGGTACCAATCCTAAATCGGGGGTAAGTTTAATAATTTAAGATTTATTAGGCTATTTAGGGTATTGAGAGCCTAGAGGGATTTTAAGGAAAGTTATTTAAGGATTGTGATAAGTAATGTAGTAAAATTTGAATTTTAGGGTTTCAGGAATTTTGAACGCCATAGAGCGTAGGCTGGGGTGTTAGCGGGTTTTTCAAGAATCAGGTAAGTGGATGAAGTTATGTCAGTAATTTTATAAAATTTGAATCAATTTAATTGTTATGTTTATATAAATATATTTATTTATTTGGAAATTTAAAAGTTATTTTAAAACCAACCGTTCGAAATGGATTTTACAAATTTAGGATATATGGTATGGTATTTTTGAATAAAATGAACAGTGGAAAGCTTATTTGTTTATATGGATATGTTAAAATGTGAAAAATTGTGTGGCAGATCATTTAATTTGTATATAATATTATATATTTGGATTTGGGATTTTGAAATACTGAATTGTTTGTGAAATATTGGAATTGTTGTGAAAAATACTGGAACTACTTGTGAAAAATGCAGGACTTTGATTTGACGATTGAGGACCGGGGTTTTGTTTAAACGGTTTTGAACCAAGTTGTATTTTGTGGCCAGGGGCCAACTTTAGGATTAATAGGGAATATATGGGAATTAATGTTTTAAATGGTGATTTCTATTATCTAAATCACATGATATGCTTTAGGAACCCTAGAGACCAGTGTAATGTTCGGTTCATGTTTGTTTTAAGAAAGAATTTTTCCATTCTTTAAAAAAAGTTTGCGGATCACTCGGTGATGGGTCTTCATGCGATGTTAAAGGGATTGGATCTGTGAAGCAAAAGATGCTTGTTGGAGTGGTCCGTATTTTGGATGACGTAAACTTCGTTTCAAGGATGTGAAGAAATTTGATCTCCCTTAGTTGGTTGGATTCTAAAGGTTTCCAAATCTCTGTTGTAGGTGGAGTTATGGAGGTGACCCAATGTGACTCAATGATATTTACTAGGAAGGGGTCTTGTGGGCTGTATCAGTTTATGGGAACCACTGTGGTTGGTGGTTTGACCTCGGATGATGATAGCTGCACGTTGTCAGAAACGAACAAATGAGTTCGGTTTGCCGATGAAAACGACGGTACTTTTTGCATGGTTTAGTTGTTTGAACCAAGTTATGATGATTTGCCTTGATCAAGTTTGTCTTAAGGTGGAGCTATAGACTTGGGAGTTGATACTCACCAAGGTGGAGATTGTTAGGGTGTGGCCCGTATTGGTGTCGACAGCCGCAATCGTTGACGCTGGAGACAGACGACCACTAAACTCTACCTACCATGTTGAATTGCAGCCACTTTGTTTGACTTCTTCCCCCTCCCATTTGTGTAAATATATATAATGCATGTGTGTGTAATTGTCTGTGGCAAGGTGGTGAGTTGCATGGCTGTGTGTGTGCAGTAGAGAGCTGCGTGTGTGTGCAACAGAGAGCTGTGTGTGAGAGCATAGAGTTGTGTGCATTGTAAGAGGCGTGGCTGTGTTGTGTGAGGCAGTGAATCCTTGTAGAGAGAGAGAGAGAGAGTGGAGTTGAGGGCAGTAACCTCCTCCTTCTCCTTGTAATTCTCCCAGTTATAGGGGATTGCGTGTGCTCCCGTGGATGTAGGTCACTATGGACCAAACCGTGTAAATCTAGTCTTGTATTTTTGGTTGTGTAATTTTACTTGTGCGATTGTTACTTATAGATCACTTCCCAACACCACCAACCTCCATCTACGGTCACTCCTCTCTCTCGCCACTGCAACGCTGCGCAATCCCCTACCATTTTGTGCACCCCTCAATACCGTGATTGAATTAAACCGATCAAGGAAGGAACGAAAAAATAATCTGTCGAAAGCAGAGCTCGGAGACTCCTCTCTGCGATTCGCCATGTTCGCCAATCGGCTCCCTCAGAAGTTCGAACAAGCACAACCTTCTCAGAGAAGTCTGACGTCAACAGACTTGGATCCTCGTCTTGTTCTTTACTATGGAATCCCGCGTACTACATCAATACTCACTTTTGACCCTATTCGGCATCTCTCGGCAGTCAGAACACTGGATGGTAGGATAAAAGTGATTGGCGGTGATAATACTGAAGGCCTTCTAATATCTCCTAATCGGTCACCTTTCAAAAACTTAGAGTTCCTTCATAACCAAGGTCTTCTGGCTAGTGTCTCAAATGAAAATGATGTTCAGGTTTGGGATTTGGAACACAGGTGTCTAGCTTCTCCTGTGCTGTGGGAGTCCAGCATAATAGCATTTCCTGTTATTTATGGCATTAATTACATGTATATTGGAGATGAGCACGGATTATTGTCTGCGTTGAATAGCTGTCTCGCCGCTGCAGCAGTGGAGTCTCGGTGCCTGCGCAATCAATATGATGAAGCCAATCGAACAAAAATTTCTTATTCGATCAGTGCAAAATTTTACCCGGTCGTTTTTGACCCTTTCATCTTAATTTTCACCATACAGATTATTATTTTGAGTTTTACAACTTTGTTTTAATTTCTTGAATAGCCGTCTTACCACCGCAGCAGTGGAGTCGTCGGCGCCTGCGCAATCATTTTGATGAAGCCAAGCGAAAGACAATTTCTTATTCGATCAGTACGAAATTTTACCAGGTCATTTCTGACCCTTTCGCCTTAATTGTCAACGTTCAGATTATTATTTTGAGCTTTACAACTTTATTTTAGTTTCTTGCACAACCGCCTCACTACTGCAGCAGTGGAGTCATCAATGCCTGCGCAATCAATTTAGTGAAGCCAATTGAACGGTGATTTCTTATCCGATCAGTATAAAATTTTACCAAGTCGTTTCTAACCCCTTCATCTTAATTGTCACCATTCAGATTATGATTTCAAGCTTTACAACTACGTTTTAATATCTTGGATAGCCATCTCATTGCTGCAGTAGTGGAGTCATCGGCGTCTGCGCATTCAACTTGATGAAGCGAATCGAGCGGCGATTTCTTATCCGATCGGTCTGAAACCTTACCTGGTTGTTTCCGACTCTCCCTTATTAATATTGGCCGGTTGGATTAATTTTTTTGAGCTTTGTAATTTTATCTTCATTTCTCAGACAGCTTGTTCACACCCATGCACACACACCTAAACACACACTAAAACACAAGCATACACATACCCATACATGCAATATACACTATAACACCCATGCACATGCACACACACTCATGCACACACAACCACATGACCATATGTGTACAAAACTCTAAGCACGCATGCAACACACCCATGCATGACATTTACACACATTCCATGCACACACTAAAACACACGCTAACACATGTGCCCCGTGGGCACCGCATGTTGACTTGGTCTTGACCAGACCCTAAACAGGTTGATCTTTCTGGTTTTCTCCCCGAACCGGTCGGGTCCTTTGAACTGTGACTAAGCTGGTTCAATTTGTGTCATTTCTACTTGAATTGTTCCAAAATAAACCAAAACCCACAAAAATATAAAAGTAAGAAAAGTCACAAAAATATTTTCAAACTTTGATTTTCATGGCTTTCATCTTAATTTTATTTGTACTATTTTGAAGTTCGGGAAAAATATTAAAAAATCACCAAAAACACAAAAAAAATTTTCGTACATAGAACAAATCATAAAAATATTTTTCAAGCCCAGAAATTCGTTTCCATCCCGAGCAACTTCCAAAAACCTCCCGAGATATTACTTTTCACTTAGAAAATTTTATAAAAATTTCAAAACCGCAGGAGTATATTTTCATAAACTATTTTCTTGATTTTCCGTCCCGATGATTTCAAAGGGAGGCATGAGCTCTTCGGAGCACGATATGGCCCAGTTTTGAGGGAATACCTATATAGTACCTTCATTTTTTTGCTTCTTGGAAAGGAGTAATCTTAAAGGCTTATTGCATTTAATATGTGGGATAATCTACAATTAATTTAGTACCATTCGTAAGAACGGACATGTAGGGGGTTGTTAATACCTTCCACTCGAGTAACCGTACTTCCGAGCCTGATTTTGATAATGCAGACCGATTCTACCCTTAATTGGGTAGTAATCAAGTGTTTTAACCACACTTCAAAGGTTAGTGACGATTCCATCACACTTTTTTTTTTTTTTTTTCACGAAAATACTTTTTTAAAATTCACACTATTTTTTCGCAGTTCGCAGCCGCACCCGCGCACAGTGTTTTGGGCGGGTCAGGGACGTCGCGACACTACCATAAATCGTGTATAGTAGTCAGTAATAGATTCATTAGATTTCATTCTTAAAGATTCGAAATCACCTTGTAATGTTTGAAGACAAATCATCCTCACTTTGTCTGAACTTTTGTGTGTTCGATGGAGAGAGTTCCAAACTTCTTCGGATGCCTTGGCGGAGGCAATGATTTTGAACGTGGCCTCATCAAGGCCTTGGTAGATTATGGGCTTCGCCTTACAATCCTTCTTTTGATCAGCTCGCAAGGTCGTTCTTTGAGCATTAGACATAGATGCTTCTACTTCTTTTGATGGGCTTTCTTTGTACCTATCTTCAACGATGTCCATGACATCTTGAGCACCTAATAGAGCTCTCATTTGAATAGACCAGTTGTCATAGTTCTCCCGTGTCAGCTTTGGAATCACCGCTTGTGTAGTACCGTTCGCCATTGGGTCTAATATATTAAAACAGAGTGATGGGGATCGATTTTTGAAACTTTGATGCCACTAATGTGTTCGGAAGATCGAAAAACTTTAGGAACTGGTTTTGGGTTGCAAATAACCGGTTTAAAAATCACTAAACTGGCTAAAAAAAATTCTAAACCAGTTTGACTAGGCCGGTTTGACTATATGGAGATTATCAGCGTTAGTGATTACTGTTACATCACGTGGTAGCTTCTGGGTATGCCTTGTGTCGATGACTAGACGTGGGTTGGTCAAATGGGTCGAGTAGTGTTCACGGGTTTGGATCTAGGTTGCTGGTTTCTAGGCCAGGTTGCAAATCGGGTTTCTGGGTCGGATCACGTCAATCGAGCGAAGATGACGCGTGAAGGCATGTAATGCGCGTGATGTCATCGGTCAGTACTCCTGCTGGTGCGTTCAGTGTGTGCTGATGACGTAGATTCGTTTAGTGGAGTGTGTGAGCGCGTGTGTATTCGTCTGGACTCTGTTTGAGACGTGGTTTTCACCTCTGGACTCGTCGCGATGCAAAATTTACAATCGTATGCTCAAAAGTTAATTTTGAGCAACTGCAAATCTAAGAGAAAATTTGAATTTCTCTCTGTTTCACCTCTGTTTGGCGAATTTTAGCCAACCTGAGCGCTCTGATACCACTGACTGGTGGAGGGAACACATTCAATCACTGGTTGTGATTGAAACTCAGTGAGAAATTGCACAATTACACATAATTGATTTCAATAAATAATTTGAAACAAAATAAAAAGGAATTCTCTTCTTACTGGTTAATGTCCCTCTCTACACCATATATACATTACACACACACACACATCTATTTATAGCAATTGCTAGAACAGTAGGTGGGAATTAACTTCAACAGAGGTGGGCTGATAGGTGGAGTAGATTGCCTGCAGCTTAATAATTTCAATATAAATGACTGTATTGGTGGAGCTGCTACCGTCCCCCCATCAAGTTTAATCTTCAACATATATAGCATTACTGCACTCGCCCTTGCCCCACTCTTGTGTTACACCCTCCTCTACCATCACAATTGATTACATTGGTGATTTGCCCAACGTTATTATATTAGTTAATTTGTGTTTCGAAAATGCAGATGAAAGTCTAGTAATAATATTTTGGTCATTTTTATGAGTCCTACTTAATTTGCATGTTCAAAATAAATATAATTCGATTTTTGTAATATGTTTGCCCTTCACTCTATTTTTTATTTTATTTTTTTCATATTCCCAATTTGTTAAAATACTCTTGCTTGGTTATCCATCTTTGAGATGATTGGAAAAATCATCTTGCCCATGGGCAATTGTATTCTTATATCTAATCTTTGATTTTCTTATATTTACAACTCATTTAGTTGTGAAAATTATTTTCTATTTATTTTTTCAAATAATTGCAAAAAATAACTTGTTAATTAATTTTTTATTTATATTTTTAAATAATCACAAAAATGCAATATTATTTTCTATTTTTTAAAATTTATATAAGAAAGTTAGAAGACATCTTTCATGGTTTTTTGTATTTTTTATTTCATACCTTATGTTTGAGTCTTTGAGAGTATGGAATTCATATCTTCGTCATAAAATTTGAGTGAATTTAGACCAAATATATAAATATATATTTAATTTCTTTCAATCCACACAAATCCAAATCAAAACTTCAAAATGCATGTTTTTAAACACTATCTTATATAATTTTTGAAAAATTAAAAACAATTTATATTTTTTTGTAATTGTTTTGAAATATAAAAATAAAAAAGAAAATTGTTTCGTACAATTAAACAAACTTTTGTTTTCTACTTTGTTAGTACGAATTTTGAAAAAATAAAATATAAGTTATATTTTTTAATAATTCTTTTCAAAACTAAAAATAAAAAACAAAAAATATTTCCATAACTAAATGGGCCGATATATATATATATATATATATATATATATATATATATTCTTTCTTTTTTTAATGTAAAAAAAAGTGTGACTACTTTTTGAGTTTCTTTTCATATTTGTCATGTTTTTCCTTTTTCTTAATTTTCTTGTTTGGAGGTGTCATACTAACTCCTTCATCGATACTCGAGGATAGCATTTTATATTAACAATTAAAAATTAGGTTATGCTCGAAATGTCATAGTTTTATTTTATAAAAAAGACTATATCCGTAATATTGGAAGATACCTTAAAATGATGTGTTAAAATTTGAAAACCTCTATTTTCTAAAAGTATTTTTGTATATGTTTCTTATAAGATAGTGTAGTAGATGTTAAAAGATTAAGAGATATGATCATTAAAATCAGGATAATTTTAAGTCTAAAAATAGTGAACATCATTAGTGCATATGCTCCCCAAATAGGTTTAGCAGAAAATTTGAAATGACAATTTTGGAAAGATATGGAAAGTACTTTACAAGGCATACCAATGCCCGAAAAGACATTCACATGAGTTTATTTAAACGATCACATTAGCAAGGATAATATACAATATTAGAGGATACATGGAGGTTACGGATATGGAGATAAAAAATGAGGCCGGTAATACAATCTTAAATTTTGTCATGTCTTACAATTTGGTTAAATTGAATACTTACTTTGTAAAAAATAGAAAAACACTTAATAACTTTCAAGAGTGGGTATAATAAAAGTCAAATAGATTTCTTCTTAATTAAGAACGATGATCATTTATCTTATAAGGATTGTAAAGTTATTACAAGTGAAAGTTCGATTACACAACATAGAGTCTTAATATCATATTTGCAAATAAAAAAATGGAAGAGAAGGAGTAACATAAATCACACAAGAGGAATAAATGGTGAAACTTGAAGGGAGATAATATAGTAATGTTTAGAGATAAAATGAACAAGAGTGTGATTGGACGATAAGGAATAAGGTTGATGCTAATACTATTTGGAATTAAATGGCAAATTCTATTGCTAGGATAGCAAAAAAGGTTTTAGGTAAGTCCAAAGGAAGATATTTGGGTAGTAAAAAAAGTTGATGGTGGGATGAAAAAAATCCAAAAAAACCGTTACAATAAAAAGGAATGGGTATAAAGTATGACAAAATTATAGAAATATAAAAATCTTGAAAACTATAAAGAAGCAAGAAAAAATGTAAAAAATACTATTAATGAAGCTAAACATAGAACTTATGACATTTTATATACTAAACTAGATACAAAAGAAGGAGAAAAAGACATTTATAGACTTGCTAAAATTAGAGAAAGAAAATGTAAAGATTTAGGTGATGTAAAATATGTATAAATTAATGACAAGAATGATAATGTCTTAATTAGAGATGAAGACACAAAAGAGCGGTGGTAAATATGCTTTGATAAATTGTTTAATGAAAAACAAATTGAAAGATTAAACTTGACAAATGACACATGAAGAGAAGATAAAAAATAGGAGATGTTCTTGAAGTTAAGATGACATTAACAAAGATGAAAAGTGGGAAATCTACAGGACTAGATAAAATACCTATTGAAATTTGGAAATGTTTAGGGGATAAAGAAATTATTTGGTTAACTAATCTATTTAATAATATTATAAAAACTAAGAAAATGTCAAAAGAATAGAGGAGAATTATGTTGGTAACTTTGTGTAAAAACAAAAGTGATATTCAACATTATAATTGTAATGTCCTCAAATAAAATATAACATAATAAATAAAATGGTCAACCTGAACCAGTGGGTAACGGGTACACCTATCAATCACACTGGAAACCTAAGCAGCAGCAAGCATAAAATTTAATAAACATCCATCCATAAGCATAATACTAGAGTTATCTACATTCCCAAAATATTGTATCTATTTACATTCTTCCAAAATATTTCAAAATACATCTAGGATCCCATAATCAAAAACAATTCTGATCCTAGTATAAAATCTCACCCTCCTAGCGGGGTAATATCACTGACTCCACGGCGGCTACGACCTGCTGGTCACTTAGGGTTTCCTGAAAAATGCATTTAGTTTGGGGGTGAGACACTTTTTAGTAAGGGAAAATAAACTAAATACAGCTGTGTGGCAACATGAACATTTAATACAGTTATACATATACAGTACATTTCATATATCAGTAAACTTTCATCAAAACATACTAAATCCTCATGTACTTTCATATTTATTAATAAATCATAATGTACATAAAACATCTGTTATAACTGATAATACTGAAAACATACCCAAGATGAAAAGTTAGCTAATGTCATGTATTACCCCCCATGACGGGTTGTGCAGCCCGAAGGCGGGACCCGACAATGGCTGGCCAACCACTACCGAGTAAACTAGTGAATCACTAAGCTCTAACTCACCGTAACTGATAATATGAGAAGGGTCTAGGATGTATTTCCTCAACACAGATAAGTGAAATACATCGTGTATCCTGGATAGTGTAGGTGGCAAGGCTAGCCTATAAGCCACCGGCTCCACTTCCTCTAAAATCTCAAATGGAACGAAAAACCTAGGGCTAAGTTTATCCTTCTTACCAAACCTCATAGCTCCTTTTAACGGAGCTATCTTCAAAAATACGTGACCACCCACATCAAACTCCAAATTGCTGCGGCGATGGTCGACATAACTCTTTTGTCGGCTCTGAGCTGCACTGATTCTTTCCCTGATGAGCTAAACCTTATCGTACGCTTGCTGTACCAACTTTGGACCCACAACTCGCTGCTCACCTATCTCATCCCAATACAAAGGAGATTGACATATCCTACCGTATAGTGCCTCAAACAGTGCCATGTCAATACTGGACTGGTAACTATTATTGTACGTGAACTCTACCAGTGGCATGAACTGAGTTCAGCTACCTACAAAGTCTAACACACATGCACGGAGCATATCTTCTAGTATTTGTATCGTCCTCTCAGTCTATCCATCTAACTGAGGATGGAATGCCGCGCTAAACGATAACTGAGACCCCAGAGCCTCCTGCAAACTCTTCCAAAATTGTGACGTGAATCGTGGGTCTCGATCTAACATAATAGATACATGCACCCCATGAGAACGAACTATCTCCTGAATGTAAATCTCCGCTAAATGGTTGAGGGAATAGCTAATCTTGATAGGGAGAAATTGGGCAGACTTAGTCAACCGGTCTACTATCACCCAAATTGCATTCTGACCATGCGATGTTGACGGCAGCCCTGAAATAAAGTCCATTGATATATGATCCCACTTCCACTCTGGGATAAATAGTGGCTGCAACTGGCCTGCTGGCCTCTGGTGCTCAAATTTTACCTGCTGGCACGTCAAGCACTAGGCTACATGCTCGACAATCTCTCTCTTTATACCACTCCACCAATAAAACTTTCGCAAATCTCTGTAAATCTTCGTACTACTGGGATGAACCGTATACAAGAATCTGTGAGCCTCATTAAGAATAGTCTTCCTGATGTCAGCCTCAATAGGAACACATAGTCCGGAACGGAACCACAAAACTCCGTCATCCAAAATGCATAATTTCTCTCCTTGACCACTCTGCACTTTGTTTATCACCTCTACTAACTCTGGATCTTCCTTCTGAGCAGCTTTAATTCCTTCCTACAGAGTAGGCTGTACCACTAAGCTGGCGATACATACTGGAGTACTACCTTCCATTAATTCAATGCTGAGTCTCTCTAGATCCATCATGATCGGACGCTGGATCTCCATAGCTGCCAACACTGATACTCCAGACTTCCTGCTCAGTACATTAGCTACCACCTTTGCTTTCCCTGGGTGGTAACTGATCTTACAGTCAAAATCCTTAATCAACTCTAAACACCTTCTCTGTCTCATATTCAACTCCTTTTGGGTGAAGAAATATTTTAAACTCTTATGGTCGGAGAAAATCTCACACTACTCGTCGTACAGGTAATGCCTCCAAATTTTCAACGCGTGTACTACTGCAGCCAACTCAAGATCGTGGGTAGGGTAATTCTTTTCATATTCTTTTAACTGTCTAGATGCATACGCCACTACCCTTCCATGCTACATCAACACACAACCAAGTCCCTTCAAGGACGCATCACTACAAATAGTATAACCCTCACCCCCAGACGGGATGATCAATATCGGCGCTATGACTAACCTCTGCTTTAGCTCCTGAAAGCTCTGCTCACAACTGTTGTCCCATTCAAATCTAGCATTCTTCTTTGTCAGTCGCGTCAAAGGTCCTGACAAAGCTGAGAACCCCTCGACAAAAGGACAATAATAACCAGCTAATCCCAATAAACTCCTAATCTCCTGGACGTTCCTCAGTCTAGCCTAATTCACTACCACCTCAATCTTATTAGGATCTACAAAAATTCTGTCTCTTGAGATAACATGCCCCAAAAACACAACTTTCTCGAGCCAGAAGTCACATTTTTTGAACTTGGCATACAACTTCTTCTCCCTGAGCATCTGCAAAACCTGCCTTAAATGTACCTCGTGCTCTTCATAGCTCCTCGAATAGACCAGTACATCATCAATAAAGACAACCAAAAACAGATCTAAATATGAATGGAAGATTTGATTCATTAAGTCCATAAATATCGCAGGAGCATTCGTCAGACCAAATGGCATAGCCAAAAACTCATAATGCCCATATTCGGTCCTAAAAGCCGTCTTCAATACATCTTTCGCTCTCACGTTTACCTTATGGTACCCTGACCTGAGATCGATCTTCGAATACACTCGTGTACCCTAGAGCTGGTCAAAAAAATCATTGATACGGGGTAGAGGATACTTGTTCTTGATAGTTACCTTATTAATCTCTTCGTAATCTATGCACATCCTCATGGACCCGTCTTTCTTCTTTACAAATAGCATTGGAGCTCCCCACGGCGATACACTAGGTCGTATGAAGCCCTTATCAAGTAAATCCTGCAACTGATCTTTCAATTCTACCAACTCTGCTGGCGCCATTCGGTACGGTGCTTTAGAAATCGGTACTGTACCTGGAAGTAGATCAATGGGAAAATCTACTTCACGATCAGGCGGCAAACCTGGTAATTCATCTGGGAACACATCTGTAAATTCTTTCACCACAGGCGTTGTAATAAGCTTTAATTCATTTTCTGACATTTCCTTTACAAAAGCCACGAATCCTATATAGCCATCCTGGAGCAGTCACTTTGCCTGAACAGCTGAGACCATCTGAGGTAAAGATTGCACTTATGACCCTGTAAATCTGAATTCTGGTTTCCTTGGGGGTCTGAATATCACTTCTCTAGCACGACAGTCTATAATAGCAGAATTAGCTGCTAGCCAATCCATGCCAAAGATAATGTCAAACCCGTACATATCCAGTACCATCAAATCAGCAGATAAAATTCTCCCCTGAACATCAATTGGACAACCACGGAGCATCCTACTACATCTCACTACTGACTTGGTCTGTGTTGTCACTAACAATTCAACATTTAATGATTGCGTTTCCGCCCCACATAATTTAACACACCCGAAGGACACAAGCGAGTGTGTGGCACGTATTCAATAACTTTAAATGAAAACACATTAACAGTACCTGTCACCACATTGCCTGCCGCTTCAGCGTCGCCCGGCGTCAAAGCAAAAACTCTGGCTGGGGCCATATTTCTCTGCTGGCCTCCTCGTGGGGCCTGGTAACCTCCTCGTGCAGGTCTAGGAGTAGGAGCAGTACCAATTTACATCGGACACTCCCTCATCATATGTCCTGGCTCCCCACACCTGTAGCATACACCTCGCCCGGCATGACACTCCCCCAGGTGTCTCTTCTTGCAAGATGGGCAAGCTGGAGATGGATGCACACCCTGGAAACCGCGATTCCTGGTCTCCTGCCTCTGGTCTCTATAATAGCCACCTCTCTTACATATAGCATGACCAACTCCCTGCTGGGAACCAGAAGGTGTGGACCTCTTCTTCTGCCTTTGCTCCTCAGCCTCCAATCGCTCACCAATTTCTACTATAGTGGCTCTATCCACTAGCTCAGCAAAATCCTGCAACTTCAATATCGATACCTGCTTGTAAATTTCCCTTCTCAAGCCTCTCTTAAACTACCGTACCTTCTTCACCTCATCTGGAATAATGTACGGGGCGAAGCGAGATAGCTCGATAAACCTCGCTGCATACTGTTGTACTGACAGCTGTCCCTGCTTTGGATTCAGGAACTCCGCAATCTTAGCCTCCCTGGAAGAGGCTGGAAAATACCTATCGAAAAATATTTCTTTAAACCACGCCCACGTCATCTCCACAGGTATAGTCCTCTACTGCTCTAAAAGTCTCACTGCTGACCACCATCTCTCGGCCTCTCCGGTCAGTTTATAAGTGACAAACAACACCTTTTGCTCCTTTGAACACTGTAGCACTGTAAATATTTTCTCTATCTCTTGCATCCAATTTTTAGCAACTGCAGGATTTGTCCCTCCTGAGAAGGCTGGAGGACTCATCTTAATAAACTTCTCAATCGAGCTACTGTGGCCTACATACGGACCACCCTGTTCCTTCGAACTCCTAACAATTTTTGCTATAACCTGCTGTGCCATGCTGCGTAAGATATCATTTGAATCACTGCCCGCAATACCTGAGGGTCCAGCACCCTCGCTCCCATTGGCATGGGCACTATTGCCACCAAGGTCCATCCTGAAAAACATGTAACTTAACTCAAAACCCCTTCATTATACATATCACTCAACTCATATAGTATATTCTCCTAATTAATTTATCTCTTCTGATCTTAATTCAAGGTTCAATCTAGCAATCTAGATACCCAACTTGACGATAGTTTACAATGACTTTCTTGAAATCGTCACCCTAGGAGAATCACACAAACCACCGCGGAAGTCCTGCATCTAAACTACAAAACTTGACCTCAAATCTTTTTATCCTATACTCTGGTATTATTACTGCTACACTCTAGAGTCTACAGAACCTAGTATCCTAGGCTTTGATACCAAATGTAACGTCCTCAAATAAAATATAACATAATAAATAAAATGGTCAACCCGAACCCATGGGTAACGGGGACACCTGTCAATCACAGCGGAAACCTAAGCAGCAGCAAGTATAAAATTTAATGAACATCCATCTATAGGCATAATACCAGAGTTATCTACATTCCCAAAATATTGTATCTATTTACATTCTTCCAAAATATTTCAAAATACATCTAGGATTCCATAATCAAAAACAATTCTGATCCTAGTATAAAATCTCACCCTCCTAGCGGGGTAATATCACTGACTCCACGGCGGCTACAACCCGCTGGTCACTCAGTGTTTCCTGAAAAATGCATTTAGTTCGGGGGTGAGACACTTCTCAGTAAGGGAAAATAAACTAAATACAGTTGTGTGGCAACATGAACATTTAATACAGTTATACATATATAATACATTTCATATATCAGTAAACTTTCATCATAACATACTAAATCCTCATGTACTTTCATATTTATTAATAAATCATAATGTACATAAAACATCTGTTATAACTGATAATACTGAAAACATACCAAGGATGAATAGCTAGCTAATGTCATGTATTACCTCCCATGACGGGTTATGTAGCCCGAAGGCGGGACCCGACAATGATTGGCCGACCACTGCCGAGTCAAATATGTCTGTAAGTACGATGAGCCCACCACACCCTGGTCCAGACTGCCAGGTGGACGTCCACACTCTACTATAAGCCACATCGATTATCCATCTCCCATCCCCTCGTGGAATGGTTAGCACTAATCTGAACGTAGATATCTGATCTACATATAGCTACAGTACCGAGCTCCTAAACTGAACTAAACTAACATCCGATTTTTGATAACATATAGTACATGGTAATATCGCATCTTTCATAATTTCATAAGTACGGCCTCATGCCGAAATCATACATAAATACGGCCTCGTACCGATATCATAAATACGGCCTCGTGCCGATAGCATAAATACGGCCTCGTGCCGATAACATAAATACGGCCTTGCGCCAGAATCGTTTCAAGTATATACATTCTGAAAATAAATCATTTATCATATATACGTCAAAATCATCACAACATAACTCATTTTTTCATAATACGTGAAAACATGCTTTGCTCGTAAAACCTTTCATATCATAATACATTTCACGTAAAATAATATTCATGCCACACATGTGCTGTTAAAAGTCATACTTCATATTCTAAAATCGTGATTTTTTGGCATCTCATACATACATATACATTTTAATCATCATAGCAGTATTTTCCCAATCGTACATTTCATTCATAATAAACAAATATAACATATACTTTTCTGAAAATAGATTTACTCATAATTAATAATAATTTGCATGGAAAATAACTGCTTTAGTTTATTCCCTTACCTGACTACTGAGAAAGCCCCTAAAATGTCCTGGTCTAACCCCCATAGGATTTCCTAATCAATACCCTGAAACTGAAAACTCACAGTACTAAACTTCAGTATTTCTATGTGTACATCATTTCCTATAACTACCATAAAATCAAATTTGCCTTAAAAAGCCTTACCTCAACCCATGGATGATTTCCAACTTGCTTTCACCAACGATCCGCTTCAGCAGATTTGGAGAGAACTTCCCCAGGAGCATCGTGGTGACTTCGAATTGTCGATCCGGCGTAAATCTGGCCCAAAATCGGTGAGAGAGAGAGAGAGAGAGAGAGAGAGAGAGAGAGAGAGAGAGAGAGAGAGAGAGAGAGAGAGAGAGAGAGAGAGAGAGGAGTGAGTTAGCTTCATGAGGAAGTTAAAAATCGGATTTTTGGTATATATATAGAACTGGATTCGTCGACGAGCCACCTCCTTCGTCGACGAATCCTTCATTAATTTTGTTGATTAAGGTGTAATCCCAAAAGGGGGGGGGTGAATTGGATATTAAAAAAAAAATTAAGCCACTTAATTTCCTTTTACACACTTCTTATAAATTTACCACTACTTCTTGTTGCTCAATTATGTATGTGTGTGACAATCATATCTATGTATGCAATATACTCAATTTAAATACGACGCGAAAAATAAAGAGTAGAGGGAAGAGAGAAGACAAACACGATTTTACGAGGTTCAGCCGACTTGGCCTACGTCCTCGCCTTGAGCAACCACTCAAGGATTCACTAACCCTGCTCCTTAAAGTGGGACGGAGCTTCATTTACAATCCGATGCTTACAAGAGGCACAACTTCCTCCTACTCCGCTGCTCACAAGAGATACAAGTCTCTCCTCTCATACCGGTTCACACATCGAACTGTGTATACAATAGAATCTGGAAAATACACTAAAAAACAATGCTTCTAACAAAAGCTGGTGAGTACAATTCAAATTCCTAAAACATTGACATATGATATAACTTGAAGCTCGTGAATGAATGAAAATTATAAATCGTTTTATGTATGATATGCCTCAACACACAAATCACTTTTTAACCAAAACTTTCAAGTAAAGATAAATTCAAAATGTTTTGGAATAATCTAGGCTTCTTGGTTCACTTTACAAAAATACACACTTATATAATTGAAGTGAACTTATTGGCAAAAACTTTGTCTTGAATATACACTCAATCAAAATCACAAAGTTTTTTTCAAGTACTCAACCATAGAACTGAGTATATTAATTTGCAGAAAAATATCCCTCAATTAAAATTATATTTATAAGTATCAAGGATATTAAATCAAGTTCTATTGTATCTAAAGATAGATCTTTTTAGAAACCACACACTTGAATCAAACCTTTCAATGAGTCACACATCATAAAACAAATAATGATCTTGTTTAAAATAGCTTGGTATATATAAAGATACTTTCAAGATCACTCTTTTAATCAAAACTAGGTTTTTCAATAAGAAGCTCTTTGAGAAAATATATGTATATTTATGTACTCTTGAACCAAGATTTAATCTACCAAGTTAGATAAACTTTCTCAAGTAATGATCTCTTAGAAAATTAATTTTTGTATGAAAGGCACACTCAAAATCAATACTTTTCAATACTAGTCAAGAACAAACAATGAGATGATATGCAAAAATCACAAGACTAATAACTTGAAAGATCAAACCTCAATACTAGATTGAAGTACAGTAGAGTAAACAAGTTCCCTTTGAAAATCTGAATTGATTTGCCCAAGCTTGAAGATATGAGATTGATGTATAGGCAAACGAATAACACTAAGAGTAGATAATCAACAAACTTGCAACAAGATGTGTTTATCTCTTTCTTGTGTGTCTCTCTTTTGTTCTAGGGTTTAGATATTCATAATATATAGTATATTACCCTTAGAATTGATCTTAGCCGTTGGATGAATAAGATACCTCGCGTGTCTTTTTAATAAAGAACTGATTTTTAGGCTTTCCTGCGAGTTCAGGCAACCGAATTCGACTTCAGGCTCCTGAAGTGTCAACTTCAGGCACCTGAGGTTCCAAGTTCAGGTGACCGAGGTACCTCTGTCAGGTTCTGTCTTTCCCATTTAATTCTTCAGGTGACTGAACTTAATCTTCAGGCAACCGAAAAAATTCTTCAGGCTACTGAAGTGAACTTCAGGCTACCGAAGTCCAAATTTATTTCCTTTTTCTAATTTTAGAAAATGCTTTGCTCTTTTTCTTGGGCCTTTTATAAAACATATTTTTCATGATTTAAAAAAAAAACATTTCTAAGTCCATGAAGGTTCCCTAATGATATACATGAAATGCATAAATCTTAAAATCATTCTGAGTTATGTTGAGCCTCAAGATAAATCATATGAAAATGTAGATACAAGAGTTCTAAATACCCATTCCCAAGACATTCTTGAACTTTGCCTCTTGCATCTTGATTCTCATACTCTTTGAGTTCCATGGTACTTTCTAATATGTATAAGCTTTACTTTATGGCATCCATGATTCGTTTTCTTTTCGTGCATTCTCAGTGTAAGTCTTATTCACAAACTCAATGCACAGATCAAATATCAAGTGATTTGTCATTATCAAAAATCGGATTGAACTCATAGAGTCAACAAATTTCATCGACAAAATTCAGTCCTCGTCGACGAAATTCAGTCGGTTCAAAACCTTTCTCGGTATTTCTTCGTCGACGAAATTCAGTCTTTGTCGACGAATTCTCTTAAGCCCTCGTCGACGAATCCCCTGTATTCGTCGACGAAGTTGACTTCCTCCTTCTGTTATTGTTTTCATTCCCCTTCCTCTTTATTATTTAAATTCCATTTTTATTGGAGTTGTCACAATAATAACTATTGTGGGATTAAGATCATGAGTCATACGATGAAATTATGGAAAAAGGTAATTGAATATTGAATAAGATTTGAAAAGAAGATTTCAAAAAATCAATTTGATTTTATGTTTGGGAGGTTAACAATAGAAGCTACTTATTTTTTAAGAAGGAAGAAGGGCTTGCATTTGATTTTTATTGATCAAGAGAAAACTTACGATGGAGTACCTAGGGAAGTGCTTTGGTGGGTATTAGAAAAGAAGGGAATTTACAGTAGATATATGGAGGTCATTAAGAATATGTATGATAGAGTAGTTACTAGCGTTAAGACTGTAGAATGAGATTCTAAAGAGTTTCTTATCACAATAGGTGTACAACAAGGTTTTACTTTGAGTTCTTATCTTTTTACTTTAGTAATTAATGAAATTATTAGGAATATAAAAAATGAGATCCCTTTATGTATGTTGTTTGTAGATGATATCATGTTGATTGATAATAGTAGGACTACAGTGGAGTTTAAACTAGAACATTGGAGAGTGACATTAGAGTCAAAAGGGCTTATGATAAGTGGGAATAAAACAAAAATATGAAATTTAATTTCAATAAGGTAAGGAGTAACAACAAAGGGAAGATTAAACTAGGTAATTAAAAGATTAATAACACTGATGGATTTAGATATCTTTGATCTATTATGTAAGGTAAAAATGACATTTGAAGAAGATATAGTACATAAAATTAAAACATGATGGGTAAAATGGAGGAATGCGCTAGGTGTGTTGTATGATCATAGATACCCTTAAAATTAAAAAGAAAATTTTATAAGGTGGCTATAAGGCTAGTTATGCTTTATAATTCAAAATGTTGGGCAACTAAAAAACATGTACAAAAAATGAAAGTTGTTGAAATGCGTATATTAAGGTAGATGAGTAGTTCAATATTAAAAGATAAAATAAAAAATGAACATGTGTGCAATAATTTAGACATATAAGTTGAAAACAAGATAAGGGAGGGGCGACTTAGATAACTAGGACATTTGATCGAAATGCAAGCCTAGTAGGGCACCTGTGAGATGAAGCGAGTTAGTTATAATTTCTAACATGAAAAGATGTACGAGTAGGTCTAAAATAATCTCAAATGAAGTAGTAAGAAAGGATTTAATATCCCTAAATCTAATAAAAATGCTTTGAATATGGTGAATTAGTAGAAAAAGATTCATATAATTGATTCTCACTTAGTGAGACTTAAGCTTTGTTGTTGTTATTGTTGTTTTTTGTATATGTCTCCAAACATATTAAAATAGTGCCAAATGTAAATTTTGTTTATTTTGTTTTTCTAAATATAATTTTTTTTTTTTAGTTTTTAGGAACTAGAAAGTGAGTAGAACTATTTTTATTTGTTTTATACTAATACTATTATTTCTTATATTACTACTTATAACTAATTTACTAAAATAAATATATTTTTAAAAATAGACATTAGCCTTAGAGACTAAAAAATTACTAAGACTATTTTTTTAACACTACAAAAAATCTAAAAATACCAGTCACAATAATTTTTGTTTTAAAAAAAGATTTTTTAATTTTAACATAGCATTGATAAATTTTTGGCAGCACCATCTTGTGTCAGATGTCAGAGTTCCAATCCCGTCCACGTGGACACTGGACAGGGTTGTCCATTGCGGTATGGTCATGCCCCATGTGTTATTTTTATTTTAAAATTTTAATAATTTTTTTAATATTCATTTTTTAAAATAAAATTTTTAATAATTTTACCCTGGGTGTGATATTTATTTATTACACATTCAACTTCCAGAGTTCATCTCTCTCACGCCTTGTCTCTCTCCAACGAACTTCCGTTTCGCGTATGGCCTCGTCGACTCCGCCGATCGAATTTTCCGGCGAGTTGATACCGGTGAGAATTATGCCGGTTTCATCACCAGCATCTTCGCATTTGCTTCTTTCTCCTCTGCCTATACTAGTTTTATTTTTTATTTTTTATTTTTATTTTTGTTTTCTGTTCTTGTTGTTGCTTGATTTCGCCCGTGCTCTTCAATTTATTTCAGGATTTTAGCTTTTGAAGTGCTTGTGATTTTTCTGTGGTTCTTGCTTGAGCTTGATTGAAAATTATAGTGGAAGTATGGAACCTTCCGGGAGTGAGCAAGGAAAGAGCTTGAAAATGGTGACGAAAAAAGTCGGGAAGTATGAGTTGGGCCGAATGATCGGCAAAGGAACCTTTGCGAAAGTCAAGTTTGCTGTGAACAAAGAGACGGGAGAGAATGTGGCCGTGAAAGTCATGGCCAAAAGCACGATTCTTAAGCACAAGATGGCCAACCAGGTATCAAATTCTTTATCGTTTTGGAAACCCTTGAGCTTTTCTTTTAACAGAATTTATGCATGTTTGTGCGTGGGCGCGTGGGATGTGAAGGCTCTGTTTGGTTGCTGTGAAAGAAAACGTAGGAAGAGAAGATGATCTAAATTTTGAATTTGAGCTGTTGCATTGGGGACATGAATTAGGCATTGGATTTGGACTTGTGTGGAATTGGACAAAATTCAATTCAATTCCAACTTGAATTCCAAAATACGCTTTTTTGAATCCATAGATGTTAGGCCAGTCATACCTGTGCTCTTTTCTCTCTTAGCATTTGTTTGGCAAGCTGCTGTAGGTATTTGATGAGATCTATTCAAAGGCTCACTCGTTGTTCCAAAACTTAAAATTTTGAGAAAAGAATCGAGGATGATCCAACTCTGCGCCATCGTTAGAGTTGTGATATTCCTATTAATTCTTTTTGTATTCATTTTCATTTGGTACTAGTTGACGTATCATTCCATGTGGCTTGCCAATTCACTAAAATAAAAATTGTTTAAAAAAATTAGGTGTTAGCCATGTCAATGATTAAAATAAATTTATCATAAAAAGTTTGCATACTGATCAGACAACAGGGTTAAAACTGATATTTCTTAAATTATTGTTGCATGATATGCAACGGTTTGACATGATACTAGGAACTATCTTTTAAATGGAAGATTCATGACCCACTTTCAGCCTACTTATATTGTCTTGTAGTGGCTCTAGTACTTCTCTATTCCATACTTATTGATGCAAGAAGCATTGTGTTTTGTTGCAAAAGAAAAAAAAAATAAAAATAAAAATGTAAAAAAAAAATAAAAATCAGACTCCTATCTGTCTCATTAAATTTGATTGTCATACTTGAATTTCATTATTGGAAAAATATTTTCTTGAATAGAATGCAAATTTGTTGAGATAATATAAGTAATTTTTCTTATATTAAAATGTGAGGGGTAATATTGAGGTTTGAAACCTGCTCAAGTGCTACCACTTGGCCATCCCTTGTCCTCATTATTGTGCCTATTTTTTTAATTGAAAAAACCATTTTGGGTCTGTAAGTTGGCTGACCTACACGATGGAGCATAGCCCTCCCAAGTATGGCAGACCTGAATACCCACGGTGTCTGCCCATTTCTTTCAGCAATCTTGCTGAAGGCAGGTTTTGATTCTCTAAGTCTTTGGAGCAACCCTCTTGGAGATTTTATTAGCATGCTGTTTAACATCTTCAGAAATTTTGAGTTAGTTACGTGTTTCATGGAAAACTAAATGTGTTTATCACGAGGGTAAGTCATATGGCAGTATGTGATCTTTGGTGCTTCCTACCTTGGTTTATGCTTCTTCATTTGCTGATAAATTTGGTTCTCTTCTCTGTCATTTGTTTTTCAGATTAGACAAGAGATCTCCATAATGAAACTTGTCAGGCATCCTAATATAGTTAGGCTGCATGAGGTATGTTATACCCCAATAATTTATCTCTTAAAAAATATGCATCTTTTGTCTTGCATTTCATTGTTATTGTGGTTCTCTTTTGTGCAAGATTTCTTTGCTTATTGCTAATATTGTTTTTATTCGTTTGGCATTTTTCATTTTCATATTTTAGGTTTTGGCTAGCCAGTCAAAGATATATATGATATTGGAGCTTGTTAATGGAGGTGAACTATTTGATAAAATTGTAAGGCACTTCATCCGTGTGTATGAATATGGGGATTGATAATTTTCTGTTTACCTTTCTCTTTCCCTGGATTCTTGGAATTCAGAGCATGTTTTTCATAGCATTTATCAGTTGTATAGAAAATTCAAAATTTAATAACTAGGGTTAATCAATTCTGATTTCAGGTTTAGAAGTTGTTTGGGATAATTCTTCTTTTGCTCATTACCAACTTTGTCTTGGAGCTTTGAAGCATGAACACAAATACAGGATAATACGATACTGTGGTTATTGAAAAAGTAGGATAAAACATGGGAAGGATGAGCTAATACACGAATATGCTTTTATTATTATGTTTTTATTATTTAATATTTACTACTAATCTGTACATAATTCTATTATTGGAAGTTCATTACAGATTAATTTCATGAATATTCCTTTTTCTTAAAATCTATTAAGTTGTATAATGTTCTCTTTTGTGCTTTAGTTTGTTACCTCATTCTCAATTTATACTTGAAAAGTTTACTTTTGGGTGTGTGTCTATTACATATTTAGAACTTAGAAGTATCTAAATTGTAGTAAGTAATGAGTTCATGTTGAAAGTTGAGAAATTTCTTTTTAAATTTTGAATATGTTTGTGGAAATATTAGACATGTACTGTTTCTGACATGGGTGGGTTTATGGATGCCTCTAGAAATTTCCATGCTGCATGGTTCAATATGATGAGAAGCCTGAGGGATTGAGCTTATTTTATTTCCGTACTAGTGCAAACAATTGAACCACTTGTAATGGTGGAGGGTGGTTACCCAAGTCCTCCTAATGCCAAATGATGAAGTTCTGGAAAGCAGTGTAAGCGTGATCATGAGTGGGTTTGCAAAAGCAGTTCCTGTTTGATCAACATTAATACTTCTAATTTATCTTGTCGACCCATTAACAAAAGCACTTCTCTGGTTGTGAGTAGTTTTGCCGGAAAATGTTTGCACTCTAGTGCTCCTGATCTACTGATATGCAGTGCACAATCCAAAATATGGCATGGTTCTCTTAAAAAATGTATTCGTTATTTTATAAAGATGCCAGAGATTTTCTTTCATTTCCAACTATTTTATCCTTTGTAAGAAAATATATTAAGTAAACTGTAAAAGTGAAGAATGCTTATTACTTGCTCCACTCTGACATGTTTATTTTGAAATTGGTGTTCTGCATGCGTCCTTCATTCCTATACTCCCCCAAAATGTATATGTAACACATCTTTCTGTTTTTCTCATCATTTTAATTCTTTGTGAGAAATAAATTAAAACAACGAATTATGCTTGCTCCATTCAAATTCCTTTATGTAGAACATTCTTTCTAGAAACCTGTTGTTACTTTTTGCTTCCTACTGGTTAAGCATCTCATTATTATCATGTGGGCAATTTGCATTTGTCTTTCGAGCTACATTCTAAAATGGCTTTTTCATATTAGCATCTTGACCGGCTTAGGTAGTAATGTAGTATAATCAAGCCATCTGCATTTGTGTCATCTTTGGAATATTGAACAGAGAGCTTCAGCATTCAATTATCCTGAAAAGAAAATAAAAAAAAGATAAAAGTAGTGAGTACAGAGTTTCAAGTTAAATTCAAGCCTTCTCATGACTCCTACTTCTGTTAAAGTGAATACAAATAATTAGCTCATTTTGTTCAAGTGAGGTACTCTAAATGCATTCGTTGTCTATATTTCCCTCTTGAATCAGTTTGAGTAAGTGTGAAATTGCTTATGGACACATTAGTTCTAATTTATGTGAGCATGTAAATGATATTTTACCTGTCAAGAAGACATAGGCTTTGTTTGACTACAAAGATGCTATTGAAGACTTCTTAATAGTTTTCTTAGATGCTATTTGTCTTGCATAAATGTGCTATATTTCTAATGTAGGCAATTTTTATGCTCACATTTGCTCTGAGTATGCAGGGTCACCAAAGAAGACTTCCTGAGAATGAATCTAGGCGATACTTTCAACAACTCATAGATGCTGTTGCTCATTGTCATAGTAAGGGTGTGTACCATAGAGATTTGAAGGTGCGCAGCAGTGTTTAGCACGTAGCTTGTTTCTTTAATTCTTTTAGAAATTTTATATTATTAAATTTTCATTGACTTTCCTTTATTACCTATAGCCTGAAAATCTTCTTCTTGATTCCCATGGAAACTTGAAGATTTCTGATTTTGGATTGAGTGCACTGCAGCAAAAAGTAAGCAACTAAGCATGATTAATTGTATTTGCTTTAGGGAAACTTTGCTTTTAGTCTATGTTTGTACTTAATTGATTTTCCCTAAATTCATGTGCAGGGAGTTGAACTTCTTCATACCATCTGCGGAACCCCAAACTATGTTGCACCTGAGGTACACTAGTTTGAAGAGTGTGTAGTACTTGTTTAATCTGGTTTCATCCACTTCTCTGATGCCTTGGATTACTTATGATCTTGTACAAATCTAAGAATTTTGGTGCATGACTTTGATCATTGCATTTACTATTTTTGATACCAGCAGGCATGTTTTAAAATTTTTAGACAAAATTTCAGTTCACAAATGTATAGTTTCTAAATTTAGAGGCTTAAAGAAATGTATTTTTATGATAAGTAGTTCATATTATTACCATTAATTATAGATGTTTTATGAATTGAATTGACTGTGAAGCCAATGCAAATGTTTCTTTCCAATAGTACCTCTCTGCAGAAAGGTGTTATCTATATCTTTCAAGTAGTATATGGGCACTATCACAAGCTGGCACACTCTATATCTCTGAGCAAACAACCTGGGGTGGGGGGAGTGAAGGGTAAAACATAGTGACAGTTTCATTAACAATGCGGGACCCAGAGGTATTTTCTGTCTTTCAGCAAATAAAAACAATGCTATGAAAGCTTCAGCAAAAAACAGTACAAATGCATTCTTTTAAGTTTCTTCAAAATCTTACAGGAAAGCTTCATTTCTCGCTATCAGATTCAATTTTTCTTTAGTGTTATTCATTGTCGCAGTCCAAATTCTCTCAATGCAGCAGTCAATATCTCTTCGCTCTGGTCATAGCAACTTGGGGCTAATGGAGTCTATAACATGACTGAGATTGGCGTGATGGGAAGGGGAGATGATGGGGAGAGGGGTTTTGGGTGATGATGAATGGCTGCAATAAGGACAGTTTTGCAACAGCAAAAAATAAATTATAGGCGAGGTTAAATGCTTAGATGAAGAAAGACTCCTTTCTGGTGATGAATATTCTCTTCCACTGCGACCTTGAAGCAGCAGCAGCAGTCTTTCTTTTTTTTTTTTCCTCTAAATTTTGGAACTGTCAGCGGTTTTTTTCCCTTTTGTTTTTCCTGATGTCTCCTGCTTTGTTTATGTTCTTTGCAGCAGCAGCAAAGTGGTGATGGATGTGAATATGATGTGTTGAATAATTGGGTAAAATGGAAGACCTAAACTCAAAGATAGGTCTCTTCCTCTATACATAATATATGTCAAGTACAATCGGAATGACCATAATACCCTTACTAACTTTCACTTATTACGAACCAAACTTGAACAATTAATAATAATGCTAAATGACTAAATAACCATTAACACTCCTCAAGTTGGAGCATATATATCATATGCTTTTAGCTTGTTGCAAGTGAATTTCACACAAGCACCTCCCAAGGTTTTAGTGAACAAATCAGCCAGCTGAAACTCAGACTTTACATGAGTGGTTGTAATTAGCTTTTGTACAAGTTTCTCTTGAATAAAATGGCAATCAACTTCATTGTGCTTTGTCCGCTCATGGAAGATAGGGTTCGAGGCAATATGAGTAGCAGCTCGATTATCTCACATCAACCCCATAGGCTAAGAATGTGGAAAACCTAGTTCTTTCAACATGTTCTTCAGCCAAACAAGTTCGCATATAGTGTGCGCCATAGACCTATATTCTAACTTAGCACTTGATCTGGCACCATAGTTTATTTCTTACTTTTCCAAGACACCAAATTACCACCGACAAAGATACATCACCCAGTTGTGGATCTTCGTTTGGAAGGTGACCCGGCCCAATCTGCATTTATATCTCCCTGAATATGAGTATGACCTCGATCTTGATATAAGAGACCTCTCCCTGGTGCACCTTTAAGATATCTCAAAATGTAAATTATTGCATTCCATTGACTTGTTCTTGGGGAATCGAGAGATTGACTCACAACACTTGTTGCGAAGGATATATCTGGTTGGGTGACTGTGAGATAATTCAAATTTCCAACAAGTCTCTTGTACCGACCTTGGTTAGGCAACAAATCACTCATATTTGACACTAACTTACTATTGGGATTGATGGGTCAATAGGTTTGGATCCCAACAACCTTGTCTCATCTAAAAGATTAAGAACATACTTTCTTCGTGACAACAAAATTCCCGTACGAGATCTCGATACTTCTATACCCAAGAAGTACTTCAATGGTCCCAAGTCCTTGGTCTGAAACTTATTATGTAGGAAAAGCTTTAGGTCTTGGATGCCTCGATCATCATCACCAGTGATCACAATGTCATCCATATACACAATAAGCAAAATCCTGCCAGATGGAGCATAAAACAAAAAAAAACAAAAACAAAACCAAGCCTTAGTCCCACTAAGTGGGGTCGGCTATATGAATCCTTTTCCGTCAATTTATGCAATCATGGACCATTTTTTTTGGTAGATTCATGATGATAAAAAACTGAGTGATCTACTACACAACGATGAAGGCCAAACTCAAGTACTACAACACTAAAATGGTCCATACCATGCCCTTGGAGATTGTTTTAATCCATACAATCAATTCTTAAGTCGACATACTGGGCCTGACTATCCCCGAGCAACAAACCTAGGTGGTTGCTCCATATATACCTCCTCATGAAGATCACCACGGAGGAAAGCATTCTTCACATCTAACTGATGTAGAGGCCAATGACAAGTGGTGGCTAAAGAAATCAACAAACGTATTGAGGCAAGTTTAGCGACCGGAGAGAATGTGTCTAAATAATCCAAAGCTCCAAACCATAGATTTGAGTATACTCCTTAGCAACAAGGCAGACCTTCAAACAAATCATAGAACCATTAGCATTGACTTTCACAGTGTACACCCAGCGACAACCAACCACAAAATTATTAGGAGGAAAATGTACCAAGTCCCAAGTATCATTATCATGTAGTGCACTCATCTCTTCAACCATTGCAGTCCTCCACCTAGGATGGGATAGGGCTTCAGAAATAGATTTTGGAAGAGAAACGGAAGACAAAGTACTAAAAAAACAAAATTAAAGATCGGATGTTGGGTACTAGTGCGTTTACCTTTTCGAACTAGCTATAGGAGGATCATGGGAAATAAGATCATCCGACGAGGGAACTAGAGGCACAGTTGTAGAAGTTGGAGGATGCACTTCTCCCTTGAGTCACTATGTGTACACCTACAAATTGGGATGATCCAAGTAATGAGGAGGACTCAAAATGGATGAAGATATAGGAGAATTGGGCACAGATACTAGGTTCAGATATGGAAGGCAACGCAGAGGAAAAGACTCATTAAGGTCAATAAAACTCTAGGAATCAAATTGGTATGGTGTAGACTCAAAGAAGGTGACATTAGCAGAGACAAAAAATCGATGTAAAATAGGACTATAACATCGATATCCTTTTTGAGTATAGCAATAGCCCAAAAAGATACATTTGATGGCACGTGGATGCAACTTATCCATTCATGGAGTTAATTGATGGATAAAGGACACACAATCGCATATATGAGGAGGAAGGGAGGTTAGAGGAGCCTTAGGGAAGATAACTGAATATGGGATTTTACCGCCAAGGACAGAGGATGACATTTTATTGATGAGGGAGCAAGCTGTGAGCACGAAATCACTCCAAAAAAGTTTGGGGACATTAATTTGATACAATAGGGTATGAGTGACTTAAAGAATGTCTTTTTTTTTTTTTCCCCCCACTCTGCAACCCCATTTTGTTGTGGAGTGTGTGCACAAGAGGATTGATGGATCATACCTGAGTTAGTCATACAAGTACTGAATTGGGTACTTAAGTACTCCTTAGCATTACCACTATGAAGTATCCTAACTTGCTTATCAAATTGAGTCCTTATTTGGGAACAGAAGGTACAAAAGATAGCAAACAACTCGGAACGATCTTTCATTAAATATAACCAAGTCATCCTAGAGTAGTCATCAACAAATGTAATAAAGTACCGAAACCACAACTTTGTTGTGACACGACTAGGAACCCAAATATCGGAATGGACTAGCATGAAAAGACTAACCACTTGTTTGTCTATCGGGGAAGCAAAGGGAATACGATAATGCTTGCCCAATTGACAAGACTCACATTTGATATTGGACACAGAACTCAATGTAGGAACCAGCTGTTTCAAATTGTGCAAGGATGGATGACCAAGGTGACAATGGATTTGAAGTAATGTAGCTGCGATTGTGCAGGCAATGGGTGGAGAAGGCGATTCAAAGTAGCAAAGTCCACGAGCCTTATGTCCTGTCCGCGTCCCTGTCCCAATTGTCTTTCTTGTCTTCAAATCCTAAATAACCACAGAATCAGGAAAGAATGTGACACAACAATTTAGTGACTTTGTAAGCTTACTAACTGACATGAGATTGAAAGGAGATTTAGGAATGTATAAAGCAAAAGAAAGTGAGATGGAAGGAGTAGGATTTACTGTTCCTATCTCCTTAACAGCAATAGTGGACCCATCGGGAAGGGTAACTTGAGGTAAATTTTTAGGATACTGGAGATCAGAAAAGAAGTTGATTGCACCTCTCATATGGTCAATGGCAGCAGAATCGATAACTCAAGGACTAGTAGGAAGGATACCCGATGACATGCAAAATGTAGGATTACCTTTTTAGGCAAAAGTGGCAATGTGATAAGATGCTTGTTGAGACGATTGATACTATAGAAACCTTGAATACTCCTCCTCTAATATAGTCACAATACGCAGTTCACTTAAACAAGTGATTAACGAAGAAACCATACTTTTGGGATTTGCAAACTCCATCTCAACATTCACAAACTCAGACCAATGACCATAAGATTTATTTTTGGAACAATTGGAACAACCACGAACAAGGTGACCAACCATGAACAAGAGACAAATATATCAGTACAAGACTGCCACATCACCAAGAAACTCAGACACAACCCCAAGAAAGCAACTCGCAGCGCTGGAACAATTGGAAAAGTGAACCACTGAAATTACCATGAAGAAATCACCAACTAATTTATATAATACTGCCAGAGCCTCACAAAAAAACAGCTTATGAGCACTGCCACTGCTCCAAGAGAGTCACCAATGACTGGTACTAACACCGAACAACAACTTACAAATTACCATGAGTGCATGTTCACAACAAAGATTAGATGTTTGAGCAAAACACATGTCCAACAGCTTGATATTTTGATATATAGAAGGAATTAGGACTTTAAATCGTAAAAACACAGCAAATCCCACTGTTTCAGACCCAATAAACTCAATAACGACTGATAAACTGCTTCACGAGGCATCAAACAACCATTCCTTAGGTCCTGCACATGAGCAATTAAAAAAGGTGAGATCTGTGGGAAAAAAGCATCATGAAAAACTCCAATAACATGTTAATAGAGGGAGATCACTGCTGGATCATTTCAGATCAAAACCATGCCTGAAAGTGGCTTCACTCACTGGTGCATGGGGTCGGCCCTCGCAGCCTTCGTCCAGCGCATGGGACACTGCCTGGAGGTGGGATTTCAGTGGGGGGCATATCGGCAGTGTCTCTGGTGACTATGGTGTTGGTTTTGACAAATCTATAGTGGATTTGATGTTCTCGAACTGGCAGTGTTGCCCAGAAAATTCCAGTGACTGGTCTGACTTCCTGCTGCGTTGGCTGTTTTCTATGGTTATAATATCGCTGAAAAATCTTCTGTGATGATAGACATGCAGCGGATTTTGGGTTTTAGGCTTTTTGATGGTGGTGGTAACACTTAGGGTTTAGGTTCTAGAATCATGCTCTGGTACCATGTTGGATAATTGGGTAAAATTGAAGACCTAAACTCAATGATAGGTCTCTCCCTCTATTTATAATATATGTTGAGTACAATAGGAATGACATTTTATACCCTTCCTAACTTACACTTATCAACCAAACTCTTAACAATTAATAATAATGCTAAATGACTAAATAACAATTAACATGATGGATGGTTGGTGGGTTGAAGTTAGGCCCTGATACAAAATTGATGTAGGACATCTACAGATAGAACAGATATAGAGAATTTAGGGAGAGAAACAGAGAGAAGAAGATAAGGAGAAGGCAGAAGGGAGGAGAAGATATTTTCTTTGGGAGATGTCTCATTCTCCCTCTTGTGAATTCTTCTCTTATTAATGAAATTTTCTTTTGCTATCAAAAAAAAAGAAGAAGGGAGGAGAAGAGAAACTGCTGCAGGCAGAATAGGGGATTAGAGACAGAGCAGAGAATATGAAGATCAGAAACTGATTTGGAAGCTTGAAATATCTTAGAGGTGCACTTGCACTTGGTAGAATTTTTCTACACTAGGATCATTGGCATCTCTTATTGATGGGTATACATCTGTGGCAGGATCTCCTTTCGACAGAAGATCCATTACTGGGTACTCTGTGTTTTTGGTGGAAACTTGGTGTCCTGGAAGAGTAACAAGAGAACTGTTGTAGCAAGATCTTGTGCAAAATATGAGTACAGAGCCATGGTATATACCACCTGTGAATTAGTTTGGCGAATAAATATGTTGGAAGAACTTGGGTTTCTACATTCCCAGCATAGGAGTCATGGCTATAAATTGATATTGTTTCAAGTCTAGTTTTTCCGTGAGAGGTCCAAGCACCTTGAATTTACTTCACTTTGTTCCAGAAAAGATTTTGCAGAAACTTATCATGAAATCTTAATATCACTTAGCTGAATTGTTTACTAAGTTTTGAGGGTCACCAGATTTGTTCATTTGTAGTAAGCTAGTGGCATACACTCATGCCGTAAGGGAGTCAGCGATCTTTTTATTTATATGGGTTGATCTAATCATCTGTGGTTCTTCAGTTCCTACGAATAATCTTTTCCATACTCTATTTTCTCCTCACCATGGCCACGACTGCCACAATGCCATAATCACCACTACTGCTATCCTATTACATTCCCATGTGGCTGCGTCCACCATTTCACAATTGTCTGCGCCCCATCACCCTGTATTACCCATGTGTGCCACCATGAATACTTACACCACAAGTATGTCAAGTATATTGTGCACATCCATAGTGTTTGCTACATATTGTGCTAGTGGATGCATACACAATGCGCAATCTACTATAATTCTTGAGTTGGCTGAATCACTAGGTTTCTGGTTCCCAATTAGTTGTTTCATTTACACAGTTTTGAAACTATAACATGGTCAAATAATGAGATAAAACTAACTACATGCTGGAGTACTCACAGATTTAAGACCACATTTAAAGTAGACTAGAAAAGTGGGTTCGTGTTGGAAAGTGTTAAAGCTTGATATACATTATTGGCCCACAACCTAACAGCTTAAGCATTTAGGTAAAGTGGTAATCTCACACCCTATTAGAGCTGGTAACCAGGAGGTCTTGGGTTCTAGTTTTGTTGTCCGCATTTATTATGTGGTGTTTAAAAAATTATTGTATTCCGTGTAATGGGTGTTATCTACCGTGTGTTTATCTCTCCACGTGCTGTTGGGCTGCATGTGCAGGGAGTATTAAAGCTTGATATATATTGTTGGCTCACAACCTAACTATTTACGCTTTTACATAAAGTGGTAATCTAGCAGGAAGGATTGGATGAGGTGTTGGAAACTCTTGCTGAATTATATGGGAGGAGTGTAGTGAAGTAGGAGGATCTGCTAATTTTTTCATGGAATTATATTTTTCTGCATTATTTGAGTTTCCCAATAAGAGATTTAGTATTGCCCATTCTATCTGTATTCCATATTTTTAAAGCTCGATAGACATTGATAGCCTACAATCTAACAGCTTAAGCTTTTAGGTAAATCGGCAATCTAACATGGTATTAGAGTTGGTTACTTGGTGGTCCTAGGTTCTAGTCTTGTTGTCTGCATTTACCTTGTGCTGTTTAAAAAAATTATTGTATTCCCTATAATGGGTCATGGGTTTATCTCTCACCTTGATATACATTGTTTGTCCACAACCTAACAGTTTAAGCTTTTACGTAAAGTGGTAATCTAATAAAGATTTTTGTGAATGTTAGCAAATGGCAATAGTCATGGTACTCTTTGGTTTTTCTCTGGTATTCTGTCATAACTTGTTAACTTTTGTAGATTGGATGTAGTATCTCACCATAGATGTGAATTGATTTGTGTTGTTACAGTCAAAATCAGAAGAAACTCCATTTGTTTACTTTTCTGCCATGTCTCAGACTCTCAATTGCTTACACTGAACCATTGCTGTTAGGTGCTAAGAAACCTCGGTTATGATGGTGCCGCTGCAGATGTCTGGTCATGCGGAGTCATCCTTTATGTGCTAATGGCTGGATATCTCCCATTTGAGGAGGCTGACCTTCCAACCTTGTGCAACAAGGTAAACTGCAGTTCAAAAAGTAAACAGATTAGTTTGCAACTGCTTTGTGTTGTTAACTGGAGGAATTCTGTCAGACATACATGCCAATGTAGTGACTTATTCATTCTCAATTTACTTGTGTATTTGCATTTATTTGTGGAGGGAAGTCCTATTTTTTGCCTTTTTTTTCCCCATTTTGGGCTTAACAGACTTTCTATGTATTAGGTGGGCATTTAGTAAGCTGCATAGCTATAATTGGGAAATTTCTAATTGTTTCTTCGATGTAGATAAAGGCAGCAGAATTTTCCTGTCCCATATGGTTTTCTCCTGGTTCAAAGTCATTGATACATAAAATACTCGATCCTAATCCTGACACTGTGAGTATGTTCATGCTTATTAAATAATATGCATATCACGAAGTATATATGATTGCTGATATAAATAGATACATTCTTGTATTTTTAGATTTATTTTACAGGAGCATCAAGTGTCATTGTTATTGATTTGGTAGATGATATTAGGTTTAGTAGGATCCAAGTTGGAATTATGGAGGGAAGCTTTGGAATCAAGAGATTTCATCTAAGAATACTTGAAATGCAATTTTAGTAATTCTAGGAGGAATAATGAATAAAAAATTAAACTTGTTTTTTTAGCTTCTCTTTGGGCTCTCTCTTTTACTGTTTTTGGTCGTACTTCTTTGTATGCTTTGTAGCAGGATTCGCAAGCTACACTTGTAGTAATTCTAGGACCAATAATAGAAATAATATGAAAATTGTTTTCTTAATGTTAGTTCAGCCTCAATCCTTATATAAGAGACCTTTTTTAGGTGCATCTATAAGGTATTTCAAGGCACAAATGACTGCATCCAGATACTTGTTCTCTAAGAATGAATAAACTAACTGACAACACTTGTTTTATCTGGTTGAGTTATTTTGAGATGGTTCGACTTTCCAACAAGTCTCTGGTATTGTTCACAGTCAGCCAATAAACCACCCAAAAAACTGGCACTAATTTGTTTGTTAGGGTCCATAGTTGTCAAATTGATATTAAAATCATGAATCAAAATTCCAATTTTGGGAATAGAAAATCAAGAAAAGAATTGAATTTTGAGATTTGGTACATATTTCCAAAATAAATTCCAAATGACGTGTATATTGATATACAAACAAGCAAAATAGTACAACACATTAATTTTTGACCCAAAAAAAAAAAAATCATACTTCATGTGTATGCTTTCTCTAAATGAGTGAAAAGTAAGGAAATGAGTCAAGTAATATTAACGAAAAAAATGAACTTTATGTTGTTTAAGGGAAGGAATCAAGAAAAAATAATAAAAAAAATGAACTTTTGGTGTTTATCAACAATTATTTAAAAAGAAAATTCATGCATATTTTTTCTCTAATTAAAAAAAATATCAACTTAAATTATAATAATAATTAAAAAAACTACTAAAAGAACCAACTTTTGAATTTTAAAAACACAACAAAACATGAGTACCATCTTATCTGATGTTCTGCCCCTCCTTCTCGATGGCAGAACACTAGACTCCTCCAAGAGGGAAGAATGGTATTATGAAGGCAATATAGGACCTAAAGTTCTATTTTTACCCTTTTTTAGTACAAAACTAACGTCGACAAGGAATGGAAGGTAATCAAGTAAAAATTGAAGCAATAAAAAAAAGAAATTATGTTCTTAGGGTTCTAATCTTTTCACACACTGCCGGTCCCAGGCTCGGGTAAAGGAGGGGGGTTGCATTAGGTAACTGACAGCTTGCGTAAGACTTGTCAGATGACTATGATATGAATCTTTACCGAATATTGGCTGGGGCGTCCCTTATAAGCAACGCATTGCACTTATACCACCCAGATGTAGAGAAAAGTGGGCGAGGGTGGGTTAGGTCGTTGTCCCCGTCACGAGTCGAGCTTGCTCAGGGCATTATGCTTGCCTGTGACCACTTGTCTCGTGCGTTTGGGATGAGTTTCCATCATGTAAATGCTAGTGTAGGTTTATTTTCTAGTAGTAGTTTCTCCCTATGCCAAATAAGGTAGTATGACTCCTCAGTCACTTTGATGTTTCCTAGTGCCAGGGTGAGAATTGTATATAAAGCCCTTTAGGGGAGGGTAAGTGTTCATCAACTTGTAAAACTCACTAGATATTGTTAATGTGTTTGGCCTACTTGCCTCCCTCGCTAGACACACAATGTTAACAGAGGTGTTGTTAATGAATTATGTTGCTTCAATGTTTATTGCTTACTTGCCATTGCTTTCATAATTGCTTTCTACTTCCGCTGATATTTGATTGAATGATAATGAAAGTGTTTTGTGGATGATTTGTGGTAAATGATCGGTTGGCTAGCTAAGCAAGAGTGCTTTAACTAGCGCCGCACGATCCTTTCACAATGGTGTGAAATAGTCGGTTCATGACACCTGGTATCAGAGCTCGGTTAGTTGTTACGTGAATTCAGTTACCTTCGTTGTGGGATTGGTAAAGCTTTGGCAAATTACCAAGGCACCAACCAATGCGGAGAGAATCAGTGTGTTGGAAGCACAGGCTGAGACGACAGCCAACAATGTGGCCACAAAGATGGCCCAATTGAGGGGACTTGTTGATGAAGTGATGGAATCACAAAAGCATCAAGCAAGTTTGATAGGTGAAATGTTAGAGGACTTTCACCATACTATGGAAACTTTGCAATCTCAGATAGCTGATCTGGATGCGAAGATGAATTTGATGGTTCTTGCTATGGGAAACTTTAACACTCTGGGGTTTAGCAAGACCAAGGTATTAGAACCCAAGACTTATGGGGGTGCCCGTGATGCCAAGGAGTTGGAGAACTTCTTGTTTGATATGGAGCAGTACTTTCGCGCTATGAGGACAGACTTAGAACAGGTAAAAGTGGATACTGTGACCATGTACTTGGTTGGTGACGCCAAACTGTGGTGGCGTACTAAGTACAATGAAATTGAAAATGGATGCTGTGTGGTGAATTGTTGGGCATACTTGAAGAGAGAGCTCAAGGCCCAATTCTAGCCCGAGAATGTTGAGTATAATGCTAGGAAAAAGCTGAGAAACCTCAAGCATATTGGGTCAATCAGGAAATACATGAAACAATTTTTTGCTTTGATGTTCCAATAAACTA